>NW_026606179.1:25072500-25170000 GCF_029834395.1 Sorex fumeus
TTAGAAAATAATAGGTACAACCTTAATAAAAGCATTTATATATTTTTATACCGAAGATACAAAACCCCAAAGCAAACTCATTAACTAGTAATTTTACCCTTATTAAAATACATTTATTTGTATGCTTACATGATTTGATCGCTTTTAAAAAAAAAGAGAGAGAGAGAATATTACTTTTCTCGCAAATATTTCTGTAGGTTGCTTCCCCCTGTTCTGTTTGTTGGGAAAGTTCTCTCATTTTCTGGAGGTTATAATTAGAGATAATTTGGCCTCCCTCATAATATTTTGATTCTGGGAATGACTCGTTTGGAAAGAATCTTAAACCTCATAGCATCCTGAGAAGATTTTGCAAAAGGCACACATCTCCCATGTAGCGCATTATGCGAAATACGCAACCTTTGGGGCTGCGAGTTGGGAGTGGGGGGCAGGATGGGGGGGGGGCAGTGAGCAGAAAACAAGTTGAAGAACAAAAGCGCAGGAGTCTTATGAAATTCCACGAGGCAGGTGGGGAAGCGAAGGAGATGGGGGACCCAGGAAGAGCGCAGTCCGGCTCTCCTTCACAACCTCGCCTTGCCTTCCAGGTGCCTGCCTGCTTGTGATCCTCCAGGCGAGGAGGACGAGTTTGGGGAGCGACACTAATAACAGGGAGATGGAATTCTAATCATCGTCGCCGGAATTGCAGACAAAGGCTAATTATCAGGACTCATAAATAGACACTTAAAATGTTGAACATGAAACTTGTTCATTATACACGGATTCTGCTTTTGGCGAGCGCTGCAACAGAAGCACCGAGGGGGCCAAGATTGGCAGGGCCACGGTCTGCCACCGGGCTGGCAGTCACCCCGGGGCCTGAGCCAAGGCGCGCGCGTCGGGTGGGCTTCCCCCAGCCTTCAGCGGGGACAGGCTCCGAGGCAGCCGGCCAGCCCGCCTGGCCCCTCTCCTGCAGACACCGCTTCCCACCGTGCGGCCGCCCCGGCGCCCAGGGGACGGCAGATGCCACGCGGGGGCTCTGGGCGCGATCTTGCCAGCATCCTGCACACGGCCCCCGTGTATGGAAATCGTCGACAAAAGCCACGAAGAGCAGGAACGCTGTGATTAGACTAATGCATTGATCAAGTCGGACCCTCTCTGTTTCACTGCCAGCATGCCCTGTCTAAAAGCGTCATTAAAGAAACGCCGCCGTCTCCTCCGCTAATGGTCTGCGATGTGAGCAGGCCCCGGTGATTGACAAGTGATGCCAGGGCTGCCTGTGTTGTCTTAAAAAAAAAAAAAAACAGCAGCCACATCAGATCAGCGGAAGCTTCAAGCAAAGCATCAATTATAGATACACGCCCGTGTCTTTGATGAAGTGAGACTCTAGGTGCAGCTCTCGCCCATCACACAAAGAACCGCTTCCAGGAGCCCTTTCCCCATGTTACGTCATATTTGAAAGAACACCGGCAAAACCTAAACCTCCCCCCACCCGCCATTCCCACCACCACCACCACTACCACCACCCCACCCCAGGCTCCTTCCTTGCTTCCTTTCTCTCATTTTTAAAACGAAATATTTTAAACAAACGGCCTGCTTCAAAGGCAGCCGGGAAGTTTTCCACTTTAGAGGAACTAATTAAACATAAAATAAGTGTTTAAATACAAAGTTCAATGCAGCAAGGATTATTGCATCGGGGCTGCATCTATCTGTCAGCCTCGCTAACTGTTCAGCTGCCTCGGTGAAGGCAGGGTTACTGAATTGGAATATTCTCAGCAGCATCCTGGTCGTTCAAAAACAAAGACGTTTGGAAAGTATTAACAGGCAGTCTTTGCTTCGTAAATTTTATTGTCAGCTGGCGATATGATTTCCTTATTACGAAGTTCTAACAGTCTTTCGTGGAAATATTTAGTGGGGAACATGGGGAAAGTGGGGGAGAAAAAAATATCAAAACCTTTGTGGACCGGATAGAAAAGGAGGTAAAATCCTTGCAGGTGAGGAGATGCCCAAATCCTGGTCACCACGTCTGGACTTGCCTGCCAGACTCAGCTCCCACTATAACTTCAGAACACTCAGTGGGGTTTTGAGCCATTGATGAGAGTTAGAGGCCCCTTTGGAAACTCAGTCGTTTCTAGAAAGAAGGTACATTGGCCCCGGAGGACCCAGGAGTCAGGATGTGCTCCGCAGAGGTCCTGGATGATGAGAGACAGAACATTCACAAGTGTTCCTAGTCAGAGGTTCTTTCAGCTCAAAAATGAAACCCGGGTGCTGCCACAGCCCAACCGAATCCTCTAGATGTGGCTCACCAGCAGTACTTGGCAACTGTTCATTGTGGATCACTTTTCCGAGAGATAAGACATTGCCTTTTCCCCCCAAGGTGCCAGGATCTCGAAGTTGACATCATTCTGCACAAATCAGTCTGGTGGTGTAACTTAGAGTGTCCCAATCCCCTGTGGACCCTGGCCTTTGTAACTGGGCCATCACTCACTTAGTTTCACCTTATCTTTAAATAAATGTAACCAGAAGGGACTTGTTCAGCTCACCACCTCTTGAGTGATGTGAATTATTTATACAGTCTTCATACGCATTCGTTAAGCTACACACGGCCAAGTGGAGAGGAGCTGTTTGTCTCTTGTTCAGCCAGAAAGGTAAGACTGCAAGGTCAGGACACAGAGCAGGAACATCCTGGAGGTTGACGCTCCCCTGGTCTTGAAGAAGGGCACTGCCTGGGCATGCTGTCTTTGTCAGGACCCCGAGTGGGTGGTCAAGCTGCAGAAGGAACTACTTGGCCAATAAGCCTTGTCATCCAGCCTCTGAACCAGCCTCCTCGGCTAGCAGAAAGCATATGGCTCAACCAAACTGACTGCAGAGAAAGACTGCAGCACCCTGGGTGTTTCCTCTAAAGAATATCAGCCTGGAATCATCTCCAAGACAAAGGCCTGTTCCGGTTAATTGGGCTTTCTGGTTAATAAAGATTTACCACATGGTGCTAAGAAAAGAATGAGACTGGGAATGTAAAGCGCTAGGCAGGAGAGAGTCCTTCACCCTCTCTGGGCATCATCCATCAAGCAAATACAACACTCTCCAGCTGGCACCACCGGTGTGAACAGGAAATGGAATAATAGATGCGAGAGTGCCCTCAGCTCCACATCCGGCCTTACTGTCAGTGCAAGCCTGAGGTCCCCGAGTGGCACATTTCACACACGACATGTGAGGACTCTTTTATTTCTGCTCAGGTGCCCCTGGAGTTTTAGAAAGACCTGCCCACCTCTCCACCCACCCCCCCACCCCCACCCCCCAACCAGCACACCTCAGCCCTCAGTCCTCAGAGTGAGAGGAATCAGTGTCCAGAAACTTCCTGGTATTTGAGATCTACTTGGGTTCTGCTGAGCAAGAACGGACTCGGTATTCCCCCAGGAACCCTGAATACTTGACCTGAAAGAAACACTCAAGGAATGTTCTAGTGCAGAGGATCACAGCCCCGCTGGCCAGTACCGTCTCTTCAAGGTCTTGTATGGAGTAGGCTGAACAAAGTGCTGTGGAGAAAGACTTAGAGAGATGAAATTATTGGAGAGGCACTGCCATTTGCCTCCTCGTTACCCTGAGAGGGAGCACTCTCCACCAGACGTCTCAAAGTCAACTGCCTCAAAGAGGCACACAGATCACCTAGGTGATGGATGAGGGGACCAGGCCAGGAGGGGCGGACTAGAAGGTCAGTGTTGGGGTGGAGATGGAGCCTCTGCTCCCGGGCAGGCAGCCCTCCCCAGACCAGGACTTGCTGTTAAAAAAAAAAAAAAGGCACCAGACACCACTTGACCTGTGAAACTCGTGTTTCACATACACACCCTTCTATTTAAAAAGGTTTAGGAGCAGCCTGCAGGTCAAATGCATAGCACCAGCAGGGCATTACACACACACACACACACACACACACACACACACACACACACACGCCGACTCCAACCACTGCTTTGCCATTTTTTTTTTTTTTTTTGCTCATAGAGTATTAACACTCCTTCAACACGTATACTTGGGTATTTGGGGTTTTTTTTTCTAAATTTATTTACAACACTGTGTGAGTTTCAAGAACACAGTGTCACATGGTGACAACTATAGACACCACACCACACCAAGGGAGAGTTTCCATCTCTGTCCTCCACTCACCTGAGCCCTTCTGGGAACTGCCCAGCTGCTGTGAGAATCCACAGGCTCGTGTTGGGTTTGGGTTCGATCGCTTGCTTGGTTTTCTTATCTTCCACAGAAAGTGAAATCATCAAGCCGCGCTTTGCTCTCTGCATCGGACTTGTTTGACTTATCTTCCTCTCCAGTTCAGTTGAAAGTGGCGAGATTTTTATCTTTATAATGTTAAAGTCATACGCTGCGCAAATATGGATCTTGTGGCAGCTCCAGTCCTAATTGTGAGAGGCCTCTGAGTCCCGTGTGCCGAGTGCGGCCCCTGAGTTCACTCCCATTAGCAGTACACAGGATCCCTTTTTTTTTTTTTTGGCTTTTTGGGTCACACCCAGCAATGCACAGGGGTTACTCCTTTCTTTGCACTCAGGAATCACTCCTGGCAGTGCTCAGGGGACCATATGGGATGCTGGGAATCGAACCCGGGTCAGCTGCATGCAAGGCAAATGCCCCACCCGCTGTGCCACTCCAGCCCCTACACAGGGTCCCTTTTATCCACATCCTTCCACCTCTGATTGGTTCTAGTCCTTTAGCGGTAGCCAGGTGTAATGCGACAGAGGTTTTGACTCACGCTGCATCTGCGCCCTTCTCACTGCCATCTGAGGAGACCCACCTCATCCCCAGTATCAGTGTGAAAGGTCTGTGTTCTGGACATCACCACCGAACCAGGCCTGTTGATCTTTCTAAGGCAGAGGTTTGTCTAAGGCTTGTCTTGCTGGCCATTTCTCAGCACTGGCACCCGTGAACTCGAATAGAACCTGGATCTGCACCGTCTCTTTGCAGCTTACCATCCACGAGAGACTTTGGGCAGGTGCCCCTCAGAGGCTCGGTTCTATAAAACAAGGATGTGGAGAACATCTCTCTCCCGGGGTATGGGTCGAATGATCTGAGATGCCTCCTGGCAGAGCCAGTCCTGTGCTGGGCTCTGCGCCCTCACTGGGAGGGACTGGTCTGTGGTGCTGGACACAATCTCCTCAGCCCTCACAACAGCTGACCCACCCCATCTTTTCTGTGGTCTTTGGAACCCTGGAGGTGAGCCTGTGTGTGAAGCTGTGTTGGGAAGGAACCTGGCAGCCACATGGGCCCCGCTAACGGGTTGTGCTTAGCAGAACTGACTGTGCACTGGCTTGGCAGTCCCTGTCTCTGCAGGCTACTGGCCCTGAGCAGGCTGCTCTGCCCAGCTTGCTGTGCTCCTAGAGGCAGGGGGTGAGGGGGATCTGGCTGAGGCCTGACTGAGGCGGGCACTGCCTCTCCCCCTGTCAAGGTAAATTGAAGTTACAGGAAATTTCTCCTATAGCTTCCAGTAGGTTTGCCATAAATACTTTGCTGGCGAATATTGTGTTACAGACTCTGGGCAGAGCAAGGCCATCACAAATTTAAAAAGAGAAGAACGTGAAGCATTTGGTTCGTGTGTTTCCTGACAAATGCTGAGTCTACCCAATCACGCAGCCCTTTGGCCAAAGGTCGCTCTAAATAGCCTTCTGTCATCTTATTCTTAGTACCCCAAAATGACCAACGGGAAGGAGGAAATGTCACAAAGACTTGCTGAATTTCTTTTTTTAAAATTTTTCAACGTTTTATTTAACTAAAGCACCGTGAATTTACCGTGAATTCAGAGTTATTCACCACTATTCATTGCAGCACTCAGTTCAATAGCTAAGATTTGGAATCAACCTAGATTCCAACAACAAATCCATGGATCATGAAGATGTGGTGTGTATATACACAGTGGAATACTACACAGCTGTAAGGAATGATAAAATAATGTGATTTGCTGCGATATGGATGGAACTGTAGGATATCATGTTAAATGAAGTAAGCCTAAAGGACAAACAAAGGATTATATTACTGATATGTGGTAAAAGGTAAAGGCCCTCCCGTTGATCATCGATTTGCTCGAGCGGGCCCAGTAACGTCTCCATTGGAGACTTTGTTGTTACTGTGTTTGGCATATCAAATACTCTCGGTAGCTTGCCGGGCTCTCCGAGAGTGGCGGAGGAATCGAACTCGGGTTGGCCATGTTGGCCGCTTGTAAGGCGAATGCCCTACCGCTGTGCTATCACTCCAGCCCTGATATGTGGTACTTAGAGTAAATGAAATTTTTAAAAAAGCAGTGGTTTAAATGGGGGGATGACTAGATCCCCTTGGCTCTCAGAACATAAGGATGAGATGGAAAGAAATAAAGTGAAGGAGAAGGGCAGAAGAGATAGATGAGAAGCAACAGTAGAGGTCAATGGGGACCCAAGTGATGTTAAGGACTGGTACAGCTAAATACCCAAACCACAGAGTCAACAACACTGAAATCACAAGACCCAAACTTTAATAACCAAATTTAAAAGGTACCTGTCAAGAAAGACTCAATAAATTTCTAAGGAGTTGTGCAGAGTTGTTGGACCCATGTGAGTAGACTTTCAGACTTTCAGATTCAGTCTGGAATAAATATCACATTCCCCAGGAGAAACAAAGGGTTCCAAAGAGGGTTTCCCCAGGGTCCCAAGATCTGTAAATCGAGATAATTCTACGCACTGCTGTGTGGGTATGGAAATTACCAACAAAAGAAATGAAGAGCAGGAACCCCGTGATTAGACTAATGCATTGATCAAGTCCTTCTTCTCTGTTCCACTGCCTGCACGGGATATAAATAACATGTGGGCAATTACCGTGAGTAAATTATATGTATTTTATAACCTTCCCTAAACATTTTTCCTTTTATTTATTTTTTTTTTTAAAAAAAAGGCAACAAAACAAAGCAAAACAAAAATATTCCTCGGGGAAAGTGAGAATCAAAGAGAAGAGCCAAGTGTATTTCTTCATGTTTCTGTACAGGTGGGACTCAGAGGCTTTGGTCTAGGGTTTGGTTCACCAAGTTGGTTTCAGGGGAATCTCGAACTCTCCCTCCTGGCCTGGAGCCCAAGCTTGGTGTCACCTCTGTCCCCTTACCTATGGCCCATCTGTCTCCCCCTTTTCCACCTTGCTCTGTGCCTCTTATTTCACGTTTCCCTCTGACATGGGCTGGGAGGACAGGAGAGAATGTTACCCAAGCAGGTGGCCCCAGGATGTCAGAAGGTCCTTGGTGTCTTCATTCACTGCTGCCCCCACATGCAGTCAGCAAGAGGCCGTCCCCATGGCTGGGACAACAGGTGGTCCAGGACCCCCTGAGTGTCCTGCCTAGTGGGCCAGACTGACTCACAACTCCCACCCATCCAGGTGGCATTTCTGCCTTGGAGTTTGGTGGCGGCAGTGTGGGTGCCCATCTCTCCTCAGGCTGCTGGACCCTCAGCAACTGCTCTGCCTTCCTTCCTCAGGGCCCCAGGATTGCAGCCTCTGCCTCTCCCAAGGCACAGCAGAGTGTTTGTCCCTTACAAAGCTGCTGCTTAGGGAGCCCGATACACAAACTCAGACCCAGGACTCTGGGTCCTGATATGGCCCCTGGCCCCACCCCCAGGCATACAGACCTGAGCAGAAGGGAACATCTGAGCTGGGTTTCGAAAGGTGAATCTTTTCCTCTTCCAACTCCAAAGACCTAACACCGGGCAGGACAAAAGGCCTTCCAGGCTGGAAGTCCGGCACCTAGGGCCTTTCTGCGCCATCCCCTCTTACTCAGCTCTTTGAAATTGCCTGAAAGAGTTTCTGCATGTGGCATCTATGTTGTACTGGGCGATTCTGACAGGTCATTGACCCCTCGGACCCCAAGAATTGGGGAGCACCAGGTTTCCCCAAGAAAGTCAAAGTAGATGAGATGCTAAAAGAAATGAAGGGCTTTCTCCCCACCTGACTGTCCATCACTATCTCCCAATCTCCAGCTTCCAAAACACATGATCAAGTTGGGGAAAATCTGACCTCAAATAGTTCTCTCTCTCTCTCTCTCTCTCTCTATCTCCCTCCCTCCCTCCCTCTATGTGTGTCTCTGTCTCTCTGTCTATCTCTCTGTCTGTCTCTCTGTCTCTGTCTCTCTTTGTCTCTCTCTGTCTCAGTCTCTGTCTCTCTCTGTCTCTCTCTATCTCTCTGTGTCTCTGTCTCTGTTTGTCTCTGTCTCTGTCTCTGTCTGTCTGTATCTCTCTCTCTCCCTCCCTCCCTCCCTCCCTCTATGTGTGTCTCTGTCTCTCTGTCTATCTCTCTGTCTGTCTCTCTGTCTCTGTCTCTCTTTGTCTCTCTCTGTCTCAGTCTGTCTCTCTCTGTCTCTCTCTATCTCTCTGTGTCTCTGTGTCTCTGTCTCTGTTTGTCTCTGTCTCTGTTTGTCTCTGTCTGTCTGTCTGTCTGTCTGTCTGTCTGTCTGTCTCTCTCTCTCTCTCTCTCTCTCTCTTACCAAGTTTCTATTTCCTGATCTATGAGAAGACCTAACAATAGCAACAGAGATCAAGAAACGCCAAATGATTAGGTAAAGCTGACTCTCGTCAGCTCCTGGCTGCAGTTGACTGAGAAGTACCAGTGTGGGGGCTTCCATCACCCCCAGGAAACACACACACACACACACACACACACACACACATACACACACACTGTCTCTTCTCCCTATCTGGGAGCAGGTGGGTCCAGGGCCCTGGCCGTTCCTCAGGTGAGCCCACTCAGCACCACAGGAGGGCTCCAGAGGGAGGCTGTCCCTTCCCCCCAGTTCCAGGGCTCATTCCTGGAGGGCTACAGCAGCTGCAGCCTGACTGGCTGAGTGCCTCACTGGTAAGTGCCCCCCTACTTGGAAGGGCCGTCTGCTCCTTCCTGGGGTTAGGGTGCAGAGAAGGCATTCCCTCTTCTCTCTGTATTCTGGCTCACTGCACCCAAATATAAAAATCTTTATTTAAGTAGTTTTGTATTCAAGGATCATACGCAAGTGTTCATTTGAAGGTTCAGTGGCATTTTGAAATGAGAACATCATATATAAAGATGTCAGCGATGGAGCCTCCCACCGTGAGGCTGAAAGAGAGAGAGGAACAAAATGAATAGACGAGTGCCTGGGATCCGAGAAATTTTAACATCTCATTATTTAGATTACCCTACATATAATTTTCCAATATTTGGTATTATAGACTTTTGAAGGTATTGGTTAAAATTACTTCATGCCTGACATCAATTTAGGCTTATTCATTATCTAGCTAAAATAAAACCTTAAAAATAGCTGATTAGAGTAAGTAAGCAATTTTCTGATAAATGCAAATTCCCCACCATTTCCAAAGGAGCGCTCCCAGCAGACAGAAATAGAAGGGCCAGGGGGTAATGGGCCTCAGTGTCTCAGCATCCTGCCGTGGAACAACGTGGATCGTAAGGGGGTGCTCCGATCCCAGAGGGATTTCATTGTGTCTGGAACATTCCGAGCTCTCTGCACAGTCTTCCCCTCTACACACAGGCCCGAGGTCCCTGCCCGGATGTGGTGTGCTATCACCCCATGGACTCACTGCCGAGATGGCTTCTCCAAGCACATTGTGAGCCACTGAACCACGGGATAGATCAGCCCCTATCATTTCAGACGGAGCACACACAGATGCATCTCTGTGAAAACTGTGGTTCCTCCTTAGTCACAGCTACAGAAAGTGGCTTTCTTGGAACTCCTGGCTTTACAGTCAGGCATTGCACCAAGTCCAATACCACTGTCCTGTCACCACAAAGACAAAAATCAGCCCCCTGCCCTTAGCACAGGGACAAAAGATACCTCCAGGGTGGGCCATCATCCAAAAGGACTCTAGATAGGTCGATTCGTTCTAATCATGTGACCTGTGAAGGTCAGATATGGGGTAGCAGGTTCGCTGATGTGATTTGGAGAATGGGGGGAGATTATACAATATTCAAAATACTTCCATTCCCAAGGGCTTCCTGATGTGCATGTTTTAATCCAAAATTACCTCTTTGGGTGAACTGCCTTTTTGGAAGCCCTAATCCGTGGCTAGCTTTGTCTCCCCATTTCCCCGCATCTCCTCCTCCCCTGCCATGTTCTTTCTCTGAATGTTTCTCTGCGGTAGCCGGGTAGGGATGCTCTAAGTTTGGAACTGGGGGGGATGCCTAGAGCTTTGGAAAGTGCGAATGTCACCTTATCTAGAGGGGACACACCACTACACATAAATTTATCTTCCTCTGGCTTCTGTTCTTGAGGGATGGGTGACCCCCACACGCATAAGATGAAGGTCTGGAGAACCTTCTAGCACATGGCAGCCCCATCCTAAGCAACTTTACCTTCTAGTTCCTGATCTTGTCCCCCACCTCACACAGTTGAGCTGTGTCCCATTGGCAAGTTCAGGGTCCCCATTCATGCTGGTGGCCATGGTCCCCACCTCTGCTCTATCTCAATGGGCTGCTTGTATTCCTCAGAACTTCAGCCCTAATTTCTCTCCTGTTATTCTTCATTTTTCTTCCTTTCTTTCCCCCCAGAACTTCATCCCCCTTTCACTCATCGATATCCAGAGCTCACCACCCCACCCCAGCACCACATGCCCAACCTTCTTGTTCATCAGATTCAGTCCCTAATTAGCTCTTTGTAAGCCTACTCTCTCCCACAATGTTTACCTCCTCACTGCCCCCCTTTCCCTCACTCTTCCCCAACCTTCTCAACTCTCCCCAAACTTTTGGCCATGTGATCCATCTCCCTGCTCTCCTGAGTTCATCTATTTTATCAAGAAGGTATCCTTTGATTGATTTCTTGCCAACCTTCTGGGTCTTCCTTCCTTTCTCTATCTTTGCAAAAGAAGATTTGGCCCTGATTGTCCAGGGCAATGCCATGCTGGTACTCAGCCCTCCCTTCTTATCAGGTTTTCTCTCCATCCCTCAACCCTTCCTCCTCAACTTCTTCATGTTTGTTCTCATTGGCCAGTTTCTACTCAAGTTCAAGTTCGATTCTCTCAGAAAGGAATGAAAAGCATTTTTCCTAATCTTGGCCTCCCCCAGCTACTTATGGTTCCCTCCATATCTATCCACCCTCGCCCTTATCCCCTTTGTTTCCTGTGTTGTAGTTGATGCAAGTGGGATTGCATTGCTCCCATCCATTTCTGGCTATTTTCAGAGTCCTGTTTTCTCACACCCAAGTTTGGTGCCCCGGCTCCAGGTGTGCGACTTCTGGGACCACACAGAACTCCCCAGTGGGCCACCTGCAGGGAGTTTCCATGGCAGTGGGCAAGCTCAGCAGATACGCCTATGATCAGGTTATTCTGTGGGCCTAAGTGGGGCTTCCTGGAGAAGAGCTGAGTTCAAAACGTGCCTGGTGAGAGAGGACAGTTGCCAATGGACTCGCTTCCTCCAGATCATTTCCCATCCGGCTCTAACTCCAGCACGCCCTCCCCCTCCCCACACACAAGTTCTTAAACCCTGGGTCCTGCCAGGGGTCAACCTCATCCCACTGTCTAATTGATGCCAATCTAATAGGCTTAGAGGGAGTTCTCCTTCTTGTTTTAATTAGCTTTTATCTGGTTACTCTTTTTTTTTTTTTCCCCTTTATTTTATTTTATTTTTTTTAAAGTTGTAGATTGACAATTTTTTGTGCTTTGGTTTCAATTATACAATGATCAGATACCCACCCCTCCACCAGTGCCCATTTTCCACCACCATGGATAATATCCCTCCCACCCCCATCCCCCCATCCCCCCGTCTCTGTGGCAGGGCAATCCCCTGTGTTCTCTCTCTCCTTTTGGGTGTTGTGGTCTGCAAAAGAGGCATTGAGTGGCAAACATGTTCAGTCCATAGTCTACTTTCGACATGCATCTCCCCTCCTGGGAGGATCCTCCAAACATCCTTTATTTGGTGCTCCCTTCTCTATCTGAACTGCCCTTTCCTCTAGGATACCCGGCTGGCCTCTAAGTTATGGAGTAATCCTCCTGGTGCTGATCTCAGCTATTCTTGGGTATTAATCTCATACTTTGTTACTTTATATCCCCCAGATGAATGCAATCTTTCTATGTCTATCCCTCTCTTTCTGACTCATTTCGCTTAGCATGATACTTTCCATATTGTACCACTTGTATGTAAATTTCATGACTTCATCTTTTCTAAGAGCTACATAGTACTCCATTGTGTAGATGTACCAAAGTTTCTTTAACCAGTCATCTGTTCTTGGGCATTCAGGTTTCTTCCAGTTTCTGGCTATTGTAAAGAGGGCTGCAATGAACAAACAAGTGCAGATGTCACTTCGACTATACATTTTTGCCTCTCTGGGATATATTCCCAGGAGTGGTATTGCTGGGTCAAATGGGAGCTCAATTTCTAATTTTTTGAGAATCGTCCATACTGTTATCTGGTTACTCTTGACTCTGATAATATATGTGTATGTATATGCGTATATGTGTATACAAGCTTTTTTAAAAAAATGCCTGTCTCACATCCTAATTGATATTTTTGTTGGTTTATTTACTGACATATTTTTTATGGACTCTACTTATAACTTCTTGTTGGTCAAAGAAATTATTAGTAGGGGCTGGAGCAATTAGGGGCTACAGAGGGTAGGGCTTTTGCCTTGCACATGGCCGACCTGGGTTCAATTCCCAGCATCCCATAGGGTCCCCTGAGCACCACCAGGAGTAATTCCTAAGTGCAAAGCCAGGAGTAACCCCTGTGCATTGTTGGGTTTGACCAAAAAGAAAAAAAAATAGTAGTAGCCCTTCCTAACCTGTCACTTGTCTCTCTGTTTTGTCCATTTTCACTTTTCTTATTTTTCTTTTTCATTTTGGATTTTGGACTCAAAATTAGTGGTGCTCAGGGCTTACTCATGACTCTGCGTTCAGAGATCACTCTTGGCAAGGCTCAGGGGAACACATGGAATACCAGGGATTGAAACTGGGTCAGCCATGTGCAAGGCAAGTGCTTTACCTGCTGCTCTATCACTCCAGGACTTGTCCATTTTTCTTAATTGATGACCCAATCTAATGGGACAGTAAGGGCTTCCCAGGGCAGCTCTTAGGGTCCCACGGCGTCATGTATACATCCGACGGTGAAGTACGGTGGAGAGTAGGAAGACAAGCAAGGGAGCTGGGGCCAGTCACCACTAAGAGATCTTTAAGTTGTTTTAAAAGACCTCAGCTGAGAGATCCATTATTCCTCAAGAACAGAGAAGGCTCCTGTGCTCCAGGCTATTTCCGAGAGATGAGAGGAATAGGCAGACATTTGACTCTGACCCAGGATGAACTCCAAGGCCTCCTAGACACCCCCTGCTTCTCAGGAAACAGGGAAAGCTCCATTCAGCAGGGTGAAATGAAGTTCACCTCACTCTGTATAACTACATCATTCAGTAGGTGGGGAAACTGAGGCCAGAAAAGGGAAGTAAGACTCCTCAGTAGAGGGGCTGGAGTGATAGCACAGTGGGTAGGGTGTTTGCCTTGCACGTAGCCGATGGTTCGATTCCCAGCATCCCATATGGTCCTCTGAGCACCGCCAGGAGTAATTCCTGAGTGCAGAGCCAGGAGCAACCCCTGTGAATTGCTGGGTGTGACCCAAAAAACACCCCACCCCACCCCCCAAAAAAATACTTCTCAGCAGAGCTGGAAAGTAGAAAAGTCACACAAAACCTTCAAGCAGTCCTGATGCTCAGGGAGTCTTCGGGGGTAAAGTCTCGGCCCTCTGTTCCACAGGGAATTTCCAAGAACTAGAGAAAAGATGAGCTAGGGAAAGCCCCTGTGGGACAGGGCTGGGTACCTCTCGCCTCCCAGAGTCCCTCTCTGGGGCTGCACAGGAGCCAGCTTTGAGCCTAGAGCTGCCTTGGCACTGCCTCGGCCACTGTCAGGCATTGCTTTCCCCTTGTCAACAGAATGAAAGTGATAGGTCTGGAATGCAATGCCAGCTCTGTTGAAAGAGAAAGCTGGATCTCTCCCTCAATCCACAAACAAGGGTGGACTCATGATGGAGTGAAGACTTACATATCCAAGTGCGGCTACAGACCTCAAATGAGTTACCTAGTGCTAAGTAGCACAGGGCGCTAGAGCCTACAGGTTTAAAGGTGCTTATGTCTCGGTGGCCCAGAGATCAGGAGTGCAGAAGGTGCCTTAGCTGGATCTGCCACCTTGGCTGTCATAGACTGCCACAAAGGTGGTGGCCAGGGATGCAGTCATTTCAAGTCTCCACCGAGAAGAATTTCTTTTCATACTCCTGTGACTGTTGTCAATATCCAGATCCCCACAAGTTGAGATGGGGGTGTGAGGGCAGGGGCTGACTGCTGACCAGAGACACTGTTACACTGAGAGAGATAAATTGGTGCTCCTGAAGATACTACAGGCAGTTCATAGACAATGACAGACTTGGAGAGAGCTTTGATGTCCGAAACTGATAAGGAATTTCTCCCGTATCTACAGGAGGAGGACAGTGAATCGAAGAAACGGGGACATGCACAAAGGCTATAAATAGGCAATTTACAGAAGAGATTCAAAAGGCTAATTAATAAGCACATAAAGAGATGCTCACATTTATTAGTAATTAGAAAAATGCCATTAAAATGAGATAGCTCTCCACACATTCCAGACAGGAGAAACAGCCAACCTCCGGATGGCACTGGTGGAAGCAGACTCAGGGACTCTGATGGTGCTGGTGAGAATGGGGGCTGACTCTGGGACATCTGCTGCCACCTGGTCACATCACTGTTCCTTACTCTGTGGCCCAGAGTTCTGCCACCAGGAAACATGTACCAAAGAAACCCTCATTCTCTTCCCCAAGGATGCTTCTGAAAGGTGCAGTGGAGAGGTGGAGACAACCTGGGTGTCCTCCCCAGGGGAGTAGGGTGTGCATTGCTTTGTATGGACCCAATGCCCCTATGGGAAGCTACTCTGCTCACCAAGCAAGATGGTTGGGCACATGGAAAACTCATAGAGTCTCATGACAGAAGTAAGTCATAGAATGTGACCAATGACCCACATTGATCCAGATTCAACGGTCTGCTCTGGAAGTAAAGGCAAAAGGGATTAAAGTGGTATATGTAAACAGACAGGAAAGGGACATGAATAGAGCAATAATAACAAATATGGAGAAACAAAAGCATTGGAGAACTTAGCCAATGTCTGCAGAGCAAACTCAGACAAAGCAGAGTTTCAACCTATGATTTTGTCCCTGCTACTGATGGCAGCCCAACACCAGAGGCCAGCATTCTCCTTGGTTTGGCTGAACTGGGTGATTTGGCATCTAGTTTGACCCCAGGACTCTTTTCCACACAGGACTGTTGGCAATGGGTCTCCCCACTTGGGCCCTGGCAAGCAGAGTGTAGAGCAATCAACTGATTGACTGCATGCATTTTCCACCCCAGGAGCTCTGCATCTGGCTTTGTGCACATGTAGCCTTGTGTGTCCAGCCTATGATGGTCTCTCTTGAGGGCCCAATGGGAAGCTACTCTGCTCACCAAGCAAGATGGATGGGCACGTGGAAAACTCACAGAGTCTCATGACAGAAGTAAGTCTGGACTGTGATTCTGGAGATTGGTGCATATTTTTCAGGACAATAAGTTTTATGTTGCTATACATGAATTCTATCACAACTCTTAGCTGTCTTCTTAAAACACTAAGTTCTTCTATTTTTTTACCTTTTCCCATTTTTTTTTCAATGAGCATCTAGTATTGCTCAGGACTCTGTGGTAAATGATTGAAATTTTGCTTAAACTTACCAATACAGTTGTGTTAGTCTGGAGCTGGACCAATAGTACAGTGGGAAAGGTGCTTGCCTTGCACGCAGATGACCTGGGTTTGATTCCCAGCACCCCTCATAGTCACCAAAGTCCTGCCAGGAATAATCCCTGAATGCAGAGCCAGAAGTAAACTCTGAGCATCATTGAGTATGACACCAAAACAAAACAAACAAACAAACAAACAAACAAACAATAAAATCATGAGGTCTCCATGTGGGAAAATACACAGGTATCTATCTATACACACACACACATACACACACACACACACACACACACACGCAGGCACACATATGTGCAAATATGCCATCCTGCTTTCCAGTGAGTTCCCAGCTTCCAATATTATCAGCACCTGGCAGGATGAGACTATTTTATGTAAATGGATTCATTATTATTAATTTCTGCTGGCTATGAACGATTTATGAACTGCTTTTCGAATGTAGAAAAGTGGTTCATGAATCAGAAGGAAAAATGTTCCCCAAAACCAGCATCGATAAATAACGACTTTTATTCATGGATCCCGCCCACGGTGTCTTCTATCTCCAGGAAGGATTGAATAGAAATTACTAAGTCGCTGCAGGAGTGGGGTTCAGGGACAAACAAGGAAGCGAGGAGAAATTGGGGTGGTGGTTCCTGAGACAGCCCTGGGGCAAATGGGTATGGAGCTGGACTTCGAAGGCCCTCCCTGGATCTCACATCTCCCCCTCCCTTCTTTTTCTCATTCCTGTGTAAGCCCACCCAAGCTGGATCCAGATAATTTTCTCCTCCTTCAATGACAAGTTGGAGTAGGACTTTCTCTGAAAATTCTTCATTGGTGAAGAATCCCCGTGTGGTCCTTGTCCCAAGAGGAATGACAGAAGACGCGTATAGAAAACTTGCAGCTTTGGGAGGCAGACAGAGGGGCCAGTTCCAGGGCTTTCCTTGGAAGAGGTTTTGGGAACTGCTTTGGACCTGCAGGAAAAGGACAGAAAGCAGGTATGGCTCAACAAACACAACTCAATTTCCTGTTTCTCTGATCCAAAGTCAGCAGCAATAGGAGTACCAGCACACCGATTTTACAATATTCTTTTTCCTGTTTCTTCAAATTTGGGGGGGTTATTTTGATTTTGGTTTGGGGTCATACCCAGCAACATTCGGGGATTACTCCTGCCTCTGTGCTCAGAGATTATTCTTGACAAGGCTCAAAGGACCATATGAGGTGCTGGGGAACTGAACCCAGGTCAGCAGCGTGCAAGGCCAGCACCCTACCCTACCCTGCTATACTAACGCTCTAGCTCCCTTTCAGTTCTGCTAATTTAATAAAACGTAAGTCTGCTGAACAATGGCATAAGATTTTTCTTGTTTGATACCCCTTTAAGCAGATTCAGGCAAGTTCTTTCCAGCTTAGGCAAACACAAGCATTCGAGACAGTTCCTGAAGTCCTGAGACCCTGCCAAACTGGTACCCCTCTCACCTCAAGGGAGCTACCCAGGGACATGTGGATATCCAGCATTGCCCTTCAGCTGAGGACAGAGCTTATGGGGGCTGGAAGTCCTCCCACACACACTTCCTGTACTGCTCTACAGAGACGCCATGAAAACAGACACAAAGTAATCTAAAGTTACAGGGGCCACATTGGGGGGGGGGCTGCAAATATTTCACTGCCCACTTGGGGGAAGGTGGGGACCAGAGGAAGGAAAGCAATAGTTAAAGCCATGAGCCCACTCGACCTGCTGGTCCACAGGATCAGCTTCTGCCCAGAACTCAGTATCCAGAAGGAACATGAATCTGCTGTCCCTTCCAGGGTCTCTCCTCGGGTGGTTATCTCATGGTATGTGATCGGAGAGCTTTAAAACATTCATTTTTAATACAACCACTTAATCTAGTGCTCCACTGCAGAAACAGTGATTTGTTTCGCCACTAGAAGATAACTTGAAAGACAAGTTGTTGGAGACGTGGCAGCCCAGATGGTCATTTCCAAAGGGAGGCTTCAGATGCATCTCTAGATCTGACAGGGCTTCACAGTCACAAGTAGTTGGTGTTTTCCTATTAGTAATTGCCTACCTCTGGATCCCATTGTAAAGAAAATCCAGGAAAAATGCTTTGAATGCAAATAAATGAATAAAGGGTCCTAATTTGTTTTTGTTTTGTTTCACGATGAGTTTATCTGTGCCCTATTTCTGGGCAACAAATGAACACCACTCTTTCTTCCTTAAAGGAAGAAAAACTAAGGTAGAAAAGAAGAGAATTGTCTCACAATGACATGACAGAAAGCTGGACTGCATGGAAATGAAAACTTTCTGTTTCAGAATCCTCTTCCCAGAGACAGACCTATTTTGTTGCTGAGTGCCTTCTGCAACCCAGAGCCAGGCTGGGCCATGGGTCAGAGCCACAACAAAACTGCCTGTCCCCCTTGGAGCTTATTCCCTGGGAAGGTGCTGACAAGGTAGAATGCCATCATGAAATAAATCCAGATCCTGAAGAAGCGGCTATTCTTTTTGGAGAGTTGGCTGGTTAGGGCATAGGATTCAGGAATGCGAAGAACTGGAATACGAGCTGAAAGATAGAGGCAGTGACTCATTTGTGGAATATAAAATATCTTAATAGGAGACTAACACCCAAGAATAGTAGAGACAGGGGCCAGGAATATTGCTCCACGGTTGGAAGCCTGCCTTATGAGCTGGGGTAAAAGGCAGCTGGGATAGAGAAGGGATCACTAAGTCAATGATGGTTGTAGGGATCGCTCAGGATGGGAGATGTGTGCTGAAAGTAGATAAAGGACCAAACATGATGGCCTCTCAGTATCTGTATTGCAAACCACAATACCCATAAGTAGAGAGAGAGTAAAAGCAAAATTGTCTCCATAGAGACAAGGGGAGGGGTGGGACAGGGTGAGGAGATACTGGGAACATTTGTAGTGGAAAATGTACACTGGTAGAGGGATGAGTGTTCAATCATTGTATGACTGAAACTCAAACATGAAAGTTTTGTTAACTGTAGCTCACGGTGATTTAATTAAAAAATAAATTTAAAAAAATGATAGAAGCAGTGACTGACATTCTCATGGCCTCTTTAAGACAGATTGAACCTACTATGGACAGGGCACAGAGATGGAGAGAAGAGATAAATTTAGAAAATTCAGTACAGCCAAATCATGCCAAGTCTATGGTAAAGTGTTGGAATTTTATGCTAAAGGCCACGGGATATTTTTTTTGATGAATAACTAGGTTAATTTCAATTACTTTATGACTGTGGAACTTCATTGAAGAAAGCACACTTTTAAAAAAAATATGAAGAAACAGTTTCTCACCCTATTGGCAAACCAGGTTCTCAGGAACAAAGAGTGGATTGGCTGTCACGGGGAACTGTGTAAATCACCCGTTGCCTTTATGTGTCTCCTCTGCTCTGGTTGCTCCCACATAAGCCAAATCTCTTTGCTACTCAGGACACCAAAGGTTGTCCAACTCGCAAGAAGTAGGGGTTGAAAGAAAAGGCATTTGGGAATTAAATATATGCTTCAATCAGTTGAACTTTTATACAGATTGACTGCAGTGAAAAATTAGAGCTTTGTGTAATCCAATAGAGTAAAATCAAATGCCCCAAATAAATAAATAGTTGTCTTTTTTTATTAGCTTTCCATCACCCTGGATCCATTTGTAAGTTGCATTTGTCACCTCTAGCTTCATTTGCAACGTTGCCTCTGAAAACTGTTTTGTTTATTTGAGCTCAGCAATCAGGCTTAAATGTACCAATATATATTGTCCTAAAGTGTATATTTTTTTTCTGTCTACCAGAGACATAGTGACTACTCCTTTTATGGGAAACCAGTTATTAATCCAGTAAGTCTACATGAATCAATATCTTTGTGAAATGACACCGTGTTCAAGTTATTTTATGTTATGTTGATGGTTAGCTAATTTTGGAATGGAGACATTTCTTTTAGAAACAGACACAGTAAATTTAGTGGTGCAAACGTCAATCACAGCGGGTGGTGTGTGTCTGTCTGGGCAGGAGAGGGCAGATTTATTGAAGGAAACGTAGCTCTATATCCCTTGCCGCACCCTGACCCAAAACATCCGTTTTGCTTATGATTTTGTTTGGCACGATGACATCCACTGAGATTGCTCAAAGAAGGACAATGCCAGGAACCGGAGTGAGAACCTGAGATGGTCTGATCAACAGCCTTACCTCAGGATGACATTTGGAGACAGCTTGGACATGGCACCCGCAAGATGGAGCTTTTTTCTGTTGACAGAAATCTACAAAGGACAATCTGCATACCACTCAGCATATTAGTGCAAATGTGGTCCTGGGAATACACTGCCAGGATTGACTTCTCCCTGACATCCAAGCACCTGCTGGGAGGAGAAGCCCTCCAGCACCATCTTCTTCCCACAGGTGAGTTTCTTCTTTCCCAGACACATCTTCCCCATGCTATTTCAGGCCAAAACTTAAGGTGGCAAGAACAAGGAAAAGAAGGTTCCTAATAGACACGGGAAGTGAGGCAAGGAGAAATAACCAAAGGGAGATTAGAAACAGGCATGCATGACGGCTGGCTGACAGACTTGGACAAAGAAAATTATAACCACACCTGGGTCTTTTCTAAGCACCTAGTTCTTTTCTTAGAACTGGGGTAGTAAAAAACTTCTACAGAATTAGAGGCAAGTTAACCTAGTTGTACATTTCCAGTTCTCACTGAGACAAAAATAAATAAATAAATACTCGTGGAGCATGATGAAGAACTTCTCCTTGAAGCCAACAATCATTAGTGACTAGATAAAGGAGTGTGAGGTAGACTGTGTGTCCATGGCCCCAAGGATTCAAATTTTTCCATGTCCACTCTCCTGTACTGACTCTTGGTTTGGACTCCCAGTTGTCCGCTTGGGCTTATAGCGCCTCCTGAAACTAAGGCACTGAAGCTGCCCTGTGGGAGTACCATCACCTATGAAAGAAAAAATGGGTAAAGAATGAAAGAATGGGTAATACTTAAGTGCTGCTTCTTTAAGACTGCCTTTTAAATGCCTCTTATGTGCATTATCTTGTTTGTCCTGTCACAGCCTTCCAGATAAATTACCATGAATTAGAAAGCCCACTTTATAGATGAGAAAACCAAAAGTACAGAGGTCAAAGAAGGAAGTGACTGCCTCCCAGGATGGGAGATGCACGCTGAAAGTAGACTATAGACCGAACATGATTGCCACTCAATGCCTCTTTCGCAAACCACAGCACCCAAAAGGAGATAGAGAACAAAAGGGAATGCCCTGCCACAGAGGCGGGGTGGGATGGGGGAATGGGGGGGGGTGGGAGGGATACTGGGATCAGTGGTAGTGGAGAATGAGCACTGGTGGAGGCATGGGTACTCGATCATTGTATAACTGAAACCCAAGCACAAAAATTTGTAAGTCTACAACTGTACCTCATGGTGTTTCACTAATAAAAATTTTTAAAAAAAGAAGAAGGAAGTGACTCATTCCAGGGCAGATGACCTAGAGCAGCTCTAGATAAAGCAGAGTCCAGATACCAGAGCCAGAGAGTATAAACATGGAGATACTTCCTTCCAAAACCGCACTTTCCCCCAGATAAATCTTTGTGCCCAAGTCACAAAGAAGTGTGTAAACTTAATTGCTCTTGGACAAGAAAACCAGTAGACACGATTCCCAGACTCTCATTTTCTGTGACTGACCCTGCTTCTCTGGATCCTTTCTCATTATTATTCCCAGCGGTGACAAAGGACACTTTAAGGATGGGTGAGCTTACGAGGTTGTGGTAGACATGGGGGTGAAAATTCAAAAGTTGCCTGAGAGTTTTGAGAAGCCTAAAGGCACCTGAGTTCTGTTGTTGTGTGTGTTGGGGGAGGGGGGGAATAAAGTTTCTTTCCCTCTGCCTAATGGAACCTCTGGAAATGAGGCTTGAACATATCTTGACCACCTCCAAAGCAGGCATCTGCTCAGCCAAGTGGGGACACTGACACTCTGAGAACTCAGACCTTCTCCTCTCTTCACTCCCCGGTGTGTTGGCTCTGGCTCCTCCTGGTCAAAAGCTCTGTAGCATCCTTTATCAAGGTAGTCATCAGCTTTGGGGACTCCAGAAAACAGGGAAGGGCAATTGGGAATAGGGACACAGCAAGAGCAAAACCGGCCTCCAGGAACCCCAGAACACAGAGTGGCCAAGTCAGGAGCAAGGCTGAGGTTTTGATTTCCTGCTTACCCCAGTTTAACTTCCTGGGGAATATTCCCCCCCACCCCAGACCCACTGCTCAGTCTCAGGCCCAAGGCCAACCACTTCTGTATATGGCAGAGAACAACTGTGTGCCAGACAAGCAGGTGGACCTCAGAACAGCTGTATGTGTGGTGGACACCTAGGGCCAAAGGATGAGTAGGGCAAGTGTCCCTGAAGGATCGGGTACAAGTAACCAGCCTCACCTCTGACCCCGAGGATGATCAAACCATCCTATGCCACCTCAATTGCACATGGAGTGCCCCACCCTGTCCCAGCCGTATGGTCTGGAAGACAGCAGCCCCCAAAGAGAATTGAGGCATGAAGGGTCCCTCTCCAGATCCTTGGAGGGTGGGGCCAGCCTCCCCCTATTGTCCTGTGTTTTTTATCTGGGGGCACAGCAAGAAAGAATTACAGCTCTTAAAGAGTGCCCCAACCAAACACTGCTGCAAGACCAGTCAAAAGGGAAATTCTGGTACAGGACTCTCCAACGGTGCTGAAAGCTCACAGTCCAGCCTGAGCACGTCTCAGAACTACTGGTCCTTGCACCAGCACTTGTATTCCCAGAAAAAAAGTCATATCCTCAGGGTGGACGGCTTCCAACAATGTGGACAGAGCCTGCCTGCCTTCAGCAGCTCCTGATGCAAATAAAGTGCTCCCACGGTCCCAAGCATCCTTCATGCAAAAACAGACCCCCTAGGCCTAGCACCAGAGTTCCCTCACCAAGCTTAGGGGCTTCATCTCCTGCAAAAAGGAATTCTTTTCTGGTTTCTTAAAGATCCAGAAAGGTTTGGGTTCAGGTAATTTGATTTCTCAAAGCCCTCAGAAAGCCCTGCGTGCAAGGAACTGGCATTTCTTCGGGGACTCAGCCTTCCAGACTCCCCGATCCCCATCAAGAGGGGACCAAGAGAGGAGTCTCATGGGAACCCATCCCTAATACAGCCAAGACTCTCTCCCTCCTTCCCGTTCTTCGGGTTCCTTTCACGAAACACTCTTCATCCCAGGCAAGGAAACCATTTCCCTGCAAAATATGAAATCTATTGCTGAGCACTGCAACGAGAATTAACCTTGATTACCACAGTAATTTACTAATCAAAACTGGAGACCTGCTAATCAAGCTGGAATTGCCAGCTGCTTGATTTTTATAGTAACATAACCAAAATTGAACATTTGGTAAACAAGGGGTGTGGGTGTGAGGGGGGGAGGGTAGGATGTTGGAAGTGGTGAGGGAGGGCCAGGGACACCCTAAATGGACAGAGAGTTGGTGTTTTCTTCGTTTCCCCAGATTCCACAGAGGCGGCAGAAACTCCCAGAAGTACCCACCGAAACCTTTGCCAGGGGAGAGTGGGGATACAAGATTTGTGTTTGCATAAGGTTTGTGTCCTGTCGAGTTGTTCCAGAAGCTGGCCCCGATGTGGGGATACTAGTCAGCATTTATTGGGGAGAATACCCCAGAAAGCCCAGGGTGGGGGAGTGAGGGAAGGGAAGGAAGGGAAGACAGCTGCAGGGGGAGGACTCTGGCAGCAGGTGGCTGCCAAGGCCACCCAGCCAAGGCCACCCTGCCAAGCTTAGGGCCACCTGCTCAGCCCTTGTCACCAGGCCACATGGGCCTCAGGGTGTTCCCAGCCACAAGGGCAGGAAGCAACTCTTGCATGAGGGCAGTTCCCAGGGCTGCCTCCAGGCAGTCTGCCAGGCTTCTGTGTGTGACCTGAGTCCCTGGCTGGTGGGGAAGCTACCCATAGCTTTGCTTCATATCACTGTCTTTACTTCATTCCTGGATAAGACATTCACCATTGAAAGTTCTATCCTTCCTTCCAGGATGCCCCCTCAGGAAGGAGCACTTTCTACGGGGAGTAGGTAGAATTCCTGGATAAGACATTCACCATTGAAAGCTCTGTCCTTCCTTCCAG
Organism: Sorex fumeus; assembly: GCF_029834395.1. NCBI lineage: Eukaryota > Metazoa > Chordata > Mammalia > Eulipotyphla > Soricidae > Sorex > Sorex fumeus. The sequence continues at coordinate 25,096,336 of NW_026606179.1, forward strand.
GGTGCTCCCTCAGGCAGGAACCAGGGAGCAGGTAGAAAGAAGCACTTTCTGAAGGGAGCAGGTAGCTTTCCTCCTAGCTTTCCTAGTCCTTCCCGTGTCCCTAGGGCAAGTCAACCTGAGACTTGAGGCTCAGTTATTATGGACAGTCAATCACTTACCTCAACTGTCCAGGCAAAGCTAAACCCAGGGGTTGAAGTAGGTACAGGAGGTAGGGTACTTGCTTTGCTCACTGACGCCTGACTTGCTGAATCCTGGTACCCCATATGGTCCCCCAAACACCACCAGGAGTGATCCCTGACCACAGAGTCAGGAGTAAACCCTGAGCACCACCAGGTGTGGCACAAATATCAAAAAACGAACCAGAACTAAAATCAGATACTCTGACTCACAGCGTGAGGACGGGCCTTCCCCGTGTTACCCCTTCAAGGGTACGCCCTCATCCTCTCTTCCCCCTGCCACCAAAATTTGTCAGTCTAGTCTGTACCCTTGTTTCTCAGGAGGATTTCAATAATTGTCAATTATTAATCATTTCAATAATGATGAAATACCTCCCTTCTCTCCAGAGAAGTCTTTCATCTGTTGGTCAAGGAAAAGACCAAGGGGGCTAGGCTGATTTCCAGGAATCCTGTTCTGTGGGTGTTCAAGGGAATACCACAGAAATGAGCACACATCAAAAAGAACAAGAACAACCAGTGCTAGTGCGGATGTGGGGAGAAAGGGTCTCTCATTCACTAGTGATGGGAATGCCGACTCTTCCAGTCTTTTGAGGAAAACAATATGTGCATTCGTAAAAAAAAAAAAAACCCTAGAAATTGAGCTCCCATATGACTCAGCTATACTGCTTCTGGGAATACACCCTAGGGGCCCTGTACACAATGCAGAAAAGTCATCTGCACTTCTGTGTTCATTGCAATACTATTCACAATAACCAGAATCTGGAAACAACCCCAGATGATGAATTAAAAAACACTATGGGACTTCTACACAATGGAATACTATGAAACTGTTAGGGAAAATGAAGTCATGAAATTTGCTTATACATGGAGGGACGTAGAGACTATCACACTGAGTGAAATGAGTCAGAGAGAAAGGAACAGACATAGAGAATAATCTCACTCATTTGCGGGGTGTAAAAACAAAACATGATATGAGAATACCCAAAGACAATGGAAACGAGGGCCAGGAAGACTTGCCCATGTTAGGAAGCTTGTAACAATGGGGATGCTGGGGAGACGAGTGCAATTAGGACAGAGAAGGGACCACTATGACAATGATAGTTGGAAATGATGGGAACACCTAAAAGGAAAAGAGAGAGAGAAACAGAGAGATAGAAACAGAGAGATAGACAGAAAGAGATAGAAACAGAGAGAAATAGAGAGACAGAAAGAGATAGAAACAGAGAGAAATAGAGAGACAGAAAGAGATAGAAACAGAGAGAAATAGAGAAACAGAGAGAACAGAGCTCAGAGAGACAGAGAGATAGAAACAGAGAGAGAAACAGAGAGGGAGAGAGAGAGAGAGAGAGAGAGAGAGAGAGAGAGAGAGAGAGAGAGAGTTGTCTGCCAGAGTCAAAACTGGAGGAGGCAGAAGGGAAACAAGGACGTTGGTGACAGGAAATGTGTACTGGTGAAGAGATGGGTGTTGGAACATTGTATGACTGAAACATAACCATCAACAACTTTTTAACAGTGTATCTCATTGTGATTCAATTACAAATTTTTTTAATTTTAAAAGACAAAAATTCTGAGAAACATATTTAGTGAGTTAGAGCTATTCACGAACAAAGCTATAGAACTAGCTCATAAGAGTGAGAAAATCTTTTCTAAAGGTAGCTGATTCTATAAAATGTTTGACTTGCCATCTTTAAAAGGACTCTCCTCTTCCGAACAAATGTTCAAAAGCTTTTGTGATGAAAATTTGACATTTTGAATGTTTTGGTAAAGTTAAAAGGCTTAATGTGATCTGGGAAATATAAAAATTTAAAAGTATTTCTGAACTATGTACATGTCTTTTATTTTTAAAAAAAGTGATTATAAGCACCAAAAAAAGGGCAGTATTAGTTATAGGAAGGAACAGTCGGCTCCCAGGAAGCGCAGGAGGTCAGAGCGAGGTGGACCGATAGCCCCCATACCCTGTCACCCTCAGCAGGGCTCTGTCTCGGGACAGCCTCAAGAATGCATGACAGGGGCTGGAGCGATAGGATAGTGGGTAGGGCATTTGCCTTGCATGCAGCCGACCCAAGTTCTATTCTCAGCATCCCATATGGTCCCCTGAGCACCGACAGGAGTGATTGAGTGATTCCTGAGTACAGAGCCAGGAGGAACCCCTGAGAATTGTTGGGTGTAACCCAAAAAGAAAAAAAAAGAATGTATCACCTGTGACTTCTTGGCCATGAGAGCTGAGATGGGATATGTTTCACCTGTGCGGGTGAAACAAACAAGGTGAGTTCAGAGAGCAGAGCCTCCCCCAGCAAGGACCGAAGAGATGGCTGGAGCATCCCAGGCCACAGAGACATTGCCAGGCATGTGCAGGCAAGACGCCCAAGGAGGTGGACCACCACCTTCCACACAGCTCCAGAGACGCAGCAACAGCAAAGGTCTGTCTGGAGGAAGTTGCAGGAGATCCCTCTGCCAGAGGGACTTGGAGTCTGGAAAGACCTCAAAGTGGGAGCGGAACCGCCCCTGAGTGGTCACTGCCTCCCCATCCCCCAATTCTAGATCTTAGTGACATGCTGATGTGGAGACACTCACCAAGCAGAATATGGATCAGGAAAGAGGAACAGCCAAGGTCAATTTGTCCCACTGTTCACAGCCCCCTCCAAAATGCCCAGGAGGACCAAAGCCTGGCCTCAAGCCTTCCGAAGGCTGAGCATATGGCGCTGGCAAGCTGCTGGCTGCCAAGAGAATGGGCAGTACCTGCCTCTAGCTCATCTGAGCCTGATTCTGAGCCACCTCCACCAGCACCACTGCTGGCTGCTCTTTCTGGGAACACTGCTTGTGAGCTGCTTGACACAATGACAACCCAGGGGAAGGGGCTGTGGACAGTCTGATGCAGGGACACCCAGCATAGCCATCTGACTGCCCTGGCCCCCCACATGCCCACACTGTTCATGACCCAGGAGTCACGTCACTTTAAATTAACTTAATTACTCAAAGACTATGTATTACCAACAATTAAAATACGATAAACTGGGCAAAGCAATAGTACAACAAGTGGGGGCTTGTCTTGCATGAAGCCCTCCCCATTTATATCCCTGGCACCACACATGGGCCCTAGAACCTCCAGGAGTGATCCCTGAGCACAGAGCCAGGAGTTAAGCCCTGAGCATTGCTGGGTGTGGCCCCCACAAACAAAACACAAAAAGAAAAATATGCCTAGAACTAAAGTCTTCCTTAGACTTTCCCATTCCAATCTTCCTGTCTAGTCTCATAAGTCTCATAATCAACCCGTGCATGTGCACTTTGCAGACATTTTTTTTTTTTTTTGCATTTTGATTGAATGGCACTGGTGGTGTGAGGAGGGCTAGTTTCTGGTTATTCAAAGGAATGTTACATCCTGTGTCTCTGCTCATTGTCTGCCTGTTTCCCTGGCCATCGACAGTTTCTCAGTTTTGTTTTGTTATTGTTTGGGAGTCAAACCTAGTTTTGTTCAAAAACTATACCCAGCTTGCTCCTCTGGGAAACATCTGGTGCCAGGGAACAAACCTGAATCTCCTGCATTCAAAGCATGCCCTCAACACATTAAGTTGGTCCCTAGCTGATCCCTCACTGATCAGTTTGGGTCTTCACAGTTGGACACATCATGTTACCCAGCACTAGCCATTGAACTTACTGGGCGAGGTTCCCATGTTTTCCTTAATGCAGAAATGCTTGGGAAAAACACAGTATCCCACTGAAGACATCATGTGAGAGTACACTGAAGGGTCCTAATCGCTTGTCAGAAGTGTACCCCACCCTCTTCCCAGTCTTTTCTGATGTCAGAGTCAACTGTTTTGTTATTTGGTGCATATGACGCTGTTTAATTTTACATATCATAGGTGACTTTTAGAATTGAGCAGCTTTTGCTTTTTTGGTTGTTTCTGCCTTGTTTTGGAGCCACACCTGGCAGCTCTCTAGGCTTACTCCTGACTCTGCATTCAGGGATCCCTCCTGGTGAGATTCACTGGACCAAGTGTGGTTAAAAATTATGGGGATGCACTCCAGGTCAGGTGCACGCAAGGCAAACGCCTTATTACGGTACTGTCCCTCTGGCTCGGCTTTCGTTTTTTTTGGTCCTTTGGGTTTCATCAAAGTAGTCTGAGCCTGTGATCATCTTCCTATGGAGATAGCCACCATTTTCTTATTTATTAATAGTCATTTATATATTTATTCCCACATATTCAGGACCCTCTTGCTTTTCATTATATTAGATGCTGCAAGTCATGATCTCTGTCTCTTCCTCCAACTTGCTCTCCCATCCTATCACTTGCCTTTCTTCTTGGGTAGACCCAAGTGCCTTTATAGAAACATGTTTCCATCTGGCACTTTGCTTTTTGGGTCACACCCGGCAATGCACAGGGGTTACTTCTGGCTCATGCACTCAGGAATTGCTCCTGGTGGTGCTCAGGGGGCCACATGGGATGCTGGGAATCGAACCCGGGTTGGCTGCGTGCAAGGCAAACACCCTTCCCGCTGTACTACCAGCCCCAGAGCTGACAGCTTGTGCTGTTGGTTTTTTATTTTGTTTGGGGGCCACACCTGGTGATGCTCAGGGGCCACTCCTGGTGGACTCTGGAGACCATATGTGATTCCAGCGATAGAATCTAGGTCAGCTGCAAGCAAGGCAAGCGCCCTGCCGACTGTGCCTTTTTGGAGCTGTGATTGAAAGGAGCCTCATAGTTGGATGGAGATGCCACACACTGCACACTCCCTCCCCTTTTTTTTTTAGCTGCGCCTGGTGGACATAAGGGGTCAGTTGATGACCTCCCTCTCCCTAAGTCTAGAGGAGATGTCAGAGTCTTTCTGGACAATGGAGGCTGCCCTGCTCTTCCAGAGATGGCAGTAAGGAAATCTATATAGTTTGTCAGTGGCCCAGAATAATCAAGCACGTTTTTAATCCCCCTGAATTAACAGGGGAGTCAGAGCCTCTCCCTCAGGACAGTTATGTGACTAGAGTTGTCATTTAAAGGGAAACCCCAGCTAATGGATTTGACCTCCCCGTTTAGGGAGAGGGTCGTCGGTAGAAGCTAACATGTCCTGAGTGTTTGCTGTGCACCAGACACTGTGTCAGTCACTTGACGTGGCTCTGCTCCATGACCCGGACAGCAGTACTCGGGAGTGATCGTGTCAGATCCCAGATGAAGCTCCCAAAGCTTCCTCTGACACTCTCCGCTAGCCCCTCCCCTTCTCCTGGGCAACGAAACATCCTTAGTTGGCACCTTCATCTTCTGAGCTCTTTGGAACAGTGGAGAAAATGACAGATAGGATTACACACACACACACACACACACACACACACACACACACACACACACACACACACACACACCAATCAGGCCACCTCTGGTAGGTGCTGATAGAGGCCTGGCCTGTCTCTTTCTGCCGACATGGGTCCCGGCTCAAGCAGCTCTGGGTGTTGGGGAGGGAAAAAAAAGTGCACATAGCTCCTGAGAATCGTCCTCAACTCTTTGGAGTCCCCTCATCTGGAACGTTCTGGGAGGCAAACCCCTTTCTCTGGAGGCCCAAACCATGGGGAGCTATTTCAGGATTGCAGATGCCTGGGCAGCAAGATGAGGCAAGTCCTGACATCCTTAACCACTCCAGAGCTCCCCTTAAGGGGCTACAGGTCGATTGGTGATGGTCTGGCTGCCCTCACCCTCCACCCCTTCCTCTTTCCCTACAGGTCCCACAGGAAAGCTCTCCCTCATCAACCCCTCACCCAAATAACCCCCATTGACCCCACCTTGGAATTCCTGAGCATCTTTGCTCTGAAACCCTTTGGGCTGCTATAGTTGTACATTACTCAAACTGCCACTCCTCTTCTCTCTTTTTGCTTTTACATATCTTACCACAACCTCAGTGCTGAGAGAATTCTTAATTTCTTCTTCCCCAGCAACCCTATTGCAATAGAGGCCAGGGGCATCTGACTTATTTTGTATGTGGGAAATCCATGATGTAAAAATGTTGCCCAATTCCTAGCATCCCATTTGGTCCCCCCCTGAGCACTGCCAGGAGTAATTCCTGAGTGCAGAGCCAGGAGTAACCCTTGAGCATTTCATGAAGAGAAATAAGGGGAGGAGGAAGAGGAGAAAGAGAAGAAAGGAAAGGTGGAGGAAGTGATGGAGGAAGGGGAGGAAGAAGACAATAAAGAGGAGTAGGAGGAAGAAAACAATGACAAGGATAGGGAAGAGGAGAAAAAGAGGAGGTGAAGAAGGGAAAAGAAAAAGAAGGGGATGAGAAAGGAGAAGAAGGAGGTTGAGGGGAAGAAGGAGGGGGAAGAGACAGGGGCTGAAAGGAAAAAAAGAAATAGGAGGAAGTATAGAAAGAAGGAAAGTGAAAGAGAGTAAGAGGAGGGGAGAGGAGAGGAGAGAGGGAAAGGGAAGAGGAAGAGCTGGAAGAGGAGGAGAAAGAGAAGCAAAGGGAGAGAAAGGACAGGAGGAAAAAGAGGAGGAGATGAGCAGGAGGAGGAGAAGGAAAAGAAGGAGGACAAGGAAGAGGAGGAGAAAGAGAGAAGTCAAAGATTTCCCTGCTCTGATGTTGGCACCAGCCTCCCCAGTTTGGCCAAAGTCACTGTGAATGCCTGTGGTCAACTGGCCCCTTCTCAGTGTCAGACACCCAAGGATTAATCCCTTGAGCAGAGATCAACTTTCACACCCCGCCCTCTCTCCTGGTGCAGGAGGCAAGCTGCACAGTCTTTGAGAGATGCTCCCTGCAGGCCTTCTGCTGGGGTTGAAGAGCCTGCAGAACCACTGAGGACAGAGCTTCCAGCCCACTCCTCCTTAGTTTCTCCTCCCTAGTTGGGAGATAGAACCTATTCTAGAATTTTACCTAGAGGCTGTCAGCTACCTTGAGGTTTCAGGGGTAGAGGTGGGGATGGGGAAGGTGGCCCGTCTTATTATGAAAACAAGCCAAGAGTTTGCTCCAAACCTATTTCTCCCGTGAGTCTGTGACAATGACCAGGGAGCAAGGGTCAGTCTCTCTGCACTCAGGACTCTAACCCTAGGCAGAAAGTTCCCAAAGGCAGAGCCAGAAGGAAGAAGAAAGGAAGAGTTCTCTGCTGCAGCAGGGGCGGTTTCCAAGCTCATGCCAATTTATTCCACAATCAAAAGCAATCCGCCTCACTTTGCCAAATCGTGCAATAGTTCTCTCTCCATTACATCGGGAACGGGAGATGGTAACAACCAGTATTACGACGTCACAAATCAATTTTATTGAAAACGTATTAGGTTTCAGTAAAACTGAAGGATCAGACACGGGAGGAGAGGAAGCCAGGGGAGAGAAGACAGCGCACCAAGATTTACTTCTGAGTGCTACAAAATATTGAACTAAAAATAACATTAAAGATGAAATTTGTAATGAATCTCAAGCTGCTAAATTCCCCAAGGCTGGGTCTGCCGAAGCCTTTGCAGCAATCCTCTGTTCTCCCCTGTCTTTATTTAAATATTTTATACAGTTGTCTATGTTGCTGTGCAGTGTGAACTGTCATTTATATTTCAGTCCACTCTAAAATGGATCTTAGGCTACCTCAAGCTGCGCGCAGCGCGGAGAGGGCCCGAGCTGAGAGGTAGGTTGGAAGGCGGAGGATAAATGAAGACGGATACTTAATGTACTTTTTGTGTACTTATATTTGGCTGTCACGGTTTCTGCCTTAAACCTGATTTGTAATTCTATGGGTTTTGTGACATTATGATAAGATGAGATGTGCACTAGACTCCCATTTAGCAGGGACATTGATGGGCGTTTGAGTTAAAGAGAGTGGTGGAAGGCAGGCAGCGGCGAGGCAGGATTCGGACCCCGCGGCTTAATGCTTCGCCGAGGAATCTGCTTCCTTCGGAGCTGTAGTATTTCATGCTTTTCTATACATTAGACTTTGCCAAAGTGAACTTTTGGAAGAATAAAACATTTCCAAGATAAATTCAATTTTCCCTAGCTTTGAACTTAACTTTCCATGTCACTGAAATGATTCACTCCCAGTTTGGGTGAAAGAGTACATTTTCCTCGTTTGCACACCAAGGGGAAGGCCTGAGAGCAGATGGCCGGGTAGGGAAATACAGGGAGGAGGAAGTGGGAGGAGCTGAGGTGGAAAGAGTGGGAGAACTGGGAAGGCCGGGAGGGCCTGCATCCCTCTCCAATAATGGTGGGTTTGTGTGGGTGATGGGAATGGGTCCTGATAAAGCTCCTTTTGGCCCTGCTAAGGACATATCTCTGCCCTGCTACACCCTCTAATGAACCACTCAGCATCCAGTCTCCGGAGGGTGGGATTCCGGGGCCCCACAATCCCAGGTGACTTGCCATGTGTCACCTGGAGTCAGCCAGCAGCCTCCCCTGTCAGTGCCTTCCCTGCAGTGGATGGCACATGAGACACAGCTAGACTTGGCACAGGAGGGATGCCCAGGAGAGCCATCTTCTCCTGGTCCTCAGCCTCCCTGACACATGCCTGGAGGAAGTTCCCTCCACCCCCGACTCCCACCTCATATCTACACCTGCACCGTAACTAGTGAGGTGACCCACAGGGTTCCAAGCTGCTTCCTAACAGAGCTCAAGTGCAGTTCATGTAGAAACAATAGTGAATGCCAGGATATTAAAAGAATTGGAAAGATGGAAAGGACCCCCTCTCCCGCACCCCAGAAGCCCCAGATTTTCTCTAAGTGCAGTGATGTCTGTCAAGTGATTCACCACATCCGGTTTCCCAGCATGCCTCCCCATGCACTCTCCTTCCTTCCGGGAGGGTGCAGGGTCCCACCCCTTCCTTGGCAGTCAAAGGGGGCCTGGGTCCATGCTTACATCTTAGTGTGTGAATGTGGGAAACGGGCCCGGTCTCACCAAGGGAAGTGCGTGGGGGCTCCTCACATGATCAGCTCCTGTTTTAAGCTCTGAACAAGAGAATGTGTCACTCTTTGGAAAGCGTCTTTGCAGCTGTCCTAAGGTTGCGATCCTCAGGGATGACCTGCGGGTCCTAGATCCCATGACAAAGTATCCCAGGGGAGAGGGGGGAGGGGAGTCACAGGGCAGGAAGCAACTGGAGTGGGGTAGCCACAACCAGCACTCCCTGGAGCCACTAAAAAAAAAAAAAAAGCAGGAACAGATGGAAGGGACCCAACCTTGACTGGCAACTCCCCAGAATTGTGGCAGAATCCATGTCTGCAGCTCCCAGCAGGTGTGGTCACACCTATGCAGCCCAAGGAGAGAAAACATGTGGAAAACATCCTCCTGAGCCCCAGTTTCCACCCAGTGAGGAAAGCCAGGGAGGGGTGCAGTACCCCTGGCAATGTACCCCCAGATCCGTCAGGGCTTTGCCTCCCAGTGAGCTGCGGTGTCAGGGAGCAGGCTCATGGGGGAAACTAAGGCAGGACAACAGCTCTGCCTCCTGGAAGGGGGACACAGGAACCACAGGGCTACAGCCCCGCCCCCTCCACCACCCATATCTGCTTCCTTCCCACAAGAGCACATCCTAGCACATGGTCAGGTCACCAGGTCCCTAAGGGTCACTGCCCCAATTCTCAGGAAGGTGACACCAGCTGACATGGGCCAGCTGAGCCTCTAGGCCTGTCACAAGGCCCCCTGAGAGGGGCCACTAACACCAGTCTTGGCAACTGGATCCGTTCTTGAGTCAGGGGAGGGGGTGGAAAGTACAGAATTCTTGCCACCCATCCCCTGAGAAAAACGTTCCACCAAAATCCGTCACCCCTCAGAGTGGTGAGTCTGGGACCGGAGCACTTCCTAGGATCTGGGAAGCAGCCAGGCTCCAGACAGTTTCCAGTTTTGCTGCCATAGCTGGGAAACCTTTCAGGTGAGAGAGAGGGTTTGGGGTCAGAGATGAAGGGGTGGGGCTGGATTAAAGCTTCCAGCATGCATCTGTAGACCTCCACCCCCCAATATTCCTATTCTTTTTTTTTTTTGCCTTTTGGGTACCCAGCAATGCACAGGGGTTACTCCTGGCTCTTGCACTCAGGAACTACTCCTGGCAGTGCTCAGGGGACCATATGGGATGTTGGGAATCGAACCCAGGTTGGCTACTTGCAAGGCAAATGCCCTACCCGCTGTGCTATTGCTCCAGCCCCCCAATATCCCTGTTCTCTTAAAGTGCCAGGTCAGGAGACAACCAGGGTGTGTGAATCTAAGCCTTTGGGCCCTGAAGTCCCCCTGAACTCAGCAGGGGTGAGAACAGGGACACAGGTTGACCCAAGTTTCCTGTGTCTGGAAGGCCTCAAGGTTCCCTAGCCTTCTCCTGTCCCTCCAACCAGCTAGGCCCAGTCTGCGTGTGGCAACTGCTGTTGTTTAGTGGGGACCCCTGTGCCCATGGTCTTCTATCCTCCCCTTCCCGGGGATTTCAGCCTCTTAGTGAAATGTACAGTGAGTTGGCTCACCTGGGGATGGCAGTGAGCTCTGGGGCACATCAAAAGGGAGCTAGTTCTACTAACATAAGGCTTCCGGGAGACTTGGGGTCACAATGCAGCTCTTGTGTGGAAGAACCAGTTCCCACTGGTGGAGTGATTAGGAGCATAAGGATGCACATGTGCACACATACACAAACACAACTCACATGGCAACAGATACACCACTATAAACACACGAATTCATATACGATACACTCACACGCATAAACTCACACATGCATATGCACATACACACAAATTCACAAATACAACTGACATGCACTCATCCATACACACACACACATTCAAGCACTCACAAATACACACACACACACACACACACACACACACACACACGACGAGCACTGCTGTGCTTCTGCCTCTAGCCTGGCCTTCTTCTCATGAGAGAGAATCTATTCCTCCCAGAGGCCCCACAGTGGCCCTGCTGTGTTGTGAGAGGTTAACTCGGAACAGGAGCAAGCCCTGCCCTGCCCTTTCTTTGTCCCCTTCCAGTGCCTTGGCCTCCTTCTCTGACCCCAGGCTTACATTTGACTTGTGACCCTCTTTCTGTTGGCAGAATGCAGCCATTCACACAAGGGACCCTGAGGTGATGATTAGCTCCCAGAAAGCTATGATGATTAGCTTGCCAGCCAATGGGAGGGGGTGGGCCTGGCTGTGTCCCAGGGAGACCACAAAGCCACCGCCTGACCTCTGACCCTGAGCTCTTCCTTAACAAGGAGGACACGTGTCCTGGGGAAGTTGGTCCAAAGGGATAGAACAGAGGCCAGAGACTGCCTCAGTGGAGTGAAGGCTTAAGGCAACAGCCACTCACCAGCTCTGCCTGGCACAAAGAGGGGAGTGAGTGCCTCAGAGCCAGAACTGTGGACAGTGCCTGCCACTCCCCCCCTCCAAGGGTCGGGTCCCCTCAGTCCATCAGGGACTAACTGTGACAAAACAGGGAAGATTATAAACCACAGAAAGTTAGTTCTCACAGGGAGGAAGGCTGGAAATACCTGGAGCAAACATGCCAGCCTAAGGACTGGAGCAATAGCACAGCTGGTAGGGCGTTTGCCTTGCATGTGGCCAACCTGGGTTCGATTCCCAGCATCCCATATGATCCCCTGAGCACCGCCAGGAGTGATTCTTGAGTGCAGAGCCAGGAGTAACCCCTGAGCTTCACCGAGTGTGACCCAAAAAGGAAAAAAATTAAAAAGCCAGCCTACTCCTGTTCTGGCTCAGAGCTGGCGCTTCCTCAGGCATCTTTACGTGGGGTAGGAGCAAAGGAAAGGGTGCCGAGTCCTCTCTGGAAGCTCCATCTCCCAAACAGGCACCTCCGCAAAGCGCTCTACCTAACCCACCATGCCTGACCCTCTGCAACCCATGGAATGGAAGTGTCACGCCCCCAAGGAAGGGAATCTTTGCAGGTGGACACTGGGAAAGATCCTGAAAAAAAAGGTTTGCCTTGGGGGCACGCATTACTTTCTTTTTTTTTTCTTTTTGGGTCACACCCCGCGATGCACAGGGGTTACTCCTGGCTCTGCACTCAGGAATTACTCCTGGTGGTGCTCGGGGGACCATATGGGATGCTGGGAATCGAACCCCAGTCGACCAGAAGCAAGGCAAATGCCCTACCAGCTGTGCTATCACTCCAGCCCCAACATTACCTTCTAAGAGAAGTCTGACCCCAGAGAAAGTGGTGGAAGTGGGGAGCAATTAGATTTGGAGATGCTGGTACCAAGGCTGCAGACTATGCTGTCAGAGCCAGGGGGGGTGAGCTGTAGTGACTCTCTGGTGCTCCTGAGGGTGGGAAACCAAGCTGATGGGACCCAGCACTTCTGAACAGGGCCTCACTGCCCCGATGACATATGGGAGAATAAATGTCTGTTACTTTAAGACAACAGGTTTGGCAATTCGAGGTAAGGAATGGGCCCTCTCAGACCTGCCTTGCTCCCTGGGACTTTTCCAAGTCTCATTCTTCCAGTCAGACATCAGTTTCTGGGGGGCCAGGGCCACAGGTGGTGCCTCCCTCTGTACCCCAAGCACGGTGCTCAGCATGAAGAAGAGACAGCAAATTCTCACTGGTCCTTGGCACAAGTGGGCAGCTAGTGAAAAGTGAATAAACTGAACAGGATCTGCCACAGGGATGCCAATGTGTCAGAGACTAATTTTCTGTTAGTGTCCTCTCATGTGCTTATCCTTTCTCATCAACCTGACAGCTGATAGTGAGATACCTCCCTTACACAGAGCCCTGCCCGGGGCTCACTCTCAGTAGTTGCTCTATGAAGAGCACTGATTTACTGCTCTTTGATCCAATGCCTGGATACAGCTATACCTGAATGCGAAGCCCTTTATCTGCCAATACATCGCATCGAATCCAAGTCAAATCAGTTCTCTTTCACCTGCCACCAAAATCATTTCAAAGACAGAATGCCAAGCAGCCTCAGGGCTGGGGGGGTGTAGTGAGGCAACCATGTCTGACCCACGGGGGGGTGGAGAATGACATCCAGCCAGGACCTGGCAAGATCTCCCCCTGGTCCACCGAGCACCAGCCTGTGATCCCTGTTCTAAAAAGTCGAGTTCAGCAGTCTCAAAGTTTCAATTCTCTACCTCTGGGGAAGACCAGAACACAGCATTTTTAATTAGCTGCTGAATCAAGGGTGTGTTTCCAACTTCTCCTGTGGGAAGCACCAACAAAGACATCCAAAGTAGAATGAATGAACCTTTTCAGCTTTCCACTGGCCCACACTGAAGTGGAGAGTTCGCTGTCGGCTTCGGCACAGGCATGCTTTGTAACATACCGGAGTGATAAACAACACAAATGATCCGACTCCACTGGGGAGGAACCCAGCTGGACAGCAGTCAGGAGGCATTTGCATATGCTGATGCTCCTTAGCACAAGCAACTGCTCAGGAGGAAGCCTGAAAATGCAGCGCCAAGAAAATTGCCCAGAGAGACACGGAGTGAGCACCGGGTGAACACACTGATCAGTGAGGGTGTAAACATGTCGTGTTGGAGGAGGGCTGGCGGTTAGTCCTAAAATTTATGGATTTTCATAGCATTTGCTATGGTTCAAGCAGCCGCCACTCTGGAAGCCAACCTTCAAGTCAGAAAAGATGGTACTGGAAGATTTCCTGTCTTTGAGACGTGGACCACCCTCCTTCCCGCCCCTCTCAGGCTGCTCAGCACAGCGGGTTTCCAGCCTGTGGGTCTCTGCAGGGAAAACACCTCACACATTCTCTTCCCCAAGAGTTCACTGGCCTGGACCAGCTGCAATCCCGGCTGCATTCTTTTCTGAGCTGACAGGGTAATAGCAAAAATGATGCTAAATGCGGGAAAAGACCGTCTGGGAGGCAGGTGGCCATTACATACACCGCTGGCCCCACCCTCAGCATCCCCATCTGTTAATGAGGGAACAGGCTCCTTCCGGCAGCAGAAGAGAGGAGGGTGAAAAAGGTCTGAGGTAGCACCTGGCCAACTTGCCCCTACTCGATGACCTCTGTGTCCTGATTACATCCGGGTCAAAGATAGCTCAGAGTCAGGTTTCACTTTCTCACATTTTTGCTCATCTTTTCTCAATAGAACGGGGAGAGATCTAAGGCTCAGAGGGCCAGGAAAGTAAAAACACAGAGCCAGCATTTAGGAATGTCTTGTTTTCATTTATTCAAGGCAAGGGATAGTGGTGTTATGCCTTACAGTAGCGATAGGTACAGAGAGAGAAGGAGCAAATGGGCAGACACAGGTGCTGGGTGCAGAGAACCTAAGGTTACACCTTGGGAGTTACAGAACTTACCGGTCCCTAAGCACCCTCCCTCCTCAAGTACTTAGGTCACCAGTCACCCAGCTCTGCTGCCTGTTCTTGGCCCTAGTTTCCAATCAGGGACCAGACATGCCAGAACCAAGGCACATAACAGAGAAGTTTCCTTTCTTTATCTCCTGACCGTCGCCACAGAAAACAAATCTTTCCCCTCACCCGTGCACCGCCATCTGCACCATCTCAGAGTCCCTTGACACGAACATTTCTATCAAAAGACAGATATTAGGGTGTACACTACATCAGAACCCAGCAAGTTTTTTCCTCCTGCCTATTTACGTTAAAAATACTCATTACGATTCAAATTACTTTCGAATTATGCTCATCTGGATTTCAGTGCTTTCTAAAGACTCCCGTGCCTATCTCTTTCTGAGGTTATAAGTTAAAATATTTTTATTGTGATAGAAATTGCTTAAAGACTCCACAGATATTTGTTAAACTGTGGATGAGAGAGCTTTGTGCTGCATATGCCTCTCTCATAGCCCACCCTGATAGGAGGGAAATAGGCTAATCAGGCTGGGACCTAAAGCTTCTGTAGGCTCAAGGCTGTCAATCGATGTGGCCCCGAGGAATACATCAGGCTGGCCTTGCACAAACAGTCATGGGGTGATGGTGCCCATCATGGGGCAGAAAGGGGAGAATTCCAAGCACTTTCCTAGAAATGATGGCATTCTTTATTCTTTATCAATGAATAAAAAGTATAAGAAGAGGCATCTGTTCTCAGCAAAGGACTTGGTTGATCTCAAAGATAGCATCAAACCTCAAGGCACCAGCAGGATTTGAATCAGGGACTAGATGGCCCATCAGTCTGAGGAATGATTTCAACACCCACCTCCCTTTCCAGGGTAGGACCTACCTCCCTTTCCAGTTCTGGCATCACGTGGTGTTTCATGCCTGGATGTGAGCTTTGGTGTCAGATGAAGGCCACCTGGCTTAAGCTATTGAGGATGAAATGCTTTAATAGACAAATAGCACAACAAGTTCAGGTATGGCTGGATCCAGGCATCAGGATGAAATCACTGGAAGTTGTCTCTCCCTCCTTTCTGCTTTCCCAGGTGACCTCTTATTATTTCAGCTACTTCCCACCCACCTAGGTAGCTTGAGCAGAGAAACACTCTTTCCAGTGGATCTCCCAAAGGCCCTGAGTTTTCCCTAAGCACAGAATCAAAGGGACTCGAAAGTCTCTTCGTTAGCATATTCCCTTGTATCTTATGTGCAAAATCATTGAAATACCCTGAAAGTTCAGTCATGGCAAAGTCGTTAAATGAAGAGAAATCTATTCAAATAGAAAGAACATAATGCAGCATACTCTCAGAGTTTAACAAAGATAACATATCTTCAATGCCTTGTTAAGCAAGAAAGGAAATAAATTATAATGTCTCTCTTTTGTTGCAAAATATTTATTAGGCCATTCCAAATATTTAGTGAGGTTTACAAACATGCTCACTGTCAAATTGGATTGTATGTTCAATACAGACACTCAAGTTTCATTCCAGCCTGTCCTCGTGGCTCTATCACCTATTCCTGGCCTGAATCAAAGCTCTGGGGGTTTGCATCCCACCATCCCATGGGTACATTGAGGTTCTGAGCAACCCCTAGTTGCCCACCCACAGCCCAAACAGCTCAAACAAGCCAGGAGGCCCGAGAGCAGGAGCACAGATGGATAGGGGCTGGGGCAATGTCCGGGGGTTGCCCCTCGTCTTCTTCTCACACCTTCCATTGCATTGCATACCAAGTTGCTTCCCAGTCTTAGGGATTCAAGTGCTCTCAGACCCCCTCAGTGGGTGGGTTGAGGACTCAGGGCCTATGTGGGGAGGGTCCATTTCTTTTCTTTCTTTCTTTCTTTCTTTCTTTCTTTCTTTCTTTCTTTCTTTCTTTCTTTCTTTTTTGTGCTTTTCTTGGGGTCACACCCAGCGATGCTCAGGGGTTACTCCTGGCTTTGCACCCAGGAATTACTCCTGGCAGTGCTCGGGGGACCATATAGGATGCTGGGAATCAAACCCCGGTCGGCCATGTGCAAGGCAAACGCCCTAACCGCTGTGCTATCCCTCTAGCCCTGGGAGGGTCCATTTCTAACCTCACTCACACAACAGGGACTGAAAAATATGGGCCAAGTGCTTTGCTCCAAGGGACACCAAGGTGCAACCAGAAAAAAGACATGGGCAGTGGCAACTGACAATGAAGAAGGTCACCCTTCATATGTGGCTGCTCTAACCAGCCCCAATCTCCAACAGAGAGCATCCCTCAGAAGTGCTTATGGACAAGGAGAAGGGAGCCCTTCCCCACCCCTCTTTTTGAATGTTTTTTTGTGATGAAATTAGAAAAGCCCACCAGATTTTTTTTGGGGGGGTCACACCCGGCGATGCACAGGGGTTAATCCTGGCTCTGCACTCAGGAATCACTACTGGCGGTATTCGGGAGACCATATGGGATGCTGGGAATCAAACCCTGGCCGGCCATGTGCAAGGCAAACGCCCTACCGGCTGTGCTATCGCTCCAGCCCCAAGCCCACCAGTTTGAACCTGTTGTGGAACAGGCCCATGCCTGGTGGTGTTAGATGATCACCTGGGCAGTAGCCATCTTTATTTGTCCACTCTCCCAGACATGCCATCTTAACATCAAAGATCCTGACCAGAGGGGTGAGGTTTGTGTTTGTCCTCCATCTTGTGTTTCCCAAGCAGGGTCAGCTAAGAAGTTTTTCATGCATTGTACTATTTCTTTTTTTTTTTAAGCCAAAAGACTGAATTACATTTCTTGGATAAACCCTTCTTATTGAACTGTTTATAATCTACTCCATAACCATGTACTGGAGGATGACTGTCTTAATAATACGTAATGTGCGTAGCCTTAGGGTATGAATCTTAAGTTACAGGATGTTAGACTGAAAATCCCATTCAGCTGTCCCAGTTTTAGGTTTCCACATTCAGGTGTCTGTTTCTTAGGTGAGTTTACATGTGTCCCAGTGAGTCAGTCATGCTTATGGGTGTTGGATGTTTTAAAAGCTTTCTCCTGTGTGTGTGTGTGTGTGTGTGTGTGTGTGTGTGTGTGTGTGTGAGCATGTGCGCGCATGTGCATCTATTAAATGTTCTCTTTGTGTTCTGAATGTATTTGTTTCTGAACTTCAGAGGGACGGGTTCCGGGTAAATCAACTTCTCTGCCTTCCTTCTCCTTCCTTTCCAGATCCTCTGGATGAGGAAAAAAAATCCACTGGGATCAAACAGGGCAGCTAACTCAGAAGGGGAAGTCTCCTGGTTTCCAGTTGTCCTCTGTTGGAGGTTGGCATCATACTACAGAGGTTACGGTGCTGACCTTACATGCAATGGACTTGGGTTCAATCCCCGGCACCCCATATAGACTTACTGGTTCATCCAGGGATGATCCCTGAGCACAGAGCCAGGGGTCAACCCAGAGCACAGCTGGGTGTGGTCCCCAAATCAACAACTGTCCTCTATGACATGTCTAAGTAAACATTTGTTCTGCTTCTCATTCTCTGAGTAGAGAGACATGACTCATTAGAAAAAACTACAGAGGCAGCCACTGCCTATTAGGATCCCCATCTCAGTAGATGAGTAGACAGAGACTACTAAACTGGACCTCAGAATTGAGTGGCTTTCTGTTTATCCTGGTTCTAGAAAGAAGCCTTGTGCAGTTTGGGTGTTCTTGCAGCCAGGTGTGGAAGGTCGCCCCGCTGCTGTCTGGCCCATGTGGCTGAAATGCTGCATGTCCATATGTGGCTTAAATCACTCGTCCACAGGTGTTGTAAGCTGGAAACTATTGTCCTGCCCCAGTGCTGACCACTGCTGGATGTGAACTGGTATGCAGGGCAGATATTGGTTCCCAGATGTCAGAAGGTTGAAGAATGTAGCTGAGATGTTGTCTTCTGGGTCTCCTGACAGTGCCTTGGTGTTCTTGAAAGTGCTGGCATATGAGATGGGTTGCTCTCATTGAATGGAACACCCTGGACGGGGAGCCCTGCCTCTAGCGACATGGTGGAACTAAGTCCTGCTAAGCAAAATAAATCAGAAGGACGAAACCCAGGAGAGCTCACTCACACATGGGCTTTAGAAACACAAGGCAAAGCTGAAAGAAAACTGACTCTTGGAATAGGACATAAAGAACTAAGACTAAGGGACAGTGAGTGGAGGCACCGGGGATGGAGTGAGTGGGTGGGTCTGAAGTGCAAAGAGACTCAATGGGGAAATGGGGACATTACTGGTACTTTGGTGATGGAGGTGAGGTGGTAAAATACACTTTGGAGATGTGTGAAATTGTACCCCTAGATCAAATATAATGTTGTAGGTCAACATTACCTAAATATAAAATGAACTGACAGATACAGATAAATTTTAAAAAATAAACAAAATTTTTCATCCACAGCAGAGGAGTAGATTCCTTGAGGGGGTTTTAGGACTTGGGAAATTGTCTGATTTTTTTATTTTTTCAGCAACTTGTATGAAAAACCTGTTTTGTAATAGTTTCTATGCTGAGACCATTTCTAAGTGCATTCTATAGCTTTAACCCTCCAACTCCATCCAGGTGGCAGAAAAGGAGACACAATTCAAGAGGGCAACAAACACAGGTAGAGAGGACTCAGGGCTGTGTACCAGCCAAGCTGAAGTTCAGGAGTGGTGGTGAGGCTGGAGCTTCCGTGAGGTGGGCACAACCTGGGTGATCAGGGCCATGCCCATGGGCAGACTGGGATGACAGACTTCGCCTCTTCTGTAGATTCTGAGCAGGTTCAAGTTCCTCCCAAGGCTCTGGATCTTACCATACACCTCTTGACCGTGGGGAGGGCCCTGATCTCTTTAGATGGTTCCTTGAGCACTGAATCCCCTTGTTCTTCTAGCAGTAGGTGTGTTGCACAGGGCCTCTGTGCTGTCAGTGGGGGGAAAAATACATTAATAACATTCCTCATCAACACAATCATGCCTGCTCTATAAAAGACACCGAAAGAGTAAAGACAGGTCACACAGAGTCTAGGGGAAAAGGTTTTCTTTTCTTTCTTTAAGTTTTGTTTTATTTGGGGGCCACACTTGGTGATGATCAGGGGTTATTCCTGGCTCTGCACTCAGGAATGACTCCTGGTGGGGCTTGGGGAACCATATTGAATGCTGGGGATTAAACCCAAGTCGGCTGTGTACAAACATCCTATCTACTGTCCTATCATATAGGGTTGTGTTTGTTTGTTTGTAATTTGCTTTTGTGGCCACACCTGGTGAGATTCAGAGCTTAATCCTGGCTATGCACTCAGGGATCAATCCAGGCAGTGCTCAGGGGACCATATGCGGTGCCAGGGATCAAATCAGTCGCCTGGCCTGCTGTATGGCTGTACTATCACTCCAGTGGGACCAGGGGAAATGTTCACAAACCATCTATTCAATGCAACAAAGAGCTCTCATGGTGCCTGGAGTTCCCCCACCTGGTGTGGTCTCTCCTGAGCGCCTTTGGCTCCCCTGCCAAAGAGAAAAGTAGACACCCCCCAAGAGCAGAGCAAGGTCTGGGGGGCTCCATCCCCCTATCGTGTCCTCAACTCAGTTTACAACACTCAGGGTTTGCATGCCTGGGATTCCTCTTCCACACTTTATTGGCTCTTAGCGTGCCTGTCTGCGTGCTTGTTTGTGAGTTTGGGTAATGGTTCTGTAAAAGAGATGGCAGCAGATATTTCTTTGCCAGTTCAAACCAGGCACCACAGCTACATAATCAGAAAGCACTGGGGGTTTACTCCAACAAAAGGAGGGATTAACCCAAGAAAGAAAATCGGAGAAAAGGTGGATAGGGAGGCTCCTGTGGCTGTAAGAGGGGAAGGAAATCCGCTCTGAAAGAAAACAGTGAAAGAAAACAGCCAGGACAAGCCCCCACCCCACATCCATCCTGCCCGGCCAGGAGATGTTTAGGAACCTTAGACTCTTCTCCCCTCCAAAAAAAAAAAAAAAATGGGCAGGGCTTCTCTTATCTTTGCTTCAAACCCTTCAGGAGGATGCTCAGCTGGAGCCCCCACCCTCCAAGAACACTCCCCCAAATTGGACTCTCGAAGAAAGGGAAAGTGAATGCCTGGGCCCTAGGGCCCTCAATCCCGCCCCTAAGGCCCACTTTCTCCCTGTTCCCAAACTGTCCTGCTGTCCTCTCTTTTCAGTGTGCTTGTGAATCCCCTGCATGCAGGAGCAAAAGCACTGGGTATTACTCAGCCCCACACAGCACATGAGCCTGTCTGAGCACACGCTGGTGTTTATCCACAGGGTTGTTGGGGGACCCGGGCTCCCCTAATTCATGGGTCCATATTCCCCTATTCATCTGCATCCAGCTGGTCAGGCGGGAGAGTGTCTGCACGAGTATCCCAAGAAGCATCCGGGATGCAGAAAGAGCAGAAGTTCCAAGCTGACGTGAGCTACCACCCCTTCCCAGAAATACAAAACAAAACAAAAAGCAACGCCTCCCACCCGCCTTGAAATCTACCAGAAATTTTCATTTGAAGATTTTAATTAAGATCGTTTAATGTGTGGAAACAAAAAGCAGAATATGACCCCCAGTTGCACTGAAGCTACTACCTACTCCCCCCAATCATATCACCGCCCCAGGTACCACTGACTTTGGGAAAGATGATTCTCAGGGTCCTGTAGAGGATCCTGTGCCATGTGAGAAAGTGTGGCTCAGGCCACATGAAGTGCCAGTGAGAATGAGCCAGGATCTGGGAAGCTTCTCCCTCCCTGGGCCCCTTGACCAGTGCCCACTTCCAGAGAGAGACAACTGCTCTCTCAGTCTCTGCTCTCCCCACGACCCCACACTGTCCTCATTCCAACCCCAGGGCTCCCAAGAGGCAGGTCTGGCAGCAGCTGTCAGTTCTGATAGAAGGTGGGTCTTGACACCCTTAGGAATCTTGTCCTGGCCTCTGCCCAGCAGGGCATCATCAGTGCAGAAAGCATCCCAGAGTGCCAGACAGGTGGTCTTCTTTTTTGGGGGAGGGGATTTTTTGGGTTACACCTGGCAATGCACAGGGGTTATTCCTGGCTCATACACTCAGGAAATACTCCAGGCAGTGCTTGTGGGACCAAATGGGATGCTGGGGATCGAACCTGGGTCGGTCGCGTGCAAGGTAAACACCCTACCTGCTTTGCTATTGCTCCAGCCCCCAGCAGGTGGTCTTAATCCCCACCCTGGGCATCCCACCATGTCAGGATGATGTTCTTGTTACTGCTCTATCGGACCGGAACAGCTCCTATGGTGGTCATGGGCTGATGGCCTTGGAGAGTAGTTTCAGAGAAGCCACTCAGACAATCCAGGCCAACGGGTGTAAGGAAATGTCAAGCTAAGGGAGTGGGAACAAATTTCTCTAATAATTGGGGGGAAAAATGGCTGAACATGGTAACAAATCTCAACAGACACACATCTGCAGAGAAGATGCAAGAACACATGTGCACACATACATGTGAATGGGTTGGATTCATTAGTATCCACTCACAAAGCTCAGAGCTGGTGCTGGGCATTGGCACATGGACCAGAGTTTCCTTCCAGATGTTTAGCCTTCATTATAGATCCTGGCTCCAAACTTACCTGCACTGCCACCCTGGCCAGACCAACCAGGATACCTCACCTGGACAAGTGTCACCACCTTCTCACTGGCCTCTTACACACACACACATACACACACACACACACACACACACACACACATTAATTCCCATAGAGCTGCCTTTAAGGTCTTTTCACAATGCAAATCGAATTCGTCACTTCAATGTTTCAGTCTTCATGGGTTTCCCATCTCTCAGCTCGCCATCCCCTCATCCTAGTTCATTCTCTTTGCAACAATTCATTCTACCCATCATCATAGTTTATTTTTATTTTATTTATTTATTTTGCTTTTTGGGTCACACCTGGCGATGCACAGTGGTTACTCTTGGCTCTGCATTCAGGAATTACGATGCTGGGAATTGAACCCAGGTCGGTCGTGCGCAAGGCAAAACCCCCACCCACTGTGCTATCACTCCAGTCCCCGTATTTTATTTTTAGTCATTCTATTTGATTCCTTTCTTTCTCCCCGAAAGGCGGAAGTGAGATAGGGACTCATCTTACTCATGGGTCCCGGACAACGCCACTAAGTTCCTGAAGATCTGTAAGTGCTTTGTTTTCTTGAGTGGGGGAGCACACAGAACTGTGCTCAGAGCTTACTCCTGCCTCTGTGCTCAGGGATCACTCCTGGCAGTGCTCAGTACAAGACAGCACCAGGGTTTCAACTTGGGTCCACAGAATGCAAGAGTTCTTAGCTGTACTATCACTTTGGCCCAACCTGCAAGGTCTTAAGTTTCAGTTTTCTCAATTACTAGAGGCAAATTCTCTGTTGTGTCACCACTAAGGGATTTGAGGGCATTGATTGGGAGAATGAAGAAGTACAGTCCCTGTACTTCTGTCCCACGCCCAGATGATGCCAGGTGACCATCCCTAAGGTGGCTGCTAACGTCCCCGATCTTCAGATTGCTGTGTCAGGCTCTCTGCCATCAAACCATGGCATCTTCCCTGGAAACAAAAGCTCCTGTGCTCCCCCTCACTGCCACCCCATTTGAGAAAGCTGGGAGTCTATTGAAAATAAATTAGTAATGCCTCATTCTCAATGAAAAAGTCTCAGGGAGATTTATAATTTTATTGTTTCTAAGTGTACGGAATAACATAAATCAAAAGCAGCAATAGTCTACCTTGTGTTTTGACTACTTTGACCCTCTTCAACCTCTGCCAATTTTTCTCTCATTTTTGTTTAACTTTATACATCAGAGTTTAATTTGAGAGCTGGGGGAGAAGACAGTGATGTATAGGTTACATCAAGAGCGGCTGAAATTACCCTGTCCCCAGGGACTTCAGACTGAAGGGAGGGTCCCCGCCCTGTTCCAGGGGTAGAAGAAGAACGGTACGCTGTGCCCCTTGAACCCAGCCTCGCTGCGCCCCGCAGCTGCATTGCTGCTGCTGCCTTATTGATTGGGCCAGGTTTGGGCAGCTCACAAGATTGTGTCCATTCTTCCCAGCATCGCCACAGGCCTCAGGCCGACACTGTCATTTTAGGAACCAGAGAAGGAGTTCTATTAGCATTGATTTTTCCTCTTCTTTAAATTGTTCTCTTCTCTGGGAAAGTGTGCCAGTTGGCAGGGTGGTCTGCTGCCCTTGCTTTTCTGAATGTCCACAGTCCTGCTTATACCTAGCTGAGTCCTCGTGAGGCCGAGGAATGATTGGCTGAGTGATGAAGAAATGAGTGAGGCCCTTTCTTCCTGGTTACGGTAAATGTCGCGGCTCGAGTATTTTTTTGGAAGCTGATAAACACAAATGGATGGCAGGAACTGGTGAGCTGCTCCCTCTCCTAGACGCTTCACATGTAGCTGCTGGACCAACGCTGAGCATCAGCAGGGAACTAGAGATCCAGCTCTCATTGTCACATCAACATTCACCGTGACAGCCTGGCCAGGAACCAGACCACCACTATTCAACAGCCCCCCGAGGGATGATCCAAGCTCAGCACCCACAGATCAGCATTTTTCAAATGTGCATACCTGCCAGGCACTTATCAGTTTGAAATTATATACTTGCGTGATGATTTGATTAAAGTCTGACTCCCCACTAGACCCTAAGAACACTGACATGTTCTGTAATTAAGTGACAAGAAAAGACTGCTTGTTCACCTGTGTCCCTAGGGTCTGCAGTGGTCTTGCCATCTGGGAAGTACTCAGTAAATACACTGGGAGGGTGATGCTGTGATTTGGTGCCAGAGCAGTGGGCTGGAGAACATTAGGTAACATGCATGTTGGGGTATGGCAGTCATAGGGCACTGGACTCCTGGATCCATTCTCAAGCCAAGTACCAGGAAAGGGACAGAGGGAAACTTAAAAAAAAAGAGTTGGATGTGGGCACTCTGAGGATACCTGCTAGATTTCTTGCAATTCCTTGCAATAACTAGAGCCGTTTCAGAGGCTCTCAGCTCTTGAAATGTGGCTGTCCAAACTGGGATGCGTTACACTGCCGATTAGGTGCCAGATTTTGAGGGTTCAGATGAGAAATAAATGTCATGTGTATCATTAATAAGTTTTTCTTGGCAGCGCAGAAAATTGAACCCAAGGCCTCACATATACCAGGCATGTGCTCTACTAGTGAGTCACATTCTGGGCTCCTTTTAAATATTTTTTTTATTGTTTGTATGCCAAAATGACAATTTTTAGACATAATGTATAAGTAAAAATTATTTTGTTGCTTTGTTTTGGGGCCACACCCAGCTATGCCTCTGGCTCTGTGCTCATGCATCACCCCTGGCAGTGCTTGGGGGTTCACGGATGAAACCTGAATACTTTACCTGCTGTACTATCTCTCCAACTCTGTATTATTAAAATTAATTTTAATAATTAATTTAAAATAATTAATTACATCTGTTTCTTTTAATATTCAAAACAAAATGTGCCTATAATAAAATGTAGATTTGCCTGTGTCTTGCCCTACAGTCCAGTTCTATCAAAAAGAAAAGTCTTTTGAGGAGTCTTTAATTGATCTAGAGTGTACCATGAATGTTCACATGGAAATGACTGGGCTGTTGTGTGTTGTTGTGTAGTTGTGCCTCTTTACTGTCTAGAAAACAAATGGAATACCTTTGACTTGGGAATTTGGAGAGTGGTGTCATCCTGAAGAAATAATATAAATATGGGAATATTTAATAATAAAATATCAATCGTAGCATGATAAAATAGGAATTGAAAATAGTCCAGAGGCATCCAAGTAAAAATACTTTTAAATCCATATAACAGAGTATTATTTAGCCATCAAAAATTGGCTACCCCAAAGCTTAATATAATGACTAGAGTTGGAAAGACAGTACAGGAGTTAAGGCTTTTGCCTTTTATGTAGTTGTGCCTAGTTCTATCTCTAATATTGCATGAGGTCCCCAGCACACTGCCAGGGGTCACTTCTGAGCACAGATCCAGGAACCAGGGTGACCAGTACAGGGTTTGCCTCAATCCCTGAGACATAACATATATGTGTAATATATATATATAATTGTATATGTACATATATTGTGTATGTGAACACATTATATCTAATATATATTGCATGTACAATATTATTCTAACTCTAAATTCTACCCTATAGTAACAGCTGCTATCTTTGGAGAATGGATGATGAATGCCTTTTCTTTTCTTCTGTGTTTTCAATGAAATTATACTTCATAAGCTTTTGGTAATATAGATAGATAGATAGATAGATAGACAGACAGATAGATAGATAGAAAAATCCCTGAAACCATTCTAAGTTGAAAATTCAGAACTCTTTTGGGGGAATGGGGCTGGGTTTTGACCACGTCTAGCAGTGCTCAAGGGCTATTCCTGGCTCTGTATTCAGGAATGCAGGAGTGTCAGGAATGACCCTTGGAGGTGCCTGTGGGACCATACGTAGAGCTGGGGATCAAATTGTGGTTGGCCACATGCAAGGCAATTGCCTTAGCTTCTGTACTCAGTTGCATGCACAAGATGACTCTATCTCTAAAGGAAACAAGTCAAGTTCTACCCAAAGGTAACAACTGCTATCTTCAGAGAATGGATGATGAATGTCTTTTCTTCTCTTCTGTGTTTTCAATGAAATTGTATTTCATACATTTTTGATCAAAGAGAATTGTACAATACCTGTCTCCAGACAGAAAAGCCAAGCTCAGGCACGTGCCTGAGTGTTGTGACTGCTACAGGTGAACCCCTTCAGGCCCCCATGGTCATAAGCTCTTCATGTTCTCCTGCATCGCCAAGCTTGTTCCTGGTAGGCCACTGAGTTCTATGGCCAAATCACTTCCATAGAGCATGTATTCTTCCTGAATGTGAGGACAGCCAGGTGGGCCCTTCCCTCACTCCCAACACAGAACCAGATCCACCTGGGTGCACCGAGGGCCAGTTTCTACTACATCCCTTGCAGAGTTACCCTATTAAGCCTGGGAGGTCACTGGGCTGGTGTCCACAAGTGTGACTTCTGCCAACGAAGGTTGGATCTATGAGAAATGGAGCCCTTGTTAGCTGGAAGAGGAAATGGAGGGAGTACAGTCTGATGCCCTCCCCTGCAATCTCCCTGGGGGGGGGGGGTCTCCCACAGGGCCCACTCCTGAAGTTCCCCTTCCCCTATACCACCTGTCTTCCGGAAACCAGCTGCTGCCCCATTTCCTTCAGCTGTATTGGAACTATTCTGCAATTTGGGGGTGCGGAGTGAGGGTGGGGAGATAGATTACCAAGCAGTAATCAGGAGTCTGAAGGTCACTGCCAGAGACTCTTGGCTAAGCCGTCTGGGCACTGTGGTACCATTCAAGACCACATCCAGCAGTGCTCTGGGACATATCTGAGAACTGAAAACAATTTAAAAAAGAACGGCAGAGGCATTATTGAGATAGCACAGTGGGGAAGGTACTATCTTGCAGGCAGACAAACCAAGTTGGACCCCTAGTATCCCATATGGTCTCCAGAATTCCCACCAGGAGTGATCCCTGAGCACAGAGCCAGGAGTAAACCCTAAGCACTCCAGCTGTGCCCCTCCCCCGCCCAAATATAGAGATAGAGTAGAATCTGAAATATCTCCCCCGAGGTCCAGTTTGCGATCCTCATCCAGGTATTCCTTGGCCTTTGTCTTTACCTCTGCAAACAGCATCTTGAGGAAATCCTCAAATCTGTTTCCTTTGAGAATGTCCTGTTTCTTTGCTCCAGAATCCTGACATGACACAAGGTTGTGCTGGAAACACTGCCCCAGAAGCAAGAAGGGAGCAAGGCGCTCTGGAGGCTTTGTGGGGGGGAGCAGGAGCACTGTTCAAATGCAAGTTCATCCCTTCAAAGTGCCATGAGCCCCTTCCCCTTTCTCTGCCTCTCCAGGCTAGACTTTCCTCATCTGCAGAAGGGAGTAACTACCTGTGCTTCATAAATACCATGAGGATTAGATGCCTAAACATTTCAGGTGTTTCCAGGTTCTAGGTAGAGCAGATATCATTATGGCTTCTAGCCACTTAGTTGGCAATGTCACATATGCCATGTCCCACCAGAGTCCCCTCCCCAGAGGGCAGCAGGGGCTCTCAAAGGCCCCCTCCCCTGCATTGTGTAGGTCTGACCAGAGGAGGAGAGGGAAGTCAGCAAGAAATAAAACACATCTTGAGAAAGTCACTTGTTTATTTACGTTCTGATCTCACCGAAAAAAAAAAATATCTGAATGAGAAATATGGGTATTTGTGGTAATAATCAATAGAGAGAGGAAGGAGATACGAACAATCAAAAATGCTGGGAAAACACTGATATTTCCTTCTTTAAAATATTTGCATTTCAACCTTAAAACGAACGTATCTTTTCAGAGCTCCTGGAAAACACTTCCCCACTCCCTTTGTCTCTTTTCTTTCTAAAGCATCTTCTCTTTAACTCCCTTTGGGAAACTTCTTATAAATGAGGATTTGCATCTCCAGGGATTACTCTGGTTAGGAAAGTGTTTTATTAAAAAATATATGTTTGCCACAGAATGCTGAGCGATATAATTAGCTGGTCCCTTCTGTTTTATTTTAAAAGGCTGTATGGCCAAGTTCTAATTAAACATATTCTCAGGACGTTTGAAATGTGAAGGGGCCTCAGAAGTGGGCACTAAAATGAAAGAAGCAACGGCTGGGGGAATGCAAGAAACAGGCGGAATCTCTGGCCACAGACTACGGAGCAGTTCATCTCCTTTCTGCTCCCAACTGCACAGAGACCCGGAGGGAGCTAGTTGGGCCCCAGCTGACCCCTGGTAGGACCCCGCTCTGCAGGCAAGAGGCCTGGTGCTCAGTGAAAGGCAATCTAGCAGTGCGGAAAGAGTCCTGGGCTGGATGACTGAGGACATGGGTAAGTGACAGAGTTTCTAAGTGAAAGCTGCTGAGGTCGCTGTCAGCTCTGACATTCTGATTGTCCATTACTGCCACACAGTCTTAACAGTGATCCAAATGCCAAACCTTTGTTTCACTTGGTGAGCTCAGGAATACAGCATAGAGTTTTGCAGTCTTGCATTTGATACTGCTGTAGAAAGCTAGGCTGACTCCACCTAGAGAGAGCGTGCTAGGCTCTCATTTGTTAAATGGCCATTATGTGGCTTACTTGGCTCTCCTTCGGAGCAGTGAATGATCTGGAAATGCGAGCACTCTGTCTGCACTCAGCAGATGGACTAGGAGCACATGAGAGTTAAGAATTTCCTACCTTGGTGTCCTCCCTCTTGTAAAATATTTGCACATCCATTAAAGCCTCTGTAGAATCAAGCATAAAGCCTTCATTGCTCACGGGGATACAAAATAATGCTGCCACTTTGGAAAAGAGCGGGGCAGTTTCTTAAAAAGTTAAATATATTCTTATAACCCAGCAAGGCCACTCATAGATATTGAGACCCATGAGAAACAAAAACTTATCTCAACACAAAACCTGTTCATGCTTATGGCAGCTTTATTCCTCATCACCCCAGACTGGAAACAACCCAACAGTCCCTCAGTGGCCACAGAGATAAGCAAACCAGCGTATACAGCACACTACTGACCGAGGGGGTACACACACACCCCACACACACACACCACACACACACACACACACACACACACACACACACACACACACCACGAGCTCTTGGAGCCAAATGACACAGATTTACGGTGCCATTAACTACAGGACAATGCTGTAAATATATTTTCCCTCTTATGATTCTCTTAATAACTTTTGTCTCTAGTAGAAATTCCAGATTATCCACCCCTACTACTCCGGACATTTATCAGAAGGATATGAAATTACTAATTTTGAAAAGCTACCTGTAGCCCTATGTTCGTAGCAGCTTTATTCACAACAGCTAAAATATAGAATCAACCTACATGTCCATAGACAGATGGCAATATAAGAAGCTGGCTGTATGTACTTAACAGAACACTATTCTGCCATTAAGAAATAACCAAAGGCATCATAACTGGCAGGTACTGGTCTTTGGTAGGGAACATAAGGGGGCTAGGAGGGGAGGGGGCATGGAGAATGGTGGCGGGAAGCAGTGGGCACTCTTCTGGAATGTGTTATGCATGAAATATTACCCTCACAGTATTGTAAATCACGGTACCTAAATATTTATTTATTTATTTATTTATTTATTTTTGGCTTTTTGGGTCACACCCGGCGATGCTCAGGGGTTACTCCTGGCTCTGCACTCAGAAATTACTCCTGGCAGTGTTCTGGGGACCATAGGAGATGCTGGGAGTTGAATCCAGGTCGGCCGCATTCAAGGCAAACGCCCTACCCGCTGTACTATCGTTCCAGTCCCCTAAAGTTATTATTATTTTTTTTTTAAAAACAAAGCTGTGCTCTTTGGAACAAAGGTGATCCATATTGAGTGAAATAAGGAAAGAAGGGAAAGACACTTGTTGGATGGCTGCACTCATCTGTGGGATATGAATTACTCGAAAATGAACTATCAAGGAACAATAAAACCTCCTCTTGGACTTGGTGAAGACTATAGTGGTTTCTAGGGGATTGGAGCGGGTGGTGGGAGGAAGGAGCAGAGGAAGAGACTGGGGCGGTGGAAACGGTTACAAGGATTCAATTCAAAGAGATGTCAATTACACACTTAAAACTCCACAATATTCTAAGCCAACGATGAAAATAAAAAAATAAAAAACACTTCTTAATAAGAGCACAGTAGATAAAACACGCAAAATGCCTGTTAATTGGTTATTTATGTTATTGGCAAGGTTTCTGCTTCTGGCTAGAACAATAGGCTAGAAACTGCTTGGGAATACAGAAGTTATTTTCATATTTTCAACTGTGAGGTGTGTGTGGGGCTCAGTGCCCCACACCCACACCTTGTTTAAGGGTCACGGTACTAAGTAAAGACACTGGACATAATCACGTATATCTGTCCTTAGCGCATTGTAGGAAAGGCTATGCCATGGGAAAGAAACATGGTCAGTGTGTCTCATGGTGCGGAGAACAATGCTGAAGGTCAGGAGCAGAGTGACCACCAAAGAGCAGCACAAAAGGGAGTTGGCAGGGGTATGTCTGAACCTACTCCAAATCTTGGTGTTGGTACTAGATTAAATTAATTTGCCCAAAATCAGAGTTTTGCTTATCAAAATAATGAGCTGGATTCCACAAATTTTAAAAAGCAAATTAAAAACCACCCTGCCTACTTCGCAGTGAATGGCTGCAGTCTGAAAGTTGACCCCTGCCCCACCCTCCTACTCCCCTCTCTCCTTCAATTTGCATTTTCGCCTAGGAGGGTGATCCTTATCACTAATTTATCAGTCAGGGCCTGGCGGGGGACAAAGGGACAGCTACTGTTCCATAGAAGTGGCTTCTGGATGAGAGACTGAAGCAGGTGACATGACCCAGTAACAACTCTTTCCCATTTTCTCAGTTCTGTAGAATGTGGGCAAAAAAGATAAGCCATTTCCTACCACTTGCAGCCTCTTAAAATCACAGCACAGAATATCTTGAGTGAGAGAGGATGCTGAGAACCCGGGGCTAAGAGTCAGAGGGCAAGGGAATTGGGGTTCCTCTCGATACACAGTGAACTTTCCACACCCATGCCTTGGCATTGGAGAAGTCAGTCAACCACTGACGGAAAATCTAGAATCATACAGCCAGGGTGGCACAGGTGGCATAGACACAGGATAGGTGCAGACTTGTCCCTTGTTATGACCTGGTAAACAATAAAGCTTAACTACTGTACATGGCCTTTACATTGTAGGAAGCATGATCAGCCACCTAGGGCTGGTTTAACATACAGGGGAGGATTGCACAGCTTAAACTGAAATATGACACAATGGAAATAAGGGCCTGGAACATCAAATGATAATATGGGGGGTGTAGGGCTAAAAACCACACCCCATAGATATTGAGAGAAGACTGTAATAAAGCCAGGGACCACCAGTAGGTAATTTCCCAAAGTCCACTTGAAACTAATGCATCATCACAGGGAATGCATTCGTGGATTTCACCAATGGATCATCCGTTCTGATCCAGTTCCCAGATGATATAAAACAAACTGGAAAATAATGGCCACCAATGGAACAACAGGAGACAGATATCCATTAGAACATAAGGAAAGAACTTGATCAGCACTTTTAATGAGATCCAAAGGACCACAAACACTATCAAAGACATTTGATCTCATGAGGCCTCAAGAAATGCAAATTAAACATAGCCCACAACCACAACCTATTCCACAACCACAACCACTAGGTTAAGAAAACATTAAGAAGAAAAAAAAAAGCCAGAAATACCATATGCTGACAAGGATTTTCATGGGAAAGCTTAAAAGCTTCTCGAGTGGAAGCAAGGATATGACTCTAAAAGCTAAAGGATGTACTTTGCATGTGGAACTCTGGATTCAGCCTCGAGCATCCATCCCAGGGTCTCCCCTGAGCAATACTGGGGACCAATATGGGGGACCAACCAAACAAACACTGGTTGTGAGAGTGAAAATTCTCATAATCACTTTGGCAAAGAGTTGGGATTGTAGCTACAGACTTGCTCACCATACAACCCCACACATCCACAACAAGGACAGAGGAACACTTCATATGCTTGCCTACATGAGGTCAGTTCACTGGATCCTTTTCCACGATAGCCATTAGTAGGCACAAGGAGCCATCGAGGACTGCACTGCAAAGCCATCATGCTCTAGAATGGTCAGAGTGACCAACAGCAGGCTTCCAAGGTAACCTCTCACAAGGCTGAGGGAGACACAAGGTAGGCATGGGACCTTCGACTGCATTCGGGGAAGGTAAAGCAGGCGCAGAAGTGCCTTTGTAAATGATGGTGGTAAGAGGATATGCATCTAGAGGACGGAGGGGCAGAAGAATGAGCAGAGGTGGTGGAAAGGGGTGACACATATACCTGGAGAGAGGAATGACACGAAACCTGAAATTCCACAATATTGCAAACCAAGGCTGAGGCAATGAAACAAAAAGCGAAGAACGAAAAGGAACTCAGTCATCAGAGTTAGAAATGCTGAAGACCACATTCTTAAGTACAAGAAAAACAGAGGTCCAGGCGTAAACTTCCTGCACTTTCCCTTGCCAAGATTTCCTGCATGCTCTGATGTCAACCTATTAGTTTCTTTTTAAAGACAATGCTAAGATGCTCACACTCCTATCTCCAGAATATATCTGGTTCCCAGGTGGATGAAAGGACTATGGGAGCCAACAGCTAGGAACCTGACACCATGTAAGAAGACACATACAGATACCTCCACCCTTCCAGGCTTCTAGAAATATCTACTGCAAGGAGATTTAAATATCTAGAAATATCAACAATTGCATCTCCAGTCAGAAATGGGCTAAGCCCTGCTTTAAAAATCCAGAGGCAGGTTTAGTGCAAAATAAATGATTATCATTAAGTGTTTAGCAAAAAAAAAAATGTTATTAAAACATTGATTTTGCCAATATTTTCCTAGGAAGATGTCCTTCTGTGCGAGAACTAGAGAAATTTCTGGAAATGCAGATCTCTGAAAGTCTATGTGTGCACAGACACAAGTATGTGAATGTAGGGCCCAGCACGCACATAGATGCATACTGGAAAACATTGCTCTATAGTGTACGCCTTGGGGCGGGGGGAGTGGGAATTCCATTAAAGAATTCAGGACTTGGATCAAATTCGCCCCAATAGCTGAACAATTATGGAACAGCTGCATCCTCGGAACAAAATGACCTTTTCATCAAGTTACAAAACATTAAAGGTTAAAGAATGTTTGAAAGGAAGTTAATACTTTTAAAACATTGGGGAAATTGCCAGCCTTTCTAAGATCTGACCAAAATAAGGGGAAGTGCTGGGGGGATCCTGGCCGCTTTGATTGTGGGGAGTTGTGGGCTATTTGCATGGCTGCTTCCTACAGAGGGAGGTGGCAGTGCACCCCAATCCTTGGGGAATGCCGCGAGACGGCGGCATGTGGTGGGCACACTGGTGGTGCTCACCTAAGGCCCCCTGAACGGGCTGGCTCCTAATTGCAATTTTGAAGTCACATTTCTTCCTCTCACAAGAAGTGTTGGCAAAGAGAGCAAATCAATGAGCATGTCAGATTTCCAGACTTCCATTTTCCATCTGACCTGGATGGAGCAAATTCCAATCTCTTCTAACAGGGAAAATAGAAATATCAGGGAGGCCCCTTTCTTTAATTAGCTCCCACAAAGGCCTAGAGGAATCCGCCTTATTAGCCCTGCAAAAGCCTACTCTTCTGGGAAGCCAGGAGGCCTGTGCCCTGGTCCCTTCCTCAACTCCCCCTTCCTTTTCTTCTGCCCCACTCTAAGCACCTGTGTACGTCCTGGGGTGCCACCCACTGATTTCCCAGTTGTATTGGTGGGGGGGAGATCTGACACTCTTTCTCACCGTGGCTGCAAGTGGAAAGGAGACAGGCCACCAAGACAAGAGGCTCTTCAGCAAACAAAGCACACCTGAGCATCATCCACCACAAGTAAGCCAGACAGACACTGGGAGGTGCCACTCCGGGGGTTTGCCCTGGGCACGGACAGTGGCACCATTCTATCTTCTTTCAGACTGTTTACCAAGGAAAAATCCCAGTGTGGAGCACAGAGAAGCCAGGCTTCAGAATTTTTTTTCTCCTGAAGTCCCTACTTGTGTTTCAGCGGGAATCCATTTTAGAGTGTAGGTGCAGGAAGAGGAGTCTCAGGTTGGGGGCAGTCTGCTCTGGGGGACTCCCCCCACAGTGCTCACCGGTGCCTGCAGAGCTGGGCAGACCTGCTGTTCACTGCCTTCCCATCCCCCCTACCCCCCGTGCTGCACAGAATATTTTCCTCCTAAGCCAAAGTGGGGTTTGATGCTCTCATTCTGCCTGCACGTGCTCCTTCATCCATTGTCCCAACCCGATCCTAGTATGATGATGTCACAGGGGTCACATCACCCTCATTCAAAGGCTCATTCTTTCTGGCCAACAGGTGAGGGCTCCCAGGCAGCAGAGGAAGCTGTGGCTCAGGGCACTGGGCGGTGGGGGTGGGGTGCTACTTTCTTCTTGGTCCTTGTCTCCAATGCTGCAGGCCTTCTCTTAAGTGCAGACCTGGTGCCAGGACTGAAGTCAGTCAAGACTGAAAGCAGGAGCCCCTCTGTACTGAGCCTGTCCCTGGTTCTTCAGCCTCAACACTTTTTTTTTTTTTTTTTTGCCTTTTGGGTCACACCTGGCGATGCAAGGGGTTCCTCCTGGCTCATGCACTCAGGAATTGCCCCTGGCGGTGCTCGGGGGACCATATGGGATGCTGAGAATCGAACCCTGGTCGGCTGCTTGCAAGGCAAACACCCTACCCGCTGTGCTATTGCTCCAGGCCCAGCCTCAACACTCTTGAGCTCACACAAAAAGCTTCTCACACACAAATCTCCCCATGTGGGCAACAGATTGATAATATCAAAAGTCAAAATTCACTTTATCAGATTGCACTCAGTGCCTGCCGATTTTGTCCATGTGTACTGGCCAACAGATCCTCAGCCAGCCAGGGTGAGGTCACTGTCTGCCCAGCCCTTGTCTCACAACCTCCCCTAGAATGGGCCTGTGGAGGGTCACCAATGACTGTCCCCGGGGAAAGAATGTCCTGGAAGACTTGCCTGGAGGGCCCGAGGGCCTGTGTCATGCCCTGGTGGCAGTCTCACCCTCACCTGCAGGCCTGTGGAACACCTAGGGAGGATGTGCCCAGCAGTTCCTCTTGCTGGCTAGTTGGTGCCAACTGCCAGTCCTGCTGCGCTGGAGATACAGAGGTGTGTTCTCAGGCTTTCAGAGCAAGACGACTGTGCTTGTGAAATTTCGGTACCGCTTTAAAAAAGCAGCCAGAGCGGGGCGGGGCTGGCCCTAGGGTATCAGGTGCGGCTGCTGCGGTGCGGCTTGAGGTGCCGGGGCGGGGCCTGAGGCTCTGCTGTCTGCGGTCGCAGCCGCCCAAAGGTCCCCGCAGAGTCCCCGAGCCAGAGAAGCGGGCGAAAGGCCAGCCCCGAGGGCAGCACTCGGGTGCCTGCCTGCGGAGTCCCGTGTCCCTAGCAGGACCCGGCGTCAGCACCTTCGCGGAGCCGGGCCCTTGGATGGGCACGCGCAAGAGCTCTTGGCCGGCACCCTGCTGGCTGGGCGGCTCCACCCTGACCCGGGCTGGGTTCTCCCGCGCCTTTGCACGCGCAGGAGCTCGACCCAGACAGGGTCACATCCCACCCCGGGCGGGATTTCCCAGGCAAGATCTGCCAGCTGAGGCCCATTGTCAGCGTGCTGGCCACTGCTCAGGCCTTTCCCGCCGGCCAGGCTCCTGCTACCTACCAAAGGAGCAGGGCGGAGGTCTCCTTGAGCACCCCAACCTAATCCCATCCCTCCCCACCCCAGGGATGCACCCAGCGCCTCAGGGGCTCTGCGCGTTTGCACAATCCTTGACTGTAGCAGGGTCATTTGGATCAGTCTCCCCCAGGATTTCAGTCTCAGATGTCAGGCTCTGGAGAGGCCCAGGTGGTCGTGATCTGGAGTAAGGCAATCGTCCTATCTCGAAGCTTTGTCGGCGGGAGTAAATCCTATTTGAATGCAAAAAAAAAAAAAAAGACTAAGTTTATTAGGGGAAGCTAGGGGAAGAGTGATCGGGGTGAGCTGGGGCGAAGTCCTTGGAAACCTTCTTTGGCGACTCCATCTGCTTCCGCGACCCATCAAGACGTCCGGAAAGTGCAAGTCCTAAGTGGAGACTGCAGCTGAGCTGGGGCTCCGACCCAGCCCTGAGCGCCCCGGGGCCCCCTTAAGCGCCCCTCCCGCGCTACGGGGGTCTTCGCACCCCAACCTCTTCCTCGGGTCCCAAGGAGCGAGCGCCCGCCCTCCGCGTCCCACCTCTAGAGGGCGCTGCGGGGGCCGTGGTACAGCCGCGCCCGCCTCGGGCTCCACGGGGGAGCCCCAGGGACTCCACCTCTAACCCCTGCGCCTAATTTGAATATTTCATTGGCTGCCGCCAGTCTGGTCAATTTATCATGCAAATGCGGGTGCCCTCCGCGCCAGAGAGGAGCCACCGCCCGCGCAGGAGAGCGGCGCCCGATTGGTGGCCGAGACAGCGGCATTTGTAATATTTTTCTTTGGGCATTAGAGTCATTTACCAATGCCATCGCCGCAACTCCAGGCACTGAATCACAAGCCACTTAAAGGGTTTTATTGGCAGCTTTGAAACTTCTTAACATGTTCTTTTATTTTTAAATCAAGTGTCAACCTATTTCTGACCTCCCCACTCCCCTCCCCTGAAAAGCTGTACGAACTACAAAACTTTGTTCCCTAGATATCTGGGTACCCGGTGACCGCCGCCCCTGCTGCTACTCACTGGGTGGAAGATGCTTCCTCTTTTGAGGAGAGCACTCGGGGGACGAGAGAGATAAATAAGTCACATGCAAATTCTTGCGTGTGTGTGTGTGTGTGTGTATGGGGGGGTTATGGTAGGGGAACTGGTAGAGGAGAAAATACAAAAGATGACGGAGATGGGAGGAGGGGAAAAAAGATAAGAGGAGCAAGAAAAGTGGCAGAAAGGGAGCAAGAAGAAATGAATAATTTGGGGCTTCTCTGCAAAGAAGGAAAATCTTGGAGCTTTCACAACTGCTGAGATGAGAAACTGTCTCCATCGGAAGAATCTGATTCTTCTGACCACAGTTTCTTCCCAGGTCGCAAGAAATTCTACCTCTCCAAATCTGCAAACACCTGGAAAACCCACCAACTCTTAACAGATGAAAAGGAGAAAGAACAGAGGCCCCAGATGAGTGTCCCTTTTCTCTTGTACCTGCCCTACTGAGAAAGACTTCGCGGTGGTCTTCCCCATTTGGAAATTCAGTGACACATACAAGACCATAATGCATAAAACAGAAGAGCAATGGAAGAAAGGAGAAAGGGGAAAGGAGATTCTTCCTCTCTTTTCTGTGCAAATTCCCTGGCTAGTTAATGAGGTCACCAGGCATGCAAAGCTGGGCTGTCTGGTCTGCAAATACCAGGTGGTTTGATTTCTGAGACCACCTCCTCCTCCTCCAGGATTCCTGCATTGGAGGAGAGGAGCTCAGCCTTAAGTCAGCTGCCCACGCATTGATTCTGATACATAAGTGTATCCAAACCACTCACATTGCCGGCGCCGGAAGAAATGGGCACTTCTTGCAGCTAGCAAAGAGCTAGCTACTCCTTCCTAGCTAGGGGCGAGCCCCTCCAGGCTGCAGCTGTCTCCAGGGTGCTTACGTATGTTTCCAAGCTCTGCTCAAATGGTTACCAAAAATCTATTTCACCCAGAGTGGGAAAAGAACAGTCCTCTCGCTGTAGCGAGTAATTTGGAAATTTCCCCCTCCTCGCAATACTCTTCCCTGTGAGTGATTTGACAAAAGGGTATGCGCCAGTACTTGAACCTTTCAAGCTGGGCTTGATATATATTTTGCCCTCCTTACACTGAAATAGAATCTTTATTTTCTTATTTAATCTTTCATCTCTCCCGATTTTTTTTAACTTCGGAAAATCAGTAAGCTGGAAAGAGAATAACGGACGAAAAAGGACTAGACTCTAAACTGGTCTCCCCAAATTTAAGGCGGGGACTGAGCGCACAGGCAGGGCTCCGAGACCTTCTGAAAACAGTGGAGAAAGTAGCCCTGGTATCCCCCAACTAGGAGATGTTCAGCAGACTGTGCTCCCCTCGAAGTCAGTCCCTTTCAGCTGGGTGGATAATTTTGTTTGCAAAGATGTTAACAATTGCCTGGACATTCTGAGAAGTGGTGGTGGTGGGGTAGGCATGGGGTTCCTAAAACTAGGTCAGTTTCACCCAATTTCTCCCTGTCTTGCTCCAGCCAGGAGTTGGGTACCTCACCGGGTCCATCCCAGAAGACCACTAGCATTAAGGCTGGCCAAGAAGGCAGATCTCTAAGGAGAGGTCCTAGTGGGGATGGCGAGGACAGTGTCCGCCCTGCTGGGTGGAATAGTGAGCCCTAGGCTAAGGCTCTTGAAAGTAAGCCCCAGCTGGGAGGAAGGTGGTCGAGGGGCAGAGAGTGGGAGAGAGAGGGTGCTTCACATCGCAGCCCTAGTTCCTGACCTAGGGCTGATTCTTCCTCTTTTCATGGAGGTTGTCCCCCACCCCCACCCCCCACCCCCCAGCTCACATCCAGGTGCGCCTCGTGGAGCTTGCCTGCAGCCCCCCGCAGAAGTGGCATTAATATACCGCTCCGATTTTCCAAGGTTTATTTCACGTCAAAACTGTAAAAGTTCTTGGGAGAATTTACAGACAAAACATCTGGTTCGTTAAAACAAAGCTACCGGAAAAAGAGAAACAAACTTCGCTGCTGCTGTGTAAATGCACTTTTAGCAAACAATTTACCGCCTGGGGAGACCAGGGTCCCCGGGGGGGCCAACCCCTTCGGGCTTCGGAGGAGGTGAGGAGGGGGGTTGCAGTATTTGGGGCCCAGCTCCGCGAGGTGCCCCGCGGGGGCGGCGGGTTCCCGGTACCCAGGGCGAACTTCCTCCAGCCCGGCCCAGACCCACCGTTTGGGGATGGGGTGCCAGCGCCCAGCGCCGGCTTCCAGGAATAAGAGGAGAGGACCAGCACGGCCCGCCCCGGGACTGCCGAGCTGACACAGCTTTCCTCACACTCACACTCGGGCCAGACGCCCTCCCTCACATCCTGCAATGGGGGTGCGGGCACGGCTGGGCGCGGCACCCGGTGTGCCCAGCCCTCCCTGGCGGCGGGGCTTCTCCAGGGCCCGCGTCCCCTTTCTCCAAGGTGCGAGGTCCCGGGTGCCTGGGTTTTCGCCTCCCGTGCGGGCGGTCTTGGAGCCGCTTTCCCTGGAGCCTTTTCCCAACCTGGGCGGGGGAGGGGGAGACACCCGCTGCCCCCCGCCCCAACCCAGGCTGCCTCCCCGCGGCGCCGTGCGCCTTGCACTTTCCCTCCCCAACGCTCATTTAACCGGCTCCGGGTGCGGCGGCCGCAAGGTGCGGGCTCGATCCCAGCCCCATCGCCCAAGTGCGGGGCCGACGGCCTGCCTTTGATTCCGCCAATCCCCCTCCCCCCATCATATAGGTGGGACTCGGGGCTCTCCAGAGACTAGAATGCTGCGGCGCGGGGGGGGGGGATTGAGGGGGGTTGGAGTGGGGGCGGAGGATGGTCGGGTGGACCCGCGCAGTCGGGTCCGGGGAATGGGGCCTGCGCTGCGCTGCGCTACGCACTGGGAGTCGCCGGGGCTGGAATTTCTAACCTCTGACCCGCAGAAGCCAAGCGACATCTGGGAGCTTGGGGACCTGGATAAGGTTCGGCGCCCCCCGCTGCGGAGAATCGGGGCTCCATTTGGGCCCAAAGCACAACCTTGGGGTACAAGAGTTGTGTTCAGGGCCCCTGGGGAATTTACAGGCTCATAAACTTTGCCAACCAGCCGCCGCGGAGCACCTGGCCGCGAGCAAGTTGCCAGTTTCCCCTGCGGGCGCTTGCCACTGGGCATGTTAAGTGTGCACCACTGCCTACCTTCCCTTTTTAATTTAAAATATAGATATATTTTTAAATTAATTTCCCCTCCACCCCGTCCAAAAAGGCAGCCGCTTTCAGGAGCTGGAGCCTCTCTAACTGGCCTGGGGGTTACTTAGTGCGTGACTCATGAGGCTAAGAAGTTACCAGGAGCTTGCACCGGGGGCGGAAGCCTCTTCCGAGTGGGGTAACAAAGCTTTCTAGCGTGTCATCTACAGAATTCTGGCTCCTCCGCCGCTCACCGACTTTTCAGCCCTGCAGTCTGGCGGGGAAAGAGTTTGGCGGCCGGGTGCGGTGGGCTAAGTCTGCACCCTGGCGCGCGATCCCTGCTTCCCCGCGGGAGGAGCCCCCGCTGAGCGCCGCCCGGCCTGCTCTGGCCTCCTAAGGAACCGCACACACACCTCGACGCTGGGCAGAAAGCGGTGCCCAGGACCCCTTCTAACTCGTCATGGAACTAACAGGCGCACAGGTTTGAAGCCACTTGCACGATCAACTCCGGGAACGCCCCATACACCAGGGGCAGAAATATTTGCAGTTGCAATTAAAGTCAGGTAAAATACAGGGTGTGCTTGGCCCGCAGATATCCAAGGAGTGGGTCCTCCCAGTGCCCTTCTCCTTGAGTTCTTAAGGGCAAAACAAGAATGGCCTGTTGGGAGGCCAGGGTGATCAGAGATTCGTGTACAGATGTCCTTCTCTGGGCAGTTTGGCGAGTAGGTGGCTGGTAGGGGAAAGCAGGACGCATGGACAGTTGCAGCTGCTGCTGGGGTCAACACTGGGGGTAAAGTGGGGTGGGGTGGGGAGGAGGCTGAGGGGTGGGAAGTGCCAAAGCCCATATGTTTAATATACTGGATCCTAGATGCCTGCCCCTTCCCCCTCTGCAAATAACATGGGAATTACAAACTTATCTGCCACCCAAACTGTGCCTGCCGACGCGGAGCTGTGGCTCTCGCTAGGATTTGAATTTTCTTCCCCCACCTCCAGGGAATCCCTCGCAGGCCCTATCAAGAAACAGCCAAGAGGGCCTGCACCTGGCAAAGTTTAGCGTGGGACCTTCTGTAAGACCTGCCTCCGGACCTCCCGCACACACAGGCCCCACAGTGACAAGAACCCCCAGCATTCCCGCAGCCTCCAGGTCTGCGGTACTAGATGAGGGGAAACCAAGAGTTTGGGAAGCAAGCCTCCCTTCACTCCACCTAACTCAGTCCTCAGGAAAGGGTTACGAGAAGTTGCAGGGAAGCCAGAACTAGGTCGACTTGCTTCCCCTCCACTTGCCCTACCCCTAGAATGGCCCGCCACATCCCTCGATCGTCTTGAGGTTTTGATATGAAAGGGCGACGTGTGGCCCAAGGAGCGCATCAGACATCCAAGGGTTCCAGGCTGCGCCGAGCCTGGCGGCCCCGAGCCCTGTTTGCGTGGCCGGGCGAGGCGGCGCGGCCGCAGCCTGCACTCGGAGGAATCCGTGTTGTGCGTGACGGGCTGTCGCTGGGATGTGCAGTTCATTGACACTGATGGATGCGCCAATGGTTGGACGGGCAGATGTTGGGGCGGATCGCAGAGCGCGCGGCGCCCGAGCAGGGGCGGGCGAGGCGGCGCTCCGGGCGGCGGCGGCTGCAGGCAGTGCGGGGACCCGAGCTCAGGCCGCGGCCGGCAGGGGGAGGGGGTCGGGGGAACAGGGGGTTTGGGGAGCGGCGAGTGGGGGGGGGGGAAGGAGAGGAGCTGGGGGGGAGGAGGGAGGGACGCGAGTCGGGGCGAAGCCATGCACACGCCACCACCAGCGCGCCCGAGTGGGCGCTCGGCGCTCGCCAGGTGAGCCGGGCGGGCAGAAGCCGACCTCGCGCGCGGCTCTACCCTCCCGCGGGCCACTGGCTCCCGGCGTGGCGACCGGAGCCGCGAGGCCGCCGGCGGCCACGGCCAACTCACCGTTTCCTCGTTCGCTAGAAGCGTTTCACGCCTCCCGGGCCGCTTCCCGGCGGCCTGGAGGGGCCTTCGCTCCGGCCTCGGCGGCGGCAGGCACCGAGTGCAACGCCGCGCGTTCCCGCCCCCGAGGCCACCGCGCGCGGCCAGCCCTGGAGCCCCGCCGCCGCTGCCGCCACCCCGACTCCGACTCCCCGCGAACCGCCCGGGGATCCGCACCCCGCAACTCCGTGCGCTCCTGCGCGCGCGAAAGGCGCTGGAGGCGGCTTTATAGCCCGGGAGGACGGCGGCGGCACATCTGCATTCAGGGAGGCGTCTGGACCGAGCCCAAGCCCGCAGGCTGGGGGCGAGCAGAGACTTTTGATCTTACCGTCAGGGTGAGATCACGGCCTCCTAGTCTAAAAAGAGAAGAAAGCACGCCTGTGAACTTTTCAAACAAACTTGCAAACACAATCACAAAGAGAGAATAAGGAGCCGAGGGGGCAGAAGAAGAGGAAGAGGGGGTAAAAAAAAAGCCTCTTAAGGTGGGGGGTGGAAAGCAAAAGAAGGAACGGAGAAGCCGGGGCTGGCAGCTCCAGGAGCGCTCAGGCAGCTCAGTCCCAGGGCGAGGGGCTCCGGCCCTCGTCGGGATATCGGACGCGGGGCCTGGGGAAGTGGCGGAGCCCGGGCCGGGGCGCCCTGCAGCAGCGACGTCTCGGGGGCCCAGGGCCTTGGCGGCCGTCCCCGCAGCCCCGCCACCCGGCTGCGCCCGGAGCCGGCCCCGCCGCGGCCGCCCCATTCCCGGCCCAAGAGCTGGCCCAGGGAGACGCAATCGAGCCCGCAGCGCATCGATGCGCCGCCGCCCGCGCCGCTCGGGCTCCGGCTCGCGCTTAGCCTCCGCCGCCCGGAGGTCGTCCCGGTGAGCTCTGGCCCACCCGCGCCCTCGCGGCCGCCCGTAAGTGAGCCCGCGTCGCCCCAGCGCCAACGCAGCCCTGCCAGCTCCTCCTCTCGCAGCCCCGCCGGCCCGGCCCGCTCGGCGCCCCCAATCACCCAATCAATAATCAATTCCTTTCGCCCAGTCCTGCCGGCAGGACGGGGCGCTGGGCGCGGTGGGCCCCCTCTCCCGGGCGCCCGGGCGGGGGATGGGCTGGGGAGCCCGGTTCTCCCCCACCCCACCACCAGCACCACCAGCACCACCAGGACCATCACCCCCCGCCCCCTGCGCCCCGGGCCCCTGTCCCGCCCTCGCAACTGCCTGCGCCGCGGGTGGGGGGCGCGGCCGGGCGTCCCGGGGGCGAGGGGCGGAGTGGATGGACTGTGACCGTCCCAGTCCCGAGAGGAAACTTGGAGGCATCCCCTCCCACAACACCGACCCCCGGGACTGGCCCGGGAAAGTTTGCCCGGGAAAAAAAAATTGGGGGAAGTGGCGGCGGCGGGTCCCGGGGGAGGAGCCGGGGTGGCGCGGGGTCTGGGAGCTGCTCCCACCCACTCCGGCCCGCGCCCGCCTTCCTCCTGGGCGCCGGCGCCCGCCCGCCCGCCCGCCCGCCTGCCCGCGGGCCCTGGCATCCCCGGGGGTCGCGCGGGCCCCGGACAGGGGTGCGAGCTGCGGCGCTGGAGGGGGCTTTGGAAGCGGCGGGCCGAGAGGAGTGCGTCCCGGGCGGGGCAGCCGGGGGCGGCTTAGGGGGCGAGGCCGGCCGGGGAAGGAGGGCGGGCGCCCCGGGACGGGCTCCGAGGGGCCGGCGCCGCGGCCCTGCGTGTGCGCGCGCGGGGCGGGGGTGGAGGGCTGGCACCCCCTCCCGGCGCGGGGCGGGAGGGGGGTCCGAGACCGGCCCCGGGCCGGGAGCGGGGGGCGCGGCGCCCCCGCGGGCGGACGAGTGACACGATCATCTCCTTTTCCTTTAAGCTTGCCTGTTGCCGACGCCGCCGCTCCAGCCGCGCGGCGGGCCGAAGACTGGACCGCGGAGCCCCGGGCCGCGGCGGCGGCGGAGCGCCCCCCCACCCGCCCGATGCCGTGACCCCCTGCCCGGGGGCGGGGGCCAGGGCAGGACCGGCCGGGGCCTCTCTCTCTCCCTCGCTCCTCCTCCCATCCCTCCGCCCGCCCTCTCCCCCCTCTCCCCGCCCCCCGGCCCCGAACCCCGCGCACCTCGTCTGGGGACGGGGCGGGGGGGTGGGGGGGTAGGGCCGCCGCTCCTCCCCGCCCCCTCCTCCTCCGGCCTCTGGAGCGATTTGTCAAACTTCCCATTCCGCCGGCAGCGCGGTCCTCCTCCTCCTCCTCCTCCTCCTCCTCCTCCTCCTCCTCCTCGGCCTCCTCCTCCCCCCCGCGCTCCTCCCTCCCCGCGCCTCCCTCGCCCGCCCTCCTTCTTCCCTCCGCACGTTCGGGGATCGCGGCGGAGCGCGGAGAGGGGGGGACGCGGAGAGCCGGGGCGCAGCAGCATCCTGCGGGCGGCCGCTCTCCGGGGGGGAGGCTGAGAGCCGGCCCGCCTCGCCCCCCCCGCGGGCCCGCCGCCCCTCCCTCGCTCTGCTCAGCCCGGCAGCAGCGGCGGCGGCGGCGGCGGCGGCGGCGGCGGCGGCGGCAGTGGCAGTCGCCGGAGGAGCATCATGCCGAGGAGGAAGCAGCAGGCGCCCCGGCGCGCAGCAGGTACGAGCCGCTTCCCCTTCCTCCTCGCCTCCTCCTCTTCCTCTCCCCCTCGGCCCGGCGTCTCCGGCCCCGCGGCCACCCGGCTCGGCGCCCAGTTTCCCGGCGCAGAGTAACTCCGGGGCGCCCGGCTCGCCCGCCCGCTCGCCCGCCCGCTCGCTCGCGGCTCTCCGCTCTTGGGTGCGTGCGCCCCCCGGACGCCCCGCGGCGCGCTGCCCTCTGGGCGCCCGC
Organism: Sorex fumeus; assembly: GCF_029834395.1. Classification (NCBI taxonomy): domain Eukaryota; kingdom Metazoa; phylum Chordata; class Mammalia; order Eulipotyphla; family Soricidae; genus Sorex; species Sorex fumeus. Next base: position 25,140,920 of record NW_026606179.1, read on the forward strand.
ACCCACTCGGGCCGGGGCTCGGGGCTCGGCTCGCGCCGCCGCACGCCGAGTGCCCGCGACCCCCGGGCGGGCGGCCGGCCGAGGGGCTGCCCGGACTTCTGCTCGCCAGCCTCGCTCCGTGGGGGGCGGGCGGGGTCACCTGAGTTCCCGGGACACCTTCCGAGTCCTGCCGCGGCCGGCCGGTTGGGGGGGTGGGGGGCACTTGGTGTCCGCCCCGCGCGGGAGAGCGAGCCGGAGAGCGAGCCGGTCCCTTCGGCCACCTTTCTAATTCGATTGATTCTTCATTTATTGGGCCCAAACCGGGCACCGCGGCGGAAAGCAGAGCGCGCCGGAGTCTGGGTATTGTCAGATGACTGTCAAGTCAGTGTTCCATAGATGCTGGCCGCTTCCCTCGCCCCCCACCCCCTTCCCAACTGCTTCTCCTACCCTCTCCTCTTAGCACTTAGTTCTGGGACGCGTCAGAGTACTTACCACCCAGCCCCCTCTCCCTCTCTCTTTTTTTTTTCTTTTTTCCCCCTTTGCCAGGAGTGTCAACTCCTGTTAAGACTGAAACCTTTTTTTTTTCTTTTTCTGGAAAAAGCATCATTGAAAACAAAACAAACCTCACACACATAACATTATTTTGCAATAATGTCAGTTGGGGGCATGTTGCCTAGAAGAAGGGTTTCTGGCCCGTTGCCACCCTTGATTTGATGACTGATTGATCGCCCGTCATGCTGCTGCCTTTGATCTATTCATTCCCAATAAACATCAATAAATCACTCTCAGTGGTGAGGCCAAGCTCTGTGACGTCACTAGGGCCCTGTCAGTGCAACTTTGGGGATTTGGGGCTGATTGCTGAGAGGACCACATATGGACAGGATGTATTTTGATATGAGTAACACTCTGATGTGCCGTGGTTCAGATGCTGCCTGCGCAGGAGGTTAAGTGGAGGTTCTTTTCTGTTCTGTTCCTTTGGTGGAAGGAGGCAGGGCAGGGAGAAGGTTCGGGGGCACTGCCCGGTGCCCGCTGATGTTGGTTGCCTGTGTTGCACCCACGCTGCTGCCCTGAGTGCCTATAGTCACCTCTGGTGGTGGTGGTGGTGGCGGGGTGACAGGGATGGTCATCTGCAGCATTTCAGTGTCTGCCAGTGGGGCTCAGCAGGCAGCACTCTGAACTTGCAGCTCCCTGCCCAGGGTCACCAAGGGGGAAATGCTGTTCTTGCATCCCCAGGAATGTCCTTCCCTGGTCAATGTCTGAAGAAAATCCTAGCAGAAAACCAACTGGGTTTGGGGCATATCATATACATTATATATATATATGTATATGTATATATTGTGCTCTCTTGTCCTCAGCGGTACCCAAATTTAGAAAGTTTGAAGATCCCAGTAGTGGTTGTAGGGAAGCTGCCTCCTCTCCAGTTCGCTCCTGGCTGATGCTTTCTTGCCCATCCCACCTTTTACTTTACATTCCAAGCTCAAGCAATGAGCTTATCTCCCCAAAATAAACTCTGAAAGTTTGAGGACTCCTTTACAGAGTTGGGCAGTAGGAGTGTCTATGCTTCCTGCAGTCTTTGAGGTTTTTTTTTTTTCTTTCTCTTCTTGGATGCACATTTTAAGGTGTCTTGTGTACCTCGATCAAGTGAATCCTATGCGGTTGCATCTTTACATTTGGTTTCGAACTCTCTGGAAGGTTGCTCCATCTTTTCCCTTCTCCCCACCTGAGAGTCTGATTTGATAATTCTCCACTGAAAACATTGGAGGAAGAGGAATGTGTAGTGGATTTTTTTTTTCTTTTCAAAGCAACCTGATTCCTAACCTTTTTGCACCTTAAAGGGGAAAAAAAAATAGCCAGCCAGGAAATCTCAGGTCAGTTAAGAAATATTCATTATATAAAAACTTGACTGCACGGCTAATAGGAGATGGAAGAACGGTTTTGCTCTATCAAAATGACCCGTCAAAACGACTTTGTTTCATATTTGATTTAATTGTCTCTCTCCTGACAGGCACATTCATCAATAGCTTAATGGTCAATCAGAAGTTGGCAGCGTGAGTGCTTTCTTTCTTTCCCATACCCTGGTTTTGGATTTACTTTATCAGAATGCCTCTGCCTAATGGACGTGTAGAGGAGGGGGTGGGGAATGTATGAAGGGCTACTTATTTGAGAAGAGTGGAAGTAGAAAAACCCTCTGCATTCAAGCTGGTGATAAGTGTGCAGGGGCCAAGAAGTGAGCAGTGTGAGTTTGTTTGTTTGTTGGTATGGACCAGAACTTCCCAGGCCTTTTTTTTTTCCCTCCTTTTTTCAGTTCTCACAGCTGCAAGTTGTAAGGTTCATGCCCGCTTTGTGGCATACTGGGAGTGATGACAAATTGATTGCTTTGCACTGATAGAGAGAGAGAGAGAGAGTGGGGGGGGGGGAAGATGTCTGCTGATTGGTAACTGGAAATCCAGTCTCCAGCAACCTTGAGAAGACTTGAGAATTTTTTCCCCCCCTCCAAACTGAAAGGTCCGCTCAGCCATAAAAAAAGAAAAGTTGTTTTGCCAGCTTCATTAGTGTTCACCTAATTAGCTGTAAACCTGATGGATTCCTGACAGCTTTAATGATTGGAGATGACAAGCTCGACGCAGTGTCATCCAGCAGAATTAGGTTTGCAGCTAGTTTGATGTAATCAAGTTGATATTACACAGTCCTGGCTGCCTTTAGTTGTGCATTAACTCAATTTTCTGCTGCAGGTGACAAATGGGCTTTGGTACCTGGATAATCATGTCATAGGAATTAGGGCCCTTTTAATGGTCTGGGGTAGAATAACAACCACAAAGGGCTGGGAGCTGGGTTGAGCCTGCAGACGTAGCACACAGGTGCACACCGCCTCCTCCGTATCTAGGCCAAATGTGACACTGCTCTCCGGAAGGCCAAGGCAGGCTCCAAGGATCCCTGAAAAGACGCATTTCCATCCTTCAGTATTTGGGGGAAGGGTTACAGAAATCACGTATGGCTTAGTATCTTTTCTCAGAGCAAGAGAGTGATTTCTTCTTCACCTGCCGAAGAAGAGAAACCTGGACAGGAGTTTCCTTTCTCCTGGTGGATAGTTGGGAAGACTGGATGTTTGTACCAGACGGAGGCTGCTGCTGCTCCGAGAAGCTGGGTTCGGGAGGCCCAGTGTCTTTTATGCAGAAACAGTCCTTGTCCCTTGCTTATAACAGGACTCCAGTGCATCTTTTTTTTTTTTTAACAAGTATTTATTTTTATATACTAAGAGAAAAATAGAGCAACCTATTTTATCTATTCATACTCATTTTCTGGAGAAAAATGGAAACATTCGAAAAGGCGTTTGCCTAAATTTCCCTCCAAAATTCTTAACCATCAATACCCTCTGCCCCCTCCGCTGATCTCTATGAGTCTTTCTCCTGGGAAGAGGGTCGCCTTCTCTTCAGCTTTGGGTGGTGGTGAGGGGCACATGACGGTAACTGTCCAGGCTTCGAGTTCCTGGACTTTGGTGAAAGTGCATTGGATCACTTCCGATGCACTGGTGTCACAGGTCCTCATGGGTTCCCATGGTGTGGGGTGAGCTTGTAATGTAGGGCATGGGGGCTGGGGAGTTCACCAGGCAGAGGGGCCAGGCTCACCTGTGTATGGCGCCGTGCCTCCCCCCAGCCCTGCAAGGCCTGGGCCACACATCAGGAAGTTCTTCTCTTGCCTGCTCCCTTGGAAGCATGTGGAGTGCTTTGGAATAACACTTGGGTGCTGATCTCTGGATTTGATTTGCTCTCCTACCTGCCTCATTTCTCCTTTGCCAAGGTATGCTTACCTTGTGGTAAGGTGACAAAATGATTGGTTACGGTGGTGGCTCTGTAATCCCATTTCCCCCTTTCCTACAAAATAAAAACAATGCATATTTTTTTTTAAGAAAGGAAAAGAAGAAGGGGAGTAAAACAAAGAGGGCAGAAGGCAAGGCTCCCCCCCTCGAACAGCCAGATCGGGGACTCTCGCAGAATTAGCTGTTGTGCCCCCATTATCCTGACAACTGTCAGTTAGGGCTTCAGTGCTCTCCAGGGCCACACTTGATTGTGAGCGGTTGATGTTGTCATTTTGTTCTCAGTTTTGCCTTGAGCGCGCTCATAAACGGGAGAGAGCGAGTCAATAACTGATGTATCAGCACTTATTCCCTAAATTGCCTCACAAGTCTGCCTTTTCCCCTCTTTTGACTAAAGATTGTTTTGTAAAGTGATTAGAATGAAAGTGACTGCTCAGGGCCATGGGAGGGGCTGTGAAACTCAGGTGAGTTCTAGGAATCCCCCCCACTCCTCCACCCCCAGAAATTCCACTCTCCCCCCCACCCCAACTTCCTTCTATCCTTGGGGTTTTTAGAAGGGGAATGATCCCCCTCAGAGGCTAGGGGTTGGCAGGGGGTAGCGAAGGGCCGAAGGCCTGGACTGTTCCAGTGCTTTCCTTTTTTTTCTCTGGGGTCTGGCTGAACCATTCCGGAGAGGAGAGGCAGGGAACAGCGAAATCCCTAGGCCTGACTTCAGAGCTGGCTTTCCGTGGGCCCTGCCAGCACAGGTCACTGGGATTTCGAGCAGTGGGCAAAGGCGTTCCTAATGCCCCATTTTAATTTTTTTTTTTAATTTTTTTATTCCTGCCTGTCACTGGAATAAACTGTGAAAAGAGCTTTGGTCATGTAATAAGAAGAAGGAAGGGTGGGGGTGCACGAGTGAGCATCAGCCAGGTAGTTTCCATCCCTGTTAGGAACTCCCTGCGGCATCCCCCACAACCGGTGTAGGGAGACAGGGCAGAATGGAGCTGTGGCTCCCTTGACACGGCTCTCACAGGTGCTCACTGTGTGTGTGTGTGTGTGTGTGTGTATGCGCGCGCGCGTGCGCATGTGTGTGCGTGCCTGTGTGTGTGTGTTTTACTTATGCTCCAAATTGTGGTTTCTCTGTCTGAAGTTAAAAATGAAAGGTGAATACAATATATTGTATTTGGTAACAATGATATGGACTGGTACATCTCGACAGATAATGTGCAGTTGTAATTAGACTCAATAGACAGGCAGTCATTTTTAAATTCTTTGACACATGCATAAAATAGTCATATAATAAGATAAGATGACAATTTTATGTTAGGTTGATAAAGTGTCCTGATACATGCATTTAAATGTCTGTAAGCCTTTAAAAAAATCAGACAGATTAATTCTAGTTTCCAGTATTTGCAGTTAGTCATTAAATTAATTTTTAAATTCTTCTAAACAATGGCTATGAATATGTTTTTTTTTTCTCCCAGATTTTTTTTTTTGAAACTGACTTGTTAGGAATGGATACATAGCCTCACAATGTTTTGTATTTTTCAACATTTGTAAGCATTTATATTAGACATGGATGTAAAAAATACTTTTTATGAATAGAATAATGCCCTGCATTTTGGGAAGTTTAAAAAAAAAAAGACAGTAATGGAACCTAATCTTCTTATGACCGTTGGCCTGCACTACTCCACATTTTGGAATCTTTTAGAAATACTATGTCGTGTCCTTGACCAAAAATTTAATATTTTATAAACCATATTTTAAAAAGACTTTCGTTAGTACATCTATTTGATTTGATCAGCACTTATATTCTTGGGTTTAACTACTTTCAATTTGTAAATTGTTTTAGTATTTCAGTAAGTGTGGCCAAGAACTGCATGGCCAAGGATGGGTGGAAGTCTTTTTCTAACGGTCCATTACTCAGACTTCTTGACTCTCTCCTTACCTTATTCCTCAGAGGGGTGTAAAGGTGTGGTTCTCGAAGAATAATTAATTTTGTTTGGGCTTAATGATAAATTATTAATTCATACTGTCAGGACACATGTTGTTAATTATGACTGTGTTTTCTTCATCCCGAGCAGCTGTTAGGGAAACAGGGTAAGTTCAGATTGTCTTCTAGGGGGAGAGCACCCTTGCAAGGAACTCACAAACTCCTGGTCAGCCTGTCCTGGCCCTTTGCTTGGGGATGGAAGAATTGCAGGGGACGTGTGAAAGGGAGAGAGCGACTCTTAATCCTAGACCCAGGTGAACACTACAGAGGCTCACTAACGAACCTGTTTTTAAAGCCAGCCTGACTCTCAGTGCTCTGAGTGCAGTTGGGATTCGGAGGTGGTGCCTGCTTCCTTTCTGTGTCCAGTTCCGAGTTGGCCGCCTGCTCTGTGCCATCGTGTCTCTTGTTTCAGACTGACTGTGTGGTAGGCCGGAGGGTCATGTTCACGAGTATATGGTGGTAGAAAGCAAAGTACTTTGAAGGCTTGTTTGTTCGCCAAACTGAAACCCATCCCTAATGGAGAGCAAAGGGCCGTTTGGTAATATACGTGAAATGACTCAAATTCATTTACTTTTGATTTTCCATAGCCATCATTAAATCTAGTTCTATGTATTCAGTTTCCTCTGAGTTCTTTGAGAAATGCATGTTGCATAAAATAGGCAATTTTTAATGAACAATTTAATGTAAATGGGTTTTGAATTTAAATTAATATTAATGAAGCCTTGAGTGAATTTATTTTGCATACGTAAAGACTTTTAAGTCTTTCACCCATGTGCTTTCTCCTTTATGTAGTAACACTGGTTGGGTGGATTAACTAGCACCTTTTAGAGATTTACACTTAAAAATTAAATTGATTTTATACGTCTAATAGTGCCAACATATAATAAAGCAGAAGTGTTACTTAATTTAAAGAAAATATACCTCATTGCCTGTTAAAATTCTTCATTTCCATGGCCCTGCTCTTTTGAAAGCCACTGTTGGTCTGGCATTTGCTGCTGGGAAAAATACATACCAACAATAGTGACTACAATCAAGATGTTTTCTTTCTTTGGCTTACCTCTAATGCATTATGTATCCTGGAATGATGGGAAGTTCTGTAATTAATTCTGTTAGATGTAATTGCTATAATCACTTTGATGTTACACATAATAAAGGTAATATGGTAAGCACATAAAAAATATAAACACCTTATTGTAACAGTACTGCTAAAAATCTACTCTCGTCAAGTCTGGTTTGTGGACAAGTGTTCTTAACTATTTTTGGGCATAGGTGACAATTTATCCGAGCTTTGCTCATTGATATTCCAAAGGAGAGACATTTATGGGAAGGGATGGGCCTTGGCTTGGAGGGATCTCCATGCTGGCAGCCTAGGAATCTCTCTGCCCTTTTCCTTAAAGAGGTGGTTAATTAAGAAAAGGTGACCATTAGCTTTTGTGGAGGAAGAGGTAAACCTTTTAGAAGTGGTCATGGAATAAGGGAAGAGAGAGGTGAGCCATGAAAGAGGAACTAGAGGAGGTCTGAGAGCAAAGCTTTCAGACCAGACAGGGTTCTCTTCTCGAGGTTTTCTCCTCCTGTGGGTTCATGGAAAGTACCGTGTGTGTGTGTGCGCGCGCATGTGTGTGTGTGTGTGTGTGTGTGTGCACGTGCACACTTGAGTCAGAGCATATGAGCATATGCTTATGGATAAACAGAATGCCATCTTTCTGTAACAATGCAATAAGAAAAATGTATGCAGAATGCATGTATTATTATTGTACAGTTTCCATAGGGGAGGCTGTCCCTAATTGTTGTACATCATGACATGTTAGGGAACTGGCTGATCCCGCCTGTTGGTGGGAAAACTGATAAATCTAAGATCTCCTCCATCCCGCTACAGCCTGGATGTGCCTGCCCTGGGTCCAGGCCACCCTAGGACACCAGGGATGTTTGTCTGGATCACCAAGCACATGCTCCTTGTGGGATATTTTTGTGCATGTGGGCATTCTTACTATTATCGTGATTATTTTTGCCAGCGTACCTTTGGGGAAATGGAGCCTGAGGTGGGAGAAGAATTTAATTTTCTCCCCGGATGGCTTGGGGTCGGCCTCACACAGGCACCTGTTTGACACATTGTCCCATGTGCTCTGAAGGTCACCAGCATCCGTGCCCCAGCACTGGCCTGACAGTTTGATTGTGAACACCCCACATTTTATTTTTCAACGTGTTTGAAGTGATCAGTATGTAATCTGCCACACACAGAAATGAAAAAAAAAAAAGAGAAGATATTGCCTGTGTGGTAAGGGCATGACAGCCTTTTGGGGGATGCAAAAGGTATTTGGTGTTTATGGTGAGATGGGCAGTGAGACCCAGGACTGGGCCCAGGCAGGGGCTTGGGTGGGTGGATGAGTGAGTGGGTTCAGACTGCACGGGAGTTGGGGCAGAGGGTGTTGCAGGCTGGGCTGTGGGCCTGGGGCTCCTGCCTCCCAGGTGGGCAGAAGGGAAGGGTCCGGGTGTGGGCCTGGGGCCGCAGGCAGGCAGCCACCAGTCCTCCTGCAGTGGTGGGGGGGGGGGGGGGGACTCTAGGCTGGGTTTGATGGCCAGGATGATAAAAGGTCTGAGAACTCCATAGGCCCCTGTAATCAGGGCCAGTGCTGACATCCTTCTCAAGTTTGACAGCTGCTTCCTTCTTGCTTCTCACCGCCAAGCCTTTCTCAACTGAATTTCCCCGCCCTCCCTCTCCCCTCCCTCTCTCTCTCTCTCTCTCTCTCTCTCTCTCTCTCTCTCTCTCTCTCCTTTCTGTGTGTGTGTCTCTCTTGTTTCATGTTCTTGATCAGTCTCAGATGCTGGGAATTATTTTTTTTCGGGCGGGAGGGGGAGTGTTGCTTTAGGTTTGTGGGTTGGGCAGGTGTGAGAGGAAGTCTGTGCTTTTTTTTTTCTTTCTTTTTTTTTTTTTTGTACTGTAGGCCTGTTGCTAATTAATGTTCCTCCATAAGATTCTGTCGGAGTTGAGTAATGTTTTTGATCTTTATGCCTGATAACTGCATACTTAATGAGATTTCAAAGCTGTGAGTGCAGCTCCCTACAATTATTGACAGATGCCTTTTCTTTGCCATTGGGTTCAGCTTCATAAATCCTCTCTCCGTAATGAGGTTCAGCAGTGCCACCCTGGCAGTGAGCTAATGAAAGGGGGGAGGGCTGAAGCAGCTCATGGCTGTCTGACACATTTTTTTCCTTTAAAATTTACTATGCAGATGTCAAGCTGCGGGACGATTACTTCAAACATGCTAATTTTTATCTTGCTTTTGTGTCAGCCCTTTGCCATTAAAAAATAAATAAATAAAAGGACTAACCTTGCTCTCCCCCTCCCCCGCCCCCCAGTCACATTTTTAATAACCCATGGTGTGTGACTGCTGGGGTCCTAGGCGGTCCAGTGGCATTTTTGCAGGTACCCAGTGACCGATGGGGCTTCAGTCAGGGTTGTTTTTTTGGTTTTTGGGCCACGGGAAGGGCAGGGGGAAGCTAAAGTGCTGTCCCCCCCCCCACCCCCACCCCAGCGGCCTCCCGCCTGCCCGCCCTGAGTATGCACTTGAAACGTCGGAGAATTCATTTCAGAGTTCTGAAACTAAATCCTGGTGGAGAAGAGCAGCACCATGCCAAACAGTCGATTTCCTTTTCAGCAGAGTCATACATCACTGACCCACCCTTCCCTCCTGACAGAATGACATATGTCATTTATCATATGGGCCCCAGCCAGACAACAGGGAGGGGCGGGGGGAGCCCCGTCGTCGATGGGATGCGTCTCCTCCTCCAGTACCAGGCTTGCCGAGAGCCCGCTGATTTGGTGAGAGGCGGGGCGGGGGGGGGGGGAGAGAGAGAGAGAGAGAGAGAGAGAGAGAGAGAGAGAGAGAGAGAAGAGACGGGCAGGGGCGAGGCAGGCGAGGCGAGCGGCTGCTTCCTGGATGGCTGTCTGGGTGTGTGGCGTGGCGGGCGTGAGATTGGCAGAGGCTCTGAAGAGGTTATGTTCTTTCATATTATCTGCTAAGCCGCACTGCTCAGCCTTGGATGCTCCCCCACCCCTCAAGCCTTTTCTTCTTCCCTTCTTTTCTCTTTAGCACTCAAGGAAAAAAAGAAAAAAGAAAAGCCAGGGCTGACAGGTATCATTCAAGCCAGCCTGCTTGTGAGGGGTGGGAGAAATGAATCTCAGTGCTCCTGGCTTCCCATGATTCAAACATGCGTTATTGAAGATGGATGTTCCTTAAAAAAAGATTGATGGTGGGTGCCGGGCTTAGGGCGCCATTTATCATTTTGAATATTATTTAGACTTGCCGTGTAAACCTGTAACTTGAGAGTTGAAAGAGCCGGGGCAGGGTAGGGGCCTGTGTGTGTGTGTGTGTGTGTGTGTGTGTGTGTGTGTGTGTGTTCATTGATTGGCCTTGGGTTCTCATTGCTGCTGACCAGACATACAAGCTTTCCCATTTACAATATAGAAGACACTCCCCACGACTCACAAAAGAACAGAAAAGAAAAAAAAACATAGTTAAGTGAGGGCTTTAATTTTGAATAATTTCCAAGGACACGGAAAAAAAATGAAGTATCTGTGATTTACACTGAAGGCTAACAGACAACTTCTCTCTCTCTTTCTCCCCTGACATGAGCAGTCACGTACAAAACATTAAAATATAAACAGAACTGTAGCTGCCAAAGCCAGGACCCTGGTCTGATTCTTTAAACTCGTTGACTCTGCTTTTTCCAAAAAAAAAAAAAAATCTATCTGCAAATCTTAGCACAATATAACTATTCAAAAAATACTGACTGGCTCGGTTCAGCCGTGTGAGAAGGAAGAAACAGAGACTTGCCGGTCTCAGGAATATTTCAGATCCAAACAGGATCCTTTGCGGCCCCTGGCCCGTGCCCCCCGCCCCCCTCGGCCGCCTCCTCCCCTCCCGGGCTGGCTGGTGTCCCCTCCACTGGAGGCCCCCCGCAGAGCCCTGCTAAAACTGATGTGAACAGCTGCTTCCAGGCAGCGTCTAATCACTTGGGGTTCTTTTTTGCACCCTTGAGCTCTGCTCTGGGACACGGGACACCCCCACCTACTGGAAGTACTTAGGGACGCAGGCTGGCTGACTGGTGGAGCCCCCAGCTGCCGGAGAATCAGCCTGGTGCAGCCTTGCTGTCTCTGCATAACAGGCCTGACTGCCTGGTTTCCCGGTGGAGTGGAGAAGGGAAACAGAAACTGCTGGCCTTCCCGCGTGCTCGCCTCTCTGCTGGGAGAGCCCGACAGACAGTGCAGTGCCATCCTCCGGCATTCTCTTTAACTCTGGGACTTTCTTCGGGTCGGCTAATTTAATTTAGGGTTTCTTGTATGGCTTAACGGTATGGACGTTAATTAAAAAAAGAAATGACAGAAAGTTAGAAAAGTTAGTTTTTTGTTGTTTTTTTTTTTTTGTTTGTTTTTTAAAACCTAAAGACACGAGAGTATAGAATCTCTGCAAGGGCTGAATGTTGCAGTTCTGCTCGTTCTTGGACAAAGTTTTTCTTCGATACGAAGTCAGAAGCCCTCTCTGCACCTTGACGAGACAGCAGTGTGGGTGCCTGCTTACCAGTTCCCGGCCCCGGCCAGTGTGGGTGCACGTGTGTACGTGTGTGCCTCTGTGTGCACACGCATGCCCATTTATTTTAAAGTAACTTTATTAGCAGCCTGACATTTTGCACAAAAGGGTGACTTAGGATTCACTCTGGGTCTTGCCCAGCTGCTGCCAAAAATTGTGCAGAATCAGATTTATATCCTTTGTTGATGTCTGGAATTGCATCTGACTGTGAAAAAAGGAGAAAAAAAAAGGATGATCTTGCTTCTTGCTGAGACTTCATGGAAGAAAGCAAAACTTTGATCGTCTGCCCTTGCACTTGGACAGTGTTGGAGGTAATTGGAGTACAAGTGCCAATTTGCAGGAACCATTGTAAACACCTTTGATACAAATGGCATCCTCCCATTTTTACTGATTAGAAAAACTTTGCTATTAATAGGTGCAAAGTCCATTCCAGGTATAATTGGTAAGGAACTGAGTGCACTCATGGGAAGAAACCTTGTTTTGTTTTTTGTTCGCTTTTCTTCTTATCCCCCTTTCTCAGTTTTATGGCTGGAGACATGATTTATTGCAGCCATCCATCTTGGGGGCTCATCCATCACACCCGGGTTGCTAGGAGATTGTGGCAGCAGCTGTTTGCTCTGAATCAGACAGAAAAGTTGTCAATCATCAAAGGCAGGTGAATAGCATTAGAAACACGCTATTGTCAGACGGAATAATTAATCAAAGAGAGAAAAGATAATTAAAAAGATATGACCCTTGCAAGTACTTGCTCTGGATTGCCTGGAAAAAAAAAGGGAAGAAAGAAAGAAAGAAAAACTGCCTGGTCTTTTCTAGACACTTAAGCAGCTGAGGGCTGATAAAATATGCACTCTGCAGTGCATAGTTTTTAATTAATTGAAAAAGGTTCAGCATTCAAAGACGATGCTGGAGAAAAGTCCGATTATGAGCAGAAGTAATATTTATTGTTTGCATGAGGGGCTTGACACAGAGTTCTAACTTTCTGTCACCCGTCTCTGCTTCCCCGACTGGAGGAGGCGCAGTGGGGTCTTCAGGTGACCACGGCAGCCCTGGCAGTGTTCTCCACCCTAGCCCTCATGCTGGGAGACTCCTTCAGCCCCAGAACCTGGACGGGGACCTGCCACCCTCGCCTGTCTGCCTTTCCACAGTCTGGTGCAGTTGGAGCCACTGAATTCCTGAGATAGCAAGGATTTTTTTTTTTTTAGAAGTGAAAGTGGGAGGCTTGCAAGGCGCATCACAAAGTCCACTGGCAGGAAAGCTCCGTGTGTCGAGTTGCTTGCCTAGGAACAAGCTCTCAGAGGGATCTGCGGGTTCTGTCCCTGGAGAAAGCTGTATCCATCTTGGTGGGGCCCCACGGGGCCATTCCAGCCACTTGCTCCTGAGGGGATCAGCTGGCATCACGGTATTTGTCCACTACCACTACCCACCCCCCTTCGCCCCTCTCACCACCCCTTCCTCACCAACTACATCTAGAAATAGTGTTGGGTGTCCATTTCGGTCTCAGAAGAAAAAAAAAAGACGCATAGACAAGGAAGTTCTTCGGAGAGACCCAAAGACTGGAGAAATTGGGCAGCATCTGAAAGACTAGACAGAAAGCAGCATTGCTGGAGTTGCTTTTCAGTGAAATATGCTGCCAGCTCAGAAGCAGATCTACTCTTTTATTTTTGGATACTATGCTTGATTTTCACACCATTCTCTTCCCAAAGAATAGCAAGACTTCTAAAATTAGCAGGAGGAAAAAAGGCTTGAATATTAGACTACATGAGAAGGAAGAAAGCAACACTTTTTTTTCTTTTTTCTTTTTTTTTTTTTAAGTTGGGATACTGCTTTCAGGGTGCGCCAAGCGCCGAACGCTAAGAACTCCACCCCTCGGCTCCTTCTCAGCAGCACTGGGGACTCATCGCTGAGCACCCCAAGGGAGTCCCCAGGCTCTGCACCGCCCACCTGCCGCCAGGGTGCACTGGCAGCCCACTGGGGTGGCTCAGCACTACCTTTTTTGAAAGGAGAGGAAAAGGGAGAGATTCAGATTCAGAAGCCAAGGTACCTGCCTCCCTGGCTGTTAACCCAAAACTCGAGTGCGGCCATCAGACTGGGCGTTTCCTGACCCCAGCGCAGATGTCCTTGACATTTGATAGTTTCTAGGGCTATGTCTGTTGTTGACCTCTGGCCGGAGGAGGGCCAGTGAAGTTGGTTTCTGGGCCAGGGCTCCTAACTTCATTTTGATGACTTGAGGGGTTCAGGGAGTCAGGTGGCTTACTCCTGTCCCCTGGGGTCCTGTCTCTTGGGCTTTTCTGGACGGCGGTTTGGCTCCAGCCTCCCATGAGAAACTCGTGTCCTTGTCATCTCCCCTTCCCAAATAATTGCCAAGAAAGCAAGCATGTTGCCTCATGTCAGCCAAAGCAGTTCCACAGTGTGGCAGCTCGTGAGGGAAGGCCAACCGAGCAAGCTCCCCGCAAGTTATTGGCGGTGCGTTTATTATATACTCACATATACAAAATGTCAACCTTCGGGAAATCAGATTGAAATTTGCTTCCCCTTAAAAAAAAAAGCACACAATAAAGGAACAAGAAAGTGAGGAAGTTTTGAGAAGTTTTTGCAGCTTGTTTTTTTTTTTTTCACCCCCTGCTGCTGTGACTAGGATCTAAGGCCTCTTCTGTTCCCAGGTAACTCCTGGAATCTGTGTAAGTGACTCAGAATAAATGAGAGAGAGAGGGTGAGAGGGAGGGGTGTCAGTTATTTTGCCTGAAAAAGGCAACACAGGCGACCGCTGCCAAAAACACCTAGGATTCGTTTCTCAGCTGACTTCGAATTAATTTTTTTGGTCATTGCAGGTTCAGAATTATTCTACTCTTGCCAGAATTTTGGCCATCCAGGGTCACATTCCGTCACGTCACAGGACCCCCTATGGGGTTTGCAGCAGGCGGCTTTAGAAGCCAGACTTTGGTTCTAGGAGGTTGCCTGCCCCCCCCCCCCCCAGCCCCCCTTGATCCCTGGATTATTGTTTCAAAGAGGAGGTGGCTGGGGGCAATGTGTGTCCCAAGGGGCCTGCCAGGAGTGACCCCCAGGTTGAGTCAAGTGGAGTGGTGAGAAGGCCTAAAAGTTCCCTGACCCCCCCCCCCCCCCACACACACACACACACAGTCGCTCGAGATTTGAGTGTTTCCTCTAAGTGATACGCATTTCCCTCTTGTGGTTGCATAAGGCAAGGTTACCTGGATGTCATGTTGGGGTTTTCCTTACCTCAACTCCCAGAGATTCCGGAGGAGCCAGCCTGCCCGCCCCCCCCCCCCCCCCCCCCCGCCTCCTGCCCCCCCTTCCCCCTCCTGCGGTACTGGCTCCACCTCGCCAGCCTTTGGGATGCAGGAGGTAGAAGCAAGGCCAAATTAGCCAGCGGGACTCCCTGTAGGAAAAGGCATTTTAAAACCGGGAAAGACCTCTCGGAAGCCTGACAGGATGCAGTTGTTGCTACTCATCTACCTAATGAGACGCATTGAAAAAGGGGTGCAGCGGAGATGGGGGGGGTGGTGGTGGTGGTGGTGGGGAACACCAAGGCTCCTATTTGCAGGAGGAGGAGAAGGGAGTTGCCAGGGCTTTGCACCTTGGGGGTGGGAAATGTTCCCTTTCCTCCACCTTCCAGTCATCTTTGGTCTTTGTTGTTTTGCGCTGGGCCTGGAGCAAAATGGCTCCCCCCCCCCCCCCCCCCCCCCCCCCCCCCGTGTCTGTTTGTGGCTACTCTGTTGGTACACAGTCCTGGGCTGCGGCAGTGAGTGCTGTTTCCTAGCTTTTCTCCTATCAAACAGCCAGGCAGCACAGATGCTCGGCTCCAACTCTTGGTTCGGCTCTGTGAGCGAGGGGCCCGGTGAGATGGTTAGATGAACAAGTAATAGAACCCACCTCAGTCCAGCGGGCAAAAGGAAAGGAAAAGAAAAGAACAGCCTGTGGCCCGGCTCTTCGAGCCCTCTGACCTGAGCGCGCTCGCCTTGGGGTTTGCCAGACTCTTCATAAGAAGTGTGGGTGTGGAGGGAAGACGACGACGACGATGACGACGACGACGACGACGGCATTATTTGGAAACACATGTACTCGTTCCTTGTGAAAGAAGTGGAGTATTTAACATTTCTCGGAGGAAAACATCTTTCATTACTTGACATGTTCTGTGGTAATGATTTTTCAGTTCAACAAACAAGTACTTATTAGCGTAGGTGCAGGAACCTGGCTGGGGGCAGGGGGTGGGGGGGTGGATGGATGGTGGGGCCGTTTTAAAGGGAACTCACTGCCAAGGTGAGAGAGTGCCTGGAGGGTCATAGGTATCTGGGGTCATGCCCTGGGGGGTGCTTGCCTCTGGCTAGGACCTAGGGACTGTCCCCTGAGCACTGGGAGCTGGGTCCCTGTGGCCTTCAGTAGGGAGGACTTTTGTAGCTTAGCTTTATTCTTGGTTTCTTTTTTTTTTTTTTCAAATAATATCTGGGGTGGAGCAGTAGCACAGTGGTAGGGCATTTGCCTTGCACGCAGCCAGCCCGGCTGAGCCGGGTTCAATTCCTCCGCCATTCTCAGAGAGTCCAGCAAGCTTCAGAGAGTATCTCGCCCGCCCCGGCAAAGCCTGGCAAGCTACCTGTGACGTATTCAATATGCGAAACACAGTAACAATTGTCACAATGGAGACTTTACTGGGCCTGCTCAAGCAAATGATGAACAACGGGAGGACAGTGTTCAATACAGTGTTAAGTGTCTGGGGTGGGGGGTGATGGTCCTCAGAGGTGGTTTGAAAGGGGTTTGTGTGACAATACACAGTGACTCTGCATGCCAGGAGTTGGGCTGAGGACAGGGCAGTGGGCGAAATAGTTCTGGTTCGGGTTGAATGGTTTTGGGGGGGGTGAGCCATGTGGGTGGGTGTTTGAGGGGGTGAACTTGTTTTTACCCCTCTCCAGATTTCTGCATTTATGTGAGTGAAGAGTGCTGGTGCTCCCGCCATGACTATACCTTCTGATCCCAGGGCCAGTGCTTATGGCTCTCCGGGATCTGCGTGGACGGGAGGGGATGGACGGGACCGTCTCTGGGGCTGGCTGTGGCTACCAGCTTAGCGTGGCCGCCTTCTCTGCCATTTCAGCGAGCACCAGCCCCCTTCCTTCAGTGCCGGCCTCCATGGCGTTCCTCAACATTCCCTTTTGCTCCTCCTTATGGTGTCCACGGAACGAGAAATAAGGCTGGACGGCTCTCTCCTCCCCGCGATCCTGGTCTCCGTACCGCCCCTGAAATGAGAGGGAGGATGGGTGGGTGAGCGTTTGGGGCCAGAGTGGTGATAGAGCTCCGTGCCCGCTGACGGCCGATAAGCTCACGGTGTCAGCCCCCTCAGATTCTGGAGAATCCGTCAGCTTTGCTCCACTCCCCCCCCCCTTGGGATGTCAGCCCACCCCCCCCTTGTTCCACCACTGGCACCGTGGCTCCTACCACATGGAGTGGGGATGCCGCCCGGCACACATTCCAAGGAGGATTCAGCTGCAAGTTTTCTGGAACTGGGAGAGCCGGTGGGAGCACATTCTGGCTGGGCTGCTGGGATGGATTCCTGAGGGAAGCGAAAATTCCAGATACGATAGTGAAGCGCCAGTGATGGCCACGATGACGTCAGGAGGTGTCAGCATCCGAGCTGTGGGCACTGAGGATCCGGGCCTGGGCTCCTGGTAGAGGGACTTCCCTCCAGGTGACTGTGCGCGGCCCTTCTGGACTCCCGGTGACAGTGGGCTGGGGTGATAGGTGGTGTCGGAGGGTACGTGTGTGGCCTTGCTCCTCCTGGGGACTCAGCCTCGGGGCGCTTAGGGATAGCTGTCCTCCAGGGGGTCGCGCAGTGTGCTCGGGTGTGAGAAGAGAAAATGGTCATGCTAGGAGAATCAAGAGACGGTTGCTGCCCGGCCGGGAATCATGGACTCTCGGGGAAGGACAGTCGGGGGACACCACCAGGGGCCTCTGTGCCAGACCCTGTGACTTCCTCTCCCCACATCCCCATGGCCTTTCCAGAACATGTTTCTTCACCAGAGGTTCTCCCTTCCTACAAGACCTGGCGGCCAGCGGAAAGCCACGATGGCCGGCATGTGCTTCGCCACATCCCTGGAAGTTTGGGTGAGCCTGATGACTTTGGTGACACTCCCAGCGCAGGTGAATTGGAAAGAGCCATGGGACGTGAGGTGTCAGGGACTACAAAGCAACTGAGCAGTTTGGCCAACTGTGCCAAACAATCCAGGCCCCTCCTGAATATGTCAGGGCATCTGGAAGTAGGCACTGGGAGCTGGCAGCTGTTACAGATGGGCACTTCCCAATTTCAGTGTCCCGTGCATTCAGCCAGGATTGCTCTGTCGAATTTCCCTGCCCCTGCCCGGTCTCCTCTCGCTGAAGCTTCTGTGTAGCCCACGGACCTCTTGAGGGCAGGAGTGCCAGGAACCGTGTGTCTCTCCTTGGAACACGAGGGGGGATTTTCTTCTGTTGATTCTGCGCTCGCCGCCAGGGTGGGCATTTGAGACTCAGAAGCCTGGAGGTGCGGCTTTTCCACTGCTTCCATCCCGGTGGCCGGAGACACACCCAGGTCCGCTAGTGGGCTAGTGGGGTGGGCTCATTGCTGCGGGGTGGGTGGGGAGATGTTTCTATGCCTTGAGGCACAGCCTGGGACAGAGCTCTCCTTGCCAGCAGGGACACCGGGGGAAACGAGTCTCAAAGCGCTTCCCCGTGACCTAGGAGTAGCCCCCTGCCCCATCTGCTCCGGCTGCCGTCTGATGGTAGGATTTCAAGACTTCAGTTCTTCTGACTTGAAAGGAAACTAAACTGTTATTAAGTTCCTCGTTGTTCTGGCTCCAAAGGGCTGTGCGCCCTGCAGCACATCAGACACCGGGATCTAGTTTCTCTCCTCACCCCCCCAAGTGGCTGTTGAGGGTAGAACATGGTGATGGAGGGAAGTTGGGGTCAAGGGTGGCCCTTGATGAGGTTGGTGGGGAAAGGATGGTTTGTGTGTGGTAGGGTGGGCATCTGGTGGGTGCCGGGGCTCATAGCCCCCCCCCAACACACGCATACAACATACAACACACACTCACACATATGCACACAAGGTGGGCATTGAGCCTCAGACGTCAGACCTACCCAAGGTTTCTGCCTACAGCTTCTGACGATGCAGGCCCAGGTGGCCTGCTGGTTCAGAGCGGCCCTGCCTGGCAGAGATTTCCAGAAGGCTAAAGGTGAAGTGCCTTACAAGCGCAAGGTCTGCTTGGGACAGCCGCCGAGGAACTTGTGGGAGTTTCAAGCCTTATCCTCAAATGTAAGACAGAGAGAAGTTACAGAGGGAATGCTTTCAAGAATCACAAAGCAGCTTTTATGAATTAAAAAAAAAAAAGATCTTGACCCTCTTTGAAAGGAAATAAAGGAGCAACCTAGTGTAAGGAAAACAAGAAAAGCTGATATTACAGTTTTTGTGATTACTCACATCCTAGGCTGGAACTTGAGGAAGTCAGTTATAATGGAATTTCATTTTTTCCCCCCTCCTCCTCGTTGTGTCTCTGCTCTCTCTTTTTCCATTAGAATGAGGAGTGGTTCCCACTTGATGTGAAAAAAAAACGTTCTTTGGCCTGCACTTCTGATCTTCGCTGACCAGAGGCTGATGGGACTAAAGCTCGCACTGTATATCCTTGCAGGAAATTCTTCCCCTCCAGGAGGGGCTTTGGAGCTGAGAGAGAGGGGAGTGGAACCTGACTGTGGGGTGGTCCTGCCCCCCCAACCCCCTCTTCCTCAGGTCTCTGGCCTGCTCTCTCCAAGACTGTCAGCCAGGAGTAATTCACTTTCACATCTTCAGAGGTTAAAAAAAAAAATCTAAAGCCATCTAGTGGTTAGTTATTATTAGTAACCACTTAATTATCGCCGTTTTTAACAGATAGTTTTATTACTATCAGTATGTGCATTGCTGGTAACAGTGGACCAGGTTCCTTGGAGTGAAATGAAGGCCACGCCATGCCTCACTTTGGCCAAACTCAATACCTGTTTGTGCCAGCAAACTTTCGGTGTGTCTGTTGCGAGAGCTGACCTTATCCCACTAATTTCTCGCCGTGCTCTGGAAGATTGTAATTGTGGTAACATGATATAAATGTAAACTTTAGCTCTGCTTACACAGAGCACACAAGACAGCTTGACACCTTCATTTCAGCAGTAAGAAATTACCATTGTCTCTTATTTCTTGCTCCGAGCTTAGGTGACCAAGCCAAGAAGTAATTACACAATTAGGGTTGACAAAGCAGTTCCTGTAACATTTCTTCCTCTTAAGTTTGGGCAGCTGATTTCAATCCCATGTTTCCCATCACTCTGTAATTATGAGATACCCTGTCCCCCCTCCCCCCCCCCCCGCCCACCCTTTGGTCGCATCAACTTGCCCACCAGTTGGGAGTCTGGTATGATTTAACGTGCAAACAGGGTCCATTCATTCCTACAAATGGGACTCTTCGAGGTTTAAAGTTAGACATGGGGATAAGAGTGGGGTCCCTGCAGGAAGCTAGCCGAGAAAGTTCTGCAAAACTGGGAAGGTGAGCACCGCTTGGAAACAGGTTTCATTTAGGCAACAGCAGAAATCAGGATTTTGAAAGGAGGCGCAAGATACGTGGTTCTGTTTCTCTGACGAGATCGGGCGCGTTCAGGGTGGTATGGCCGTAGACTGTTTCTCTGAAAGACTCTTGAGAGTCACCATCCACTCCTATGATCCCTCTTCATTCTTAAGATACCTGTGAGATATATATATATATATATAAAACATATATATATAATTATTTCATATATATGTTTTATATATATATATATATAGTAATTGTGGCAGATTTAGAATTTGGAGATTCATATGTCAGACAGGCCGATCCTTAAGGGAGAAAAACAAGGTTTTTCTCCTTCCTGTTTATGATTGGAAAGGAAAAGAGAGAGACACAATAGGGGCTGTTATTGATACTTAAAATGGACATTCTCAGAACATCACCACCTTACACAAACAAGCCCCAAACAGGGGTGGCTAGACTGGGAGGTTGGGATCCACCTGAAGCACTAATCCTGTTGCCCAGGCTGGGGGGAGTGTCCCCCGCTGGGCTGGCAGAGGGCGACCCCCGTAGCCAGCTGCCTTAGTTCTGTTCCACAGCCGTGCTGTTTGCCCACATTCAGGCTTTCTCAGGACACATAGGATGCACACGGGGAGACACACAAGGCTGTTGGTGTCAGCTACCTCTGTGACTTTACTGCAGCCAGAGATGCTGGGACCAGGCAGATCCAGTATGAATGACTTACAGCTGATGTCCTGGGTAAAAGTTTTATTTCTTCTGACAGAGTTTATAGAAATGTTTTTCTTAATTATTCTTGATGTTTTGCCCATTATACCATTAGCTTCTTCAGAGGACAGAGATAAATAGCTGGTATCCACAAGAACAAAGTGTGAACTGAATGCATTTAATTATTGATATCTTAGTAACTACAGGTTCTAAAATGATGTTGTCAAATGCCTTAGTGATCTGACAGCAGATGTATTGGTTTGCAGATGCAATGAGAGACGCTGTTTCAATAAACCCCAGAAAGGGAGAATGTTAAACAAATATCAGAATATAGTTCTTTCTCTCATTTCCTACTCCCCCCCCATACCAAAAATTAGTTTCATTTTTGGCATTGAATTTTCAGGCTTAGCTAATTAATATTCTGTGTGGTTTGGGGCGCATGGTATAGGTTATCTGTGAGCTGTTGTACTTAACGGTATCTACTCAGTCACGCCATGTGTGCTTATTTAGGTAGGTACATGGATATGTGTACGCTTGCCTGCACACATATATACACAGTACATATGTGTACAACAGATCGGAAACAATATTTTCACAGTCTTAATCTTACCAGAGGGTTTTTTCATTAACTTCACGCATGTTTCCAAGCAAAAATAAGCAGCATATTAGCAGATTAATTTTTTTTTCTTTTCATGTATATGAAAGTCAGGATTTCAGGTATTAAGCCTGACACAGTCATATTGAGACTCCATCACATTTTGAATGATTTCATTTAAAACATTTTATTATCTCTAAAATTGGGAGTTATGATTCCCAGGGCTTAAAAATCCACTGCTGTGGGCCAATATGCACCACAGCCGCCCTTGGCTCTCCGTCTAAAACCTCGAGTTTCGAGGTCTTAGGAAAGAAGGGGATTGTGACTATGTAATAGTCTTGTTTTGAGTGTTCAGTACAGTCAGGATAATCGTGCATTTTTTGCTTCCTTCTTCTTCCCTCCCTCTCTCTCCCACCCTTCCTCCTTTCTCTCTCTTCTTCTCTCCCTCCCTCCACCTCCCCCCCCACCCTCCCACCCTGAAACCTTTTATCAGTCTGATGGATTGCTAGCAGGAGAGAAAAGTTCTCACTAGGGCCTGGCCAGCCTTCCAGGATACCTGCACCACTGTTCCTAATTCGGGATTATACTTCTTGCCTGGAGTTTTATGTTGCCCAGCCTGTGCACACCAGTTACAAATCGTGTAGGGTTTCTGCGGGAACTCAGAGCTGCGCGAGATTCTGGGAGAATATTTATTGGATGTTTATCATGAAAGAGGGAGAGAGACCGAGTCAGGGCATCCAGGACACACAGTTAACCCTTGGCCCTGAGGGCTGCATGTCCCTAATGTGTCCCACCTCATCTCCTCCACGCCAGGCTGCCTGCTAGGGCTGTGTGTGCTTGGAAATTCAGTAACCGGACTCCATAGGACACACGCTTTCCACTCCCATCTGTCTGGCCCCAGCCCCGGGATTTTAGTTCCTTGTGACGTCAGCGTGGAAGAGTAGATCGGGCAAGGTGAGCACCACCCTCCCTCCCAGGCCCAGAGTCCCACACATGTGCACACACATGCACACACACACACACACACACACACACACACACACACGTGCACCGGATTCTTAGACAGGCGGGCCACTCTCGAGAAGCTGTGGCTGTGGAGTCCAGAAAGGAGGTTCACCACTCGCTTTCCTTGATGAAACAAAATGCACTTTAATTTTTTTTATTATTAAAAAAGTAATAATGTACACAGTACAAAAATTCCAGGGAATCAAAGGGCATACAGTTAAGAGCGAGAGTTCCCCGCCCTCAGGGAAATCACTATTACAATGTGTGCTGTATCCTTCTAGGTATTTAAAGTCACAACTAGGCATAGAAGACCTTTTTTTTTTTTTTTTGGTTCTCAATTAAAAATATTTTAGGTGGCCTGCAGTTTACTTTTATGTATGCATCCAAAGAGTGAATGGGTATATATGCCCAGGGTAGAGCAAGTCAGGTTAAAATGGTAGGGTCTAGTGGGTGGGTGGGTGTCCAGGGTCTCTAGGTCTTGCATTGTGCGTTTCCTTTTTCACAAGGGAACAGAGATCAGTGACCGGCATGTGCCATGACGTTGCATCTGTTGCATCTGTCGCCCCCTCCCCCTCCCTTGAATGCACAGAGCTGCCTCATGCCTGCAGAGGGAGGGGCGGGGGCGTGGGTGGAGTGAGCAGAGGACTTCCAGAGCAAGTTTCCTGCCCGCACACCCTCAGGTTTGCTTCTGGTCTTTTCTTTTGCCAACAGTGCCACCTCCAACATTTCTGCACGCTTGTCTCCGTACCATAATCTCCTTCCACTTGCATCGGTGTGAGGTCAGTTTGACAAGCAGATCTTTGCGATTGGAGACGATGTGTGTAGTTAACAAAATGATAAATACCCAAATTGTTCTCCCCTCCCCCCAAGACTGCACACGCTTTCCTCCCCACAGCCACATGGGGTGTGCTCATGACGTGGCCAGCCGTTGGAGTCCAAGGAGCAGAGAACCGCAGCCCACGACCCTCTCCTCTTAACAGGGTAGGACGCGAGCGCAGATGAATCACACAGTCATCTGTGACTCTGCTGCCTTTTAGTAAGGGCGTCTCTGGATGATAGAAAATGCGTGTTCTAAGACCCCAGGGTCAGAGTTCTGGAGACTCAGCTTTGATCCACGCTGAAGTCTGCACGGCTATTTCCGTGGGAGTCTGCCAGAAGGCTGGCCACCCAGAGGTGCCCACTGGCCGCCCAGGGAATGGAAGCTGCTGGGTCCCATGCGCCTCTGTCTGGTCTCTTTATCTCCTGCGGGCGCAGCGGAGGTGGCTGGCAGGAGCACAGAGCTTCGTAGATAATGACCGTGAAACACAGAAAATGTCCTTTTGGGTTTTGGCTGAATAATATTTAAGGATTTTGAAACAGTGACTTAATTGTGTTTTTGTGTAATTGATGGCATTGTAGTTAAAATGTATTGGGACCCCACATCAGCATTTTTCTAACTGTTCCTTGGAGAAAAATATACTCATATGAAAATGGTTTCTTCACTTTCCAGTCATGGAATGCAGGGAGAAATCTCTGCTCCCATGGAGTTGTGGCGCCCAGAGGCGCCCTTATTTTAAAGTGTGTCCTCTCTGGACGTGGCCTCCGTGATGTTAGCCGGGTCCCTTGTCCCCTCTGTGGCTTGCCCTCTGGGGGAGTGGAGGAGGTCTGCGGAAAGAGGCTGGCGCAGATGAGGTCCACTGACCACGCTGCCCAGCCAGCCATAGACTACAGGACTGTGTGTTCGACCTGGGTCTCTGGGGCGGTGAGCGCTCTGCTGTGGGTGGTCCCCTGCTCACTGTGTGGAAGATGCCAGAAGGAAGGTTCTCTCAGTAGCTGCCCATGAGTATCTCCAAACTTGAAACCCTGTCAGTTTCCAGGGGTGTCAGGAAAACCAGGGTATTTACATAAATCACATTAGCTTTCCTCGTCTTGGCATGGTTGTCTGTCTGTGTGTGTGTGTGTGTGTGTGTGTGTGTGTGTGTTGGGGGAGGGATTGTGGCGGGGGGAGGGGGTGAACAGATCCTGGAAGGATTAATTTTGGTCTAAATCTTACTACTTGAGATTTCATTCTGAGAGTCAAATTGTAAACATTAAAAATAAAAATTTAAACAGTTGCTTTCTAATTATGGAAGACTCACAGGTCTACTAAATTAAAAAAAATAATAGTAATGTTTGAGAGGCGCCCCTGGCTGCCTTCCCAGGGGCGTGCATTGTGCGAGCTGCTGCTCTGAGCAGGCCAGAGGTGCAGGACGCCCACTCCATCAGCAGATGCCAGGCCCCGGTGCCCGCCACCACAGGGCTCTTCTCCTTTCCGCCCAGGGAGGGCCCATCCTGGGATGTCCCACCTGGCTCCCTGAGGCTTCCCGTCACTCTTTTCCTGTCCCCTGCTTGTGACAAAGGGTTACACAGGAAGGGCAGCTGCTGCATCACAACTCCAGGTGCTCTGTAAATGTGTGTGTGTGTGTGTGTGTGTGTGTGTGTGTGTGTGTGTGTGTGTGAATCCTCTTCCCTAAGTGTGTGCCAGTGTGGGAGGATTATAGTGGCCAGGTTCCTGTACTTGCAGGGATGCTGGTGGGTTTGCCCCACATATCCAAGGAGCAGATGTTAGCCTCTTTCTGAGGTCAACGTTTCTTCGAGTTCTAAGGGTGGACAAATGTGAGATCACCTGGATATTCATAACCTGGCTGCATGCTGCTGAGAGCAGGGTGAGGATGAATGCTCCACTTCAGAGAGTCCTTTGACATTGAATTCTTAGAGACCAAAAAAATAAATAAAAGCTACAACACAATTTAAAAAACACAGAAGAAAATTCTGCATTGGCAGAATTATGCTTTTTTTTTTTTTTTAACTTAAATGGCAAAGGCTTGTGAGTCTTCGGTTTCTGAAAAAAAAATTTTTTTTTAAATAAGTAAACCTATTTACAGCTTATCGTTGAATCATGGTGTACACCCCGCAAAGCTTGCCAAGTACTTACAAGAGAGGCGAATGAATGCGCTCCCTCCATGGAGCTGAGAGTGGATGGTGCCTGGACTGAGGCACCCAGCGCTGAGGAGACCCAGCCTCTGGGATTTAGCGCCGATACGACTTTCTCGGCATCTGATTGTAAAAGGCTTATTTAAAACAATTTCCACATGAGAAAAATGTTCTTGACTCAGTGTTGCATGAAAAAAAAAAAGCAGGTTGCCAGATACAATACAAACTCCACACACTCACACACGCGCATGTGTTACAATCAGAAAAAAAAAAAATCAAGTGCCTCAAAATTGAAGTCATCTTTCTTCTTTTGCTTTTCTTTTATATGCTTTTTTTTTTTGTAGTGAAAATAGTTTTATTTAGGCAAAATGAGAGGAGAGACAGAGAGAAGAGGGAACCCGATAAACTAAAAGAAATGAATTATATACCCTGTTGGGATGTGGGCAATTCCAAAACGGAATGTCTGGATGCCTTTGTTTATTTCCCAAATTTTCAACGATAGACGGATATGACTAGCCCTGGGAACTGGTGTTGATGCTGTGTCAGAAACCATCGTGAACCACTGTCGGCAGGCGGAAGGAAACAAAATGGTTTCATCCAATCATTCACTCTTTCCTTCGAAACCTAAATACTTCGTTTTTCTCCTGACCTCTGCTGTTAACACTGGCGTTCTCTGATACCACACCCACACACACATGCACACACAGAGGCACACTGTTTTTTCTCTGACACACATCTCCCTCCACCCCCCACCCCCCACCCCCGCCCCTCCCCGGGGAAGCTGCACTTCTTAGAGGCCTGTGGGAGAAACCGTTTGTGTGGGATTCTTTGGAGTTGCCTGCTTGCTACCTGAACTGGCGTCTCACACTGCCTCTAGGGGCTCCGGGGGTTCCTGGAGTTGTTAAGCACAGCCCAGGATTCCGAATTAGTGAAAGTCACCAGCCGTGTGCTTACTAGTGGAAGTTGAAGAGACACAAACAACCTTAGAAGGGTGTCTTTGGGATTTCCGTGGTGTGCCCTCTGGGTGTTCCGGAGGGGCTGGGGGAGGGGATGGGGTATGGTCCAGCCTTGTGCCCTCCACTGTGTCAGCTGCTCTGCCTGCCCTCTGAGGAGCCCTTTCTACCTCTCTTTAAGTGATTCATGAGCCCAGAGGATCACCTTAGAATTTAAGAGGAGCGACTTAAAATAAATGATAAAATGCTGTATCTTGCTTGTGTGTTACTACTGTCATCCTTCAGCAACCAGCACCCTTTTATAGTCTTTGTTAGCAGATGTGTTGCAATACATGGACATGGTTAAGCGATGATTTTATAATCTGATTTTTTAAAATTTTTTGCTTTTTGGGTCACACCCGGCGATGCATTGGGTTCACTCCTGGCTCATGCACTCAGGAATTACTCCTGGTGCTGCTCGGGGGACCATATGGGATGTTGGGAATCGACCTGCGTTGCCGTGTGCAAGGCAAACACCCTACCTGCTGTGCCATTGCTCCGGCCCCCAATCTGATTTATTTTAAATTAAAAGAAAATTCGCAAATCGAAAAGTGAATGCCCATCACCCTCCCTTGGGCCTCTCTGCATGCAAGGACCTTTCTCTTATGCCTTCTTTCTTTACATCCTCGTTATAAAAAAATTTTTTTGAGGGGGTGCCATGCCTACTGGTGTGTTGAGGAACCAGGCACCGCTGGAGTTCAAACTGCACGCTCCCAAAGGCAAAAGCAGGAACTCCGACCTGCCCCCTGCGCCTTGTCCCCGGCCTGTCTTTTATATAATCCTCAAGCACAGATTTGCGTCTTCAGAGACTGTGTCTGTCATGAGGCCGTCTGCCCCGCTGCCAGCTGCCTTCTCTCCACACAACCCTCCGAGAAGAGAACTCTGGCTTCCGCTCCCTTGCTCATCCCTGAGTGTCACTCTCATCTAGGAGCAAGGGATGAAAAAAACATCTCCCCGCCCGCCGATGGTGCCTCCGTTCTGCCACAGAGCCCAGGCCTCAGTCAGGAGTGCCGAGTCAGGGTGCCAGTA
The DNA here is from genome assembly GCF_029834395.1 of Sorex fumeus. NCBI lineage: Eukaryota > Metazoa > Chordata > Mammalia > Eulipotyphla > Soricidae > Sorex > Sorex fumeus. The sequence goes on from NW_026606179.1 coordinate 25,168,118, forward strand.
ACCAGGTGATTCCCAGCTCTGTGTGTCTCTGACCACACCTGACTGAGCTGTATGGCGGCTCCCTGCAAAGGCTCCGGTTTGTGAGTGGTCAGCCCAGGTCGCCCTGAACACATGCGTCCTCTGCAGCGAGCCAGGGAAGAAAATGTGTGTCCAGCATAGATCGAGGCTGGGATTGCCCTCCCTGGCAGTATGGAGTCCAGGCTTGCAAAGTTGCCTAGGGCCCTGGCGCAGCCTCCAGCCAGCTCATCTCCTTTCCTTCGTAAACCTGTTCCTCATCACCTCAAGACTTCAGCCCATGATATAGTGCATATATGAAGGTGGGCTGTCCGAGCACTGCTGCCAGGATGTGCGGTGATTCCAGTGAGGTCTGTACGTGGAACACATGGGTACCGGCAGGCTAGTGATTTGCTGGCCAATGCCTTTCTCAGAACATGTCCTCATAGGAGTACCTTTCCGCGAGTTACACGTGGAGTATTATAGAGCAGTGTGCAGGAAGGGGCCCAGAGCCCCTTCAGGAGCAAGGGCAGTTTTAGAAACCCAGGTCACCTTTCAGGAGACCTGGTGGGGCTGGTGGTCAGATTATAAAGCTGAACCTAATGCTGACCTTGCCTTGGACCTGGGTCATGTATTTGAACCAATAGGAGTGGTCCAGCAGGCACGCCTGTGACTCTCAAGCCTGGATCCTTTTTCATTTCTTACTAAACTTCAGAACCTGCACACCCATTGCAGGCTTTTCTGTGGCATGAGAAGAAAATTCGGGAGTGGTTGTCTTGATCCCTCAGTTCTCAGTTTGGTTGCAGACTCTGATCTGCTTTTTTTTTTTAAATTTTTTTTTTTCAATTGAATCTCTGTGAGATAGATCCTTACACAGCTGTTCATGATTAGGTTTCAGTCATACAGTGTTCTAACACCCATTTCTCCACCAGTATACGTTTCCCAGCACTGGTGTTCCCAGGTTCCCTCCCATCACCCCCCCCTCTCCCCAACCTGCCTGTGTGGCAGGCACTTTTCTTCTCTCTCTCTCTCTCTCTCTCTCTCTCTCTCTCTCTCTCTCTCTCTCTCTCCCCCCTCCCTCTCCCCCTCTCTGTCCCCCTCTCAGTCCGCCCTCTGTTTTTTTCTCTTTTCCTCTTTCTTTCTTTCTTTCTTTCTTTCTTTCTTTCTTTCTTTCTTTCTTTCTTTCCTTTCTCTCTTTCTCTATCTCTCCATCTCTCCATCTCTCCATCTCTCTCTGTGTCTCTCTCTCTCTCCCCTCCCTCTCCCCCTCTCTGTCCCCCCTTTCAGTCCCCCCTCTGTTTTTTTCCCTTTTCCTCTTTCTTTCTCTCTCTTTCTCTCTCTCTCTTCCTTCCTTCCTTCCTTCCTTCCTTCCTTCCTTCCTTCCTTCCTTCCTCTTTCTCTCTTTCTCTCTCTCTCTTTCTCTCTTTCTCTCCTTCTCTCTCTCTCTCTCTGTGTGTGTCTCTCTCTCTCCAATCTTCTTTGACATGGGGGATTTTCTCAGAAGTTCCATTAGGACTGTCTGCCCTTGCTTGATTCTGGAAAGGATTTGGGACCAAAAGGGGCCGTTTCTACTCTGCCCTCGGCTGCATGTCCCAAGTCCAGATTCCTTGCCCGGCTATGCCTCTATTTTGGCTTTGATTTTTTAGTGGTGATTTTAGTTTTGAGGGTGAGAAAAAGCATTCTTTTAGGTCACAGCATTCTTGTTTCTGGGGTGGTTGCTGGGTTCCCCACCCTGAGTTCTGAGTAGAAACTTTTCTCTGTATGGTGGTGCAGTGAGGGGGGGGGATCTTTCCCAGACCGGCCGACCAGGGTGTCCTTGAACCTGCATGCAGGCCTCACCCAGGAGATGGGAGAAGGCCTTTCAGTGGCTCAGGTGAGAACTCGAGGGA
>NW_026606179.1:25917500-25992500 GCF_029834395.1 Sorex fumeus
GAGGGAGGGAGGGAGGGAAGGAAGGAAGGAAGGAGGGAAGGGGGGAAGGAAAGAATGCAAGAAGGAAGGAGGGAAGGAGGGAAGGAAGGAAGGAAGGAAGGAAGGAAGGAGGGAGGGAGGGGAGGGAGGGAGGGAGGGAGGGAGGAAGGAAGGAAGGAAGGAGGGAAGGAGGGAGGGAAGGAGGGAAGGGGGAAGGAAGGAATGCAAGAAGGAAGGAAGGAGGGAAGGGGGAAGGAAAGAATGCAAGAAGGAAGGAGGGAAGGAGGGAAGGAAGGAAGGAAGGAAGGAAGGAAGGAAGAAGGAAGGAAGGAAGGAAGGAAGGAAGGAAGGAAGGAAGGAGGAGGGAGGGAGGGAGGGAGGGAGGGAGGGAGGGAGGGAAGGCAGGCAGGCAAGCAGGAAAGAAGGAAGGAAGGAAGGAAGGAAGGAAGGAAAGGAGGGAAGGAGGGAAGGAAAGAAGGAAGGAAGGAAGGAAGGAAGGAAGGAAGGAAGGAAGGAAGGAAGGGAAGGGAAGGAAGGAGGGAAGGGGAAGGAAGGAATGCAAGAAGGAAGGAAGGAAGGAAGGAAGGAGGAAGGAAGGAAGGAAGGGAGGAGGGAGAGGAGGGAGGGAGGGAGGGAAGGAAGGAAGGGAGGAGCAGGAAGGAAGAAGGAAGGGAGGAAGAGAGGAGGCAGGCAAGCTTCTAAAGTTAAACTTTAGATCAGAGTTTTGTTGGTTGATCACAATGAATCATAGAAACAAATGTTCCACTGTGTAAAATCACCATGTTTACCAAGCTCAAAACACGGTAGAGCGAACAATTTTCTGTGGATGGAGCTGTCTAGATAGATGAGTGGATGATTACGTTTCATTCTCTCCCTCCCTTCTGCACACCTAACCATTTGTTTTGCTTTAATTTTACCTTAATTACCCAGAAAATTAAGAAGAAAGTGGAGTCTCTAGGGTTTTGAATAATCTCGACAAGGATATATACTCGGTGTGGCTTGAAATAAGGGTATACTGGGGCTGGGGAGAACTAACAGGATTGGGGGTTCTTACTGTGCATGCAGGTGCCTCGGACTCACTCCTGGCACCACATGGGCCTCCAACACTGCTGAGCACTGCTCAAGGAGACCAGGAGTAGCTCCCAAACAACCGGATATGGCCCAAATCCCTCCCCACATAGCATAATATTTTAAAAAGACCTTCCACCTTATGAAGGTCTGGTGGCGGGGTGGGCTGGGCTTTTTATGGTTCCGGGATCCCCCTGAAGGTTTTTCCCTGTGGGGTCTATGGGTACTTGATTCTTCTTGGGGACCCTTTCCCGAGATAGGGCCCCCTGAGGTTCCTCTTAGGGATGACAGGTTGGGGATATTCTAGGGTTCAGTCCCCCTATATGTTCTTTTTTTGTTTTGTTTTCTTTTTGGGTCGGACCCGGCGATGCACAGGGATTACTCCTGGCTCTGCACGCAGGGAATTACTCCTGACAGTGCTCAGGGCCATATGGGGTACCGGTGATCAAACCCAGGTCGGCTACATGCAAGGCAAATGCCCTCCTTGCTGTGCTATCGCTCCAGCCCCACCTTAACATGTTCTTGCCAGTGTGGGCTTAACTGCCATATGTATTTGTGGGTCAGCAAGCTGAGAGGACATGCTTGGGTGGGACACCAGGCGGGACATGGTTTCACGGCCTCAGGTTCACAATCACTTAGAAACTGCAACAGCATCAGCTCCTCCCTTGAGGGTCACACAGGCAGAAGCAGGGAGCCACGTATCTGAGGGGACAGCAGTTTCTGGCCCACTCTGAACCACTACCCCAGGCCACTTGATGCCATGGACCAAGAGTGACGGAGCCTGGCGCCCTCCTCTTCTCTCCCTTCACTCCTGAAGAGCCACTCGCCTCTCCCGGCACCTCGCCAGCCCCTGCTTTCCAGAAGGGAAGCTGCGGGTCCCTGCCATGCCCTGCTGCCATCCCCGTTTCCAGGCTGCGTTTGGGGCCAACGTGGCAAACATGGGGTAATGAGACCTCAGAGTCCCAGCTTGGGTCCCCAAGGCCCATCCAGCAGATGTCCACAGAGCTGTGACCTCCCCTAACCAAGGCTGCGCCTTCTGTCCCTAACATTGGAAGGGGGGGAATCTTCCAAAACTTGAGGCCACAAGGCCACCAGAAACAATGTTGGGGATCAAAATGACAAAGCTAAGAGCTCCTCCCGGCAGTTCCAAGGCCACCAGACGCCACCGAATATGCTTCAGAGCCCTCCTCTGTGCTCTGTGGCAGCTCAGAGCCCCGGGTTGTGGGGGTCTGCCCCACTGGCCCCCTGGGGGGGGGGGCAGAGAGAGATCTCCAGTTAGTGGGTGGGCCACCTCCCAGGAGCCCTGAGAGCAGAAGGGAAAGAAGAGCTTCTGGCATCCGCCTCCTCTCGCCTATGCGGTCATCAGAACACGCCCCTCCAAAAAGTTTCTTTAAATACCGCGGGGGGCCCACAGCTCCCCAAGTCTCCTCCTCCTCCTCTGGGGAGAAGGCCTCCTTCTTCTTCTTCTTTTTTTTTTCCTTTTTGCAGCTTTAGAAAAATAGATAATTACTTCAGTTAATTTCAGCAAAACAGTTCAAACTCATCAGGGCTGAACAAGTATAATTTACTGCTCCTTCTGACTTATTGTTGTGACTAGATGTGGATTGATGATTAGAGTGGTAAACAGTGGCAGCGCGGGAAAATGGCTGACTCCGCGCGCGTCAGGGAGACACCTGCCTCGGCGCGGCTGCCGCTCGCCTGTCAGCCCGAGTGGAAGTGCTTGACAAGGTGTTATCTAATTGTGTTTTTAAAAGCCACGATACATACATCTTTTAATGTGTCACTTTAAGCAGTCAGAGGATTTCTTTTATTAAAAAATACAAAGGAAAAAATGAATGCCTTGCATTTTCTTCTTCCCCCTCTGTGTGTGTGTGTGTGTGTGTGTGTGTGTGTGTGTGTGTGTGTGCGCGCGCGTGTATTATTTTTCCCCCCTTTTCTTTTTCTTTTTCTTTTTTTTTTTTCTTTCCCCTTTCCAAGCTCTGCCCTTTTGCCGTCATTCGGTGGAATCTATTTTGCTCTTTAGTCAAATTGGCTTTTATTTAAAAGGTTGCCAGAAATAGCTCAGTCACTTTGGGTATGCGAGGGGAAGAAGAACAGCGTGTCCCACAAACCGGCTTCGCGCTGGTCCTGAAGGAATCGCAGAAGAACGTGAATGAAGGGGTGACGGTCACTGGGGCCCTCCTGGAGAGGCTGTCTTCAGAGTTGAGAGCTGCTCCCTTGCTCAAGGGGTCCCTGGCTTCCTTCCTCTCCCTGGGGTTCCAGCCCCATCCTGTGTCACCCTGATACCTGCTGAGGGGGTGTCCTCGAGCAAACCAAGTCCCAGAGAGGACAAGCACCGCTGCTCCTTCCTGGGACACGGGGAGTGACTAAAAGTGCAGTCAGGATGAACAGAGAGAGACCTGGGACCCCAGTCACAAACTCAGAGTTGGGGGTTTAGAAATTCTTTTCAGGAGAGCTTCTCAGAAAGGGCTGTGGGGACACAGACACCCACACGCCAGTCTGTGGGCACAGGAGGCTGCAGGAGGCACCCCACAATCTCGCCTGGCAATGTCCGTGCCCTGCCCGCTATGGGGGTGCTAAGCTCCCCATCCCAGGCAGGAAGTGGGCAGGGACACACTCCTCAGGTGGCCTGGCATCATGTTGCTGCTTCTCTGTGACTCACCCCTAATCCTACTCCCTGGGGGTCTGGCCCACGGGGTAATACCCACGAGGAGCTGGTCCAGGTTTCCACCTGCAGGGCTCACAGATACTCACTGACAGTGGGTTTGGGGCATGTGGGAGATATGGGGGACAGGTGTGGGGAGGAGGTGCCTCAAAGGCCACGGTCGAAATCCTCACAGAGGCCTGTCTGTATTGCTGCTCTGTGCCATTGCAGCGGGATACTGGATCCAGCAGTGGCTGAGAGGACTGAGATTCTGGTAGTTTCTCTCCTGAGAAGGGGGGCTGGTTCAAACAGGCGGCACTTCTCAGTAGAGTTCTGTTCTGCTGGGCCCCCCGGGGCTCTCACTCTGGCCATGGTGTCAGCTGCCTGCCACCTCCAAGGCCTCCTGGGCAGCAGGGTGAGGAGGAAGGCAGCCAGTCCTAGTCCCGCAGCATGTCGTTCTTCAGAGAGAGGCCTGAGTTTTGAAGGGAGGGCCCTAGAGGCTGAAAACTGGCCTGGGAGCCAAGCTGGCCTCCCCAAAGGCTGGAAGCCTTTCACTTGGCTAAGAGGAACACTTTGCCTGCAGAGCTTTCCAGGAAAGCTGCACCTCAGGCAGCCAAGCCGTTCCTGAGATGGTCACTTCAGGAAACCGGCCAGCGTGGGCCCATCTGCAGCAGCAGGGGCAACAAGAACCATGGTTCAGGGCTGGAGCGATAGCGCAGAGGGTAGGGCATTTGCCTTGTACACAGCCAGCCCGGTTTCGATTCCCAGCATCCCATATGGTCCCCCAAGCAGCACCAGGAGTAATTCCTGAGTGCAGAACCAGGAGTAACTCCTGAGCATTGCCGAGTGTCACCCAAAAAGAAAAAAAAAAGGAACCATGGCTACCTCGGCTATCCCAGGTGGTCTGAGATGACTCAGCGCAGACTGACAGGGGTTCACCCCAAGACAAGCCACTCCCTGGAGGTTCTGGGCACAATGCTCACCACAGGAAGAGCCCAGGCCAGTCAAGACTGGCCTGGGAAAGGGCTGACTCCCGGACAGGGCAGACTCTGAGGGTGTGGGGAGGGGGAAGCCAGCAGGGAGCTCCATGCTAGGGGCAGCTTCCCTGGCGTGGGCACGCGAGGGCCCCCACACCACCTGCTTCTCACGCAGCGCCTTTGCTCCCGTCGCCAGCTTATAAATACTTGCTAGCGTTTGCACGAAAGGAGCTTTTCCAACAGGTTTAATGAAGGTTCTGCTCCAGATAGATGGGAGAAGAAGCTGAACCCGACGATGGCTTCTAAATGGTATGAATGCGAAAAACCTCAGCAAATAATAAACGCATTTCAAGCTTTATACCTGTTTATTTCACACTTTCTTTAATATACCAATTATTCATGTAACACCTAACTGAGAAATGTGTTATATCTAGCAATCACTTATAAGAATTTGCTAAACAGTAGCACAACGGATGTGTCCATCACCTGATCATTTATCATCCTTCTAGAACCATGAACTCGCTGGTAAATGGGGGGTAAAGTTGATTTAATCTTTGGGCTTAGGGGAAAAAAAAACTCAGAAGATATTTGTGATTATGAGACATTTGCTTTTCATTTCCACAGCCAGTTAGGACTCACAAACATGAAAATCCATTATGGAATGGTGTATAATGTGTGACCGCGTCTTGTTCAGTCAATTAGGGAGCTGAGCCCAAGTGTGCTGCCTATCTGATAATCTGCATCCTTCATCCCACAAAAGTAAGAGAGACAGTCAGAGCCCCTAGGGTTCTGCCTGGCTCACTTTCCACATCTTAAAAATGGGTTCAACAAAGACCCTCCATCAAGTGGCAAGCCAGAGGGTTAAACAAAGAGGAAAGTGACTCCTCTGTTATTCAAACAGTTTGTCCAAGTTCTACTCCTCAAAATCCTTTGTGCCCCCTTGACACCTTTATGCAACACCAATGGATAATTTATCCCAAAATGAATGCTATTTTTGCTTTGCAAGAATTTGATGCATAGTGACTTGCGCATGGAAATTACCCTGCACATCTGTATTCTGATTATGATATTTAGTGCAAGGGTCATGAATAATAATATTGCTAAATATGCTTATTGCCATCTATAAATAAAGGTTATCACACCAGAGAAGGTTTTGTTTTGGAGTGGCAGAACAAGGCAGGTTAGTTGCAAGACAATAGAGCTTTAATTTTAATATGAAAATAAATACTTAAATCTATAAATATTCAAATGATTTCCAAAGTGCAGGCAAGCGACACCCTTCCTTGCTCAGCGAGTGAGCGCTCGGCTTTCCGCCCCACATGGAGAAAGTTTTCCAAGGCCACCTTGTTCCTGCTGAATGGGATGCTGAAGGGCAGTGCCAATCTCCAGGACTGAGCTCTCTTGTACTTGAATAAAACTGTAGTTTGTGATGAAAAGCCAAGACAACCCATGGTGGCTTTTCAAGTCTCTCCAGCAAACTAGCAAAGTTGGCTCTGTCTGCATGTAGGGGGTTATGGTTATCTAAGGGGCAGCAGAATGGGGAGGTGGGGGCATGGGTGGGCACAAAGAGGAGGAAGCAGCAATCTTAAACAGGGTGTGAACAGGGAGACCCCAGACAGACCTTGCCTTACCATTTTAAACATGGCCCCAGGTGGGAGAAGAACATTCCCATTCCTCTGGTGTTTAATTTTTGGTCTCAGTTCCCCTCTCCACAAAGGGCAGGGCATTAGTCTTCCCGCTCTGCCGGACATTGCCCATGTCAGTGCTGATCCATCACCTCGGAATCAGACCCATCTGTGTTGGGATCTCCCATCTGCACACATCTGGGCCCTGCACAGGGCTGGGGCACTCAGGACAGCTCAGAGTCCATGCTCCCTCCTCTGGCTGGCAGCCCCTGGCCACATGACGATCCCTCCTCCTGGAGAGGCTGTCATGGGCCGTTGGCTGTGGATGCCCCCTTCCTCTGAATTGCCAGCTGCCAGAGAGGTCTGCTGTAAGCACTGGCTTAGAAAGGGCCCCAGGAAAGAAAGAAGGGCCCTCTGGGACACTCCAGTGCCCCTCACTCTACAGCTGGGAGTAGGAAGGGTGCTGTGGAGAGTTGGGACTGGAAGGCCCCGCCCCATTCAGTAAGCCAAGGGGGGGGGGGGCAGTGCTCCTCGGGGTGGGGACTATGAGAGCAGAGCAAGCTGCTGGTACAGAGGGCAGTAAAGTCCAGCATGCGCTCATGGACCCTTTCTACCCAGATGCCTGGTTAGATGAAGCTGCATGCTCTTGTCCCCCTAAATCCAAAGGCAAAACCTAGGGTTTAATGACCCCAAGGGCCATGCTAAAGTCATGCTATATAGTACCTGAGGTCTCAAAAGATGCACACGCCACTCATCCTCCTTGCCCTGAGTGTTGTTCATGTGTCCTGGGAGAAGAGAGGACATCCACCTCTGGTGTCCACTAAGGGGATGCAGCTCCTGACAGCAGAGCAGGGAGCAGGGCGTGAACAGCTGCCCGATGCAGGGTGTGGACGTTGCTTGGCCAGCTCTGCCCGCCACAACAGGAGCAGCATCTGCAGGTCCCCACAACTCTGGAATAGGTGGGGTTTCGCAGGCTTAGCTGCATCCTGCATGGGTCCGACTTCCTGCTGGTCCTGCCTGGGATCCCCCAGTGCCACAGAGTCCTCCCTGCTCCACCTATGCCAGCTCTTCCTTGGAGCCTCAGTGTCCCCACCCTGCAGCCTCTCACTCTCCCAATACTCTCCCGCACTCATACTATGTTCCCTCACTTTAAAAAGAGTGGCTCTTTATTCATTGTACATTTATTCTAAAAGAAAGCTTTATCTCCAAACCATCCCTTACATGGAAACCTTGTACTGCCTGACATTATTAGAAAACGTCATACTAATGAACTAATGTAAACAAGGGGGTGTTATTACACCCCAGGGAAGATCAACAGCCACCAAAGGCTCTGGGACAAAGTCTTCTTCTCTGGGTTAAAACCCACGATTAGCACACATATCGAAAAGGACTTCAAGACAGAGAGAGCAACACCCATCCAATATTTTCTTCTTGGTTTCAAGCAGAAAGATCCTCAGAGTTGGTGGGGTGTGGAGGGTGGGGAATGAAACTAATTTCCTTGATATTGTGAACACTGTGGGTCCCTGGGAGCTGTGCTAAGTCCCGGTGATCAGGTCCATCAGGATCACGGACTTCTCTCCGGTCTCTCCGTGCCATCCCCCACAGAGACCCCGGCCACACAGCTAACACCTGATTCACATGGCTGCCCTGTGTGACGGGGATCCCTGACTGCTGTTGATGGAGTTTTTACCTCACCAATGTCTCAAAAGGACCTGGTCACAGACCTGCAACTATGCCAGGGATTCCCATCTCAGGTGTCAGAACACCCTGCTTGTTCTGCATGCATATGCATCAGCCAGAACGACCCCGAGACTGTGCAGGAGCTGAAGATTGGTGCTCAAGCAATGTGACCTCCAGCCCAGCAGGTGCTTCTGTGATACAAGCCACAGCTGCCACTTCCGGGAGCTTCCCAGGAAGCTACATGTTGCCGCTGGATGAAGATTGAATGCACTTTGCAGCTGGGAGCTCTGAGATCTAGAGGGACTCCCATGGGAGAGAGCCGAGTGCTATAGTGCAAGACCCGTCATGGCAAGACCATGCCTGCACTAGTCAACTACTTGGAGTAATTAGTGAACTGAAGTACTATTTTAATATACCAGCATTAGAGGAATCTCAGCAGACAAAACGTGTGTGCGGGGTGAGGTGTGGGCATATTTCCAGCCCCTGTGAGTTCCAGGCCTTTCCCACTTTCTCTTTTTATTTTTTCTTCTTTCTTTACTTTTTCTTCTATTTTTGTTTTCTTTATGGACAACACCTGGCATTGCTCAGGGGTTATCCCTCTTGGCTCTATACTAAGAAGTAGCCCCTGGCAGTGCTTGAGGGACCATATGTGGTGCAAAAGTTTGAACCAGGGTCAGCCATATGCAAAGAACTTTATCTCCTGGACTATATTTCCAGCCCAGTCTCTCCCTCTTTTTCTCAAAGACACGTCCACTTCTTTATCAGAGCAAGGGGTGATGAGGAAACAGCATTCATCTGCAGATGGTGCCCCCAGTCACAATATGCAGCCCCCTAAAACATGACCCGGCTTTCAGGAAGTGAACTCTCCTAGCTATGAGACTGACAATCGATATTTCAATTGACATTAAAGGATGTGAGGGACTGAATGCCAGAAAGAGCTGCCCAGGACAGTCTGCCAAGCCCCTTACCTAGTGCCTTGAACCTGCCATACCTGCTACACCCGGAAGGAGATGCCAAGGAGCTAGTACCTCAAGAGCTCCTCAATGGACAGTGGGGAACATGGTTGCTATAATTAAGAGACTGGGGGAATGGGAGAGTAATGCCAGCTGATCTTGATTTAGTTGGGAAAAATGCATCCTCTTATTTGTTGTTAACTATTAAAGTCATTTAAACCCTTCTGAGAATAGATCTAACATCCGGTTGCTTTGAAGGTTTGATATGTCTTGTAATCCATAGATTATTGAAGTTAATTTCTCTGCTGAGATCCTGCTATCAGTGAAATTGCATGCATACTCAAAAATTGAAGAGGAAAAAAAAACAAAGAATGATTTTAATTGGATTTCTGCTGTGCCTGTGTCCAAAAAGTAGCAATGGTGGAAATGTCAGGTTGAGGCCTTAAAAGGAAAAGATGTTCTAACCCTTTTCAATCTTCTCCCAGGCATATGTGCCCAGAGCTGTGCCAATGGCACACAATTTTTCCTTTATGAATTTAGGAATATTTTTAGTTATTGCTCGAGTCCCTTATAGGGCAAGATAAAGCAGGCAATAACAATGTGCTGATTTATATCATCGTGAATCATTTTTCTCAAACTTTAAATTAATTTTAATTGAATCTCATCCTCTTGACTTTCATTTACTTTTAAATGAGTTTCAGTTGTAGAGGTAGAATACAACCGACTCCAAGAGTTGACAAGTTTTAGTGTTTTGATCATAGATTATTATATAATGTTGACAAATGTTTCTTGGACTACAATACTGCATATTAAATACCGTGCAATACTCCTGGTTCTCTCAACCCACACAGTATTTTACAGGTAGGCAAAAATCAGGATAACTCTGTTAAAAAATGTAATTAATTTCCAGAAGGCACAATTGCCTCAAGAAGTGATTGCAAATAATTTACTGGTTTATGACCATCCTCTAGCAATCAGCTAGCAGGCAAGTCTTTGTGAAACTGAGATTCACTATTGGAAACGATAACAGGAGCCAGAAGGAGAGTGGAGGGAAGGGAGGCAGGAAGGAAGCGGCATGGTTTTTGGTCTCTTTTCAAGAGTGTGGTTAAGCCGGCTGCTCCTCCAGCTCCTGGATTTTTATTTTTGACTGTGTCCCTCTCTGATAGGCTGGTCCTGGAGCAGAGTCTTTCACTCCCTTTTCTGCTTCCAGAGATACATAACATTGCCACACTCAATGCTCACCAAAACTCTTCCATTCCGGAAGAAATAGAACAAGTGAGAACTCTGGCACTCATTAGGGCTAAGCACAGAGGTGGACCCTTTTCGAAGCTGCCTTAGTTCTCTGCTACATTCTTGGGAGAGGGAGGCTGCTGTCAGATCCCTGATCAAACTCAGTCTTGACATTTTCTGCTTTTTGACCAGGGGTGGGGTTTCACATTTGTCTGTAATCAAAGTTTGCTCCTAGTTCTGCATTCAGGAATCACTCTTGGAGGACTCAGGAAACCATATGAAATGCCAGGAATCAAACCCAGCTCAGCTGCATGCAAGGCAAGTGCCCACCCCTCTGTACTATCTTTTCAGCCCCTTGACATTTTTTTCTTTTAACTTGCCTAAAAACACATTGTTCCTAAGTGGTAGAGTTGTGATCCACACTAAGTATAAACCCCAGATGGTCGGGATTTCAGAAGGAAAAGGCAATACAGAGAGGTGTGAATAGGAACTTGTCTTGTTGACTGACTGATCCCAAGTGCCCACAATAGTGCCTGGCACAGAATAGAAGCTCAACACTGCATTCTTGAATAAATGAAGAAATTAGTCCCAGTGTATCTTTCTTTGTAGTGTGACAAATGCTGAAGTTGGTGTTTTTTATGTCATTCTATGATGCAACACAGGAAATGAGAAAATGTTCTATAGTCTTCAAGTGGAAGAATAAGCATGCTGCCTGAGGCCAACTTATTGGAAGACATGGGGGTTGGAAGAGAGTAGATATTTGTAGGTGGTGAGGGGGAGAATAGTTTGAGTAGGATACAACTGGAAGGAACTAGCATCATGCAGAGGTGATAATGCTAGGGATGAGTGTGCTGAAAGCATGAGGCTAGAACCCCTGCATAGAGGGAAGGGACTAGGCTAGCTTGGACCAAATAAATTATAAAGTCACATAGACTAGGTGACAGCAAGCATCAATATCCCACTCTGATCAAGGGCACTTTCTTAGTTTCCCAAATAATATTCCCAAAGATTTTAATGCTTCTTGACCACTGGCACTATAACTACTACTCCACATCAATAGTTAGGTTTGACAATCCTGAAGAGTTGGCTTATTTATTCACTTGTTCAACATCCATCCATCCATCTATGCTTCTATTTATCTATCCATCCTTCCATTTATCCATTCATTCATCTATTCATTCTTCTATTCATTTATCCAAACCATCACTCTTCTACAATATTTTTTGAGGGCCTATATGTGACAGGTACTGCTCTAGGGAAAATGACCATATAGATCCTTATAGACCTTGTAGGCTCACTCGAGGCCATGTGCAGGAAATTCCACTTTTGGTTCTTTACTACCAGGATTGCTGTAAATGAACCATTCAATACATTTCTAGGGAATTTTCAACCCTGCATTTCTATGGCTTCAAGTTTCAAACCCTCAGGCTGTGAGTTTAAGGTAGTTTTGATCTTAGAGAAAGATATACTTTTCAACTGCAGGTGGTTAAAGGAAAACACACAAAGATGCAAGTTCTCCAAGGTGCAGACTTGAGAAATAAGTGGATCAGGCAGCAGAGTCCAGTGTGGTTCTAAAAGACTTATTTGAAGAAAATAAAAAGAGGCTTAATCTTGAAGACTGGTTATGGAATAGCAGAGGGAAGCCAGAGGGTGTTTTGAGCCGTCTTTTCCAACTGTTTAAACTGTGCTCTGAAGAGATGTTCACACTCTTGTTTTAGCCTTTTTACCCCATGGTGAAAAAAAATCCCAGTGACAAGGCCGTAAGGGAAGCCACACCTTTCCACTCCACCCAGATTAAACACTCAGCACTGACTGAGTCTTCGACAGCTTTCTTACTATCAGTTCTTTATCCTTCTACAGCCAAGACTTTGAGTGTGTAAGTTACACGGAAGCTCAGAAGTACCATTTGCCTGGTCCTGCAAGGAACAAGTGGCGCTGCTCTTAGTTCTGGAATTTGTACCAGACAGTGCCTGTGGCCATCAGCTTCAGAAGCCAAGTCTGTCTGGAGTCTCTTCACTGTATCACTGTATCACTGTATCACTGTCATCCTGTTGATCATCAATTGCCTCAAGCAAACCCCAGTAACGTCTCCTTTGTCCTAGCCCTGAGATTTTAAAAAGTACCACATTTGAGGTTCTTTCAGGGTCAGGAGAATGAGACCATCATTTTTACTGGTTTTTGGCATATTGAATACACCACAAGGAGTTTGCCAGACTTTGCCATGTGGGCAGGATACTTTTGGTAGCCTGTCAGGTTCTCCAGAGTAAGAATTAGATAATAAAATGGGGAGCTGGGTTTTATAATCTCTGGGTCTTGGCCATTGATGGGATTACACGGTGCTGGGAGCAGTTGGTGGGTGTAATGCCTACATACTGGAAGATGGGGGATCTGGGTGGAGGAGGCCCCAGTCCCAATCCGAGCAGGCTTGGAGATCTACACCCCGGGTCCTGCACACCTGGGTTCCTCTGCCGGTTCTTTCATGCGTGAGGCTCATCCAAATGTGTGGAGAGTGGTCTTAAGCATGGCTGTGGCTGAAACTGGAGGTCTTCAGCTGCCGGGGCTCTGCTCGGGGTGGGGAGGGAAACTCAACCCACCCTCCTCCAAGAGGCCCCGGTGAGGACAGCCAGGTGCGGAGGCAGGAGACTGTGCTGTTCTCTTCCGGAAGCAAGGTTTTATAGTCTCTGGGTCTTGGCCATTGATGGGATTACACAGTGCTGGGGGCAGTTGGTGGGTGAAGACCTCCGGTTTCAGCCACAGCCATGTTTAAGACCACTCTCCACACGTTCAGGCAAGCCTCACGCATGAAGGAACCAGCAGAGGAACTCAGGTGTGCAGGACCCGGGGCATAGATCTCCAAGCCTGCTTGGATTGGGATTGGGGCCTCCTCCACACAGATCCCCCATTTTCCAGTATGTAGACATTACACCCACCAACTGGAGTCTCTTGCAGGATCAAAGTGTCTTGGCTTTAAGTCAGTTCCAGGTATGAATACTTCCGGAGCATCCAGATGGAGACTGCCCCTCTACCCCAAAGCAGGTTTACCTGTCTAGTCCCTTGGCTCAAAGGCAGTATTCCAAGTCCAGGGGCCAGTCACAAAGAGTCTTGTTGAGGCCCCCTGTTGCAAGTCCCCACTAGCTCAGGGAGGCATCCTAGGTGCTGAGCCTTTTCTGCCTATGGCATCCCCTGCTGTGCCTGGAGACCACCACATTGCTTCAACACTAGTGCGGAAGAACAGCTATCAGGGATCAGAGGTTCCTCCACCAGGTCTTGGACTATTGGGGTTCTGAGATGCTTGGAGACTGTTTTGTTTCGAGCCTGGCCAAGTTCACTGAGGGACAAGTAAGAGGACCCAGTTCATTGGCATTATAACTGGACGCCTCAAGTATGAAGTAGTTGTTTTCTGTTTAGTGCAACAGAATTCTTCCCCTCCCCCCACCAGACCTTTTTTTTCCATAAAGTTGTTCACAATAATGGATTACATTCAATATTTTGACACCAATTCCACCACCATCACACCTTCCCACCAGCAATATTTTGAATTTCCCACCACCACTCAAACCTGCCGAACAGGCAGATGCTAGATAATTTATTTGTATTGCCTGTTATAAATAAAAGGATGTCGTGCAGCCACAAGAGCATCCGTGTACTCCTAGAAATCTAAAAATTTAGATAATTAGGGTCTGGAGAAATCTTTGCATTGAGATTTTTGTGTGTGTGTCTCTGGATCATGGCTGTTAATGAGCTTAAATAGTGGCTGGAGGCAGCTTGTGGGTGTGACGTCCAGGGTTCCACGGGGGCGGGAAGATGGGAAGGGCCAGCCCATTCCCTATCCCATGAGGCCTGGAGTTTGTCATCACTAATCACAAGTACCTGAGCTTTTCATTGGATTCTGGAAGATGGCGGCTACTGGAATTCCTAGGCGGCAGGTGGAGGAACAATGCCTGCTTCCACCTGAGTCATCCCAGTGAGATTGGCCGTGCAACATAACTCTTTACCACCACACTCCCATGGCACAAGATGGCTGAAGATCTGGCCACCTTCTGGATTTCTAGACCATCCTACTTTTCATCTCAAAAAGTCCTGACCTTGTTCTTAAGAGGCTACAGTTATGATGATGGGTCTTGGATTCTCTCTGTCCTCCATGCAAATTTCCCAGTGCAACAAGCATCTAACTGGACTTCTCATCATGAAGGTAAGGCCACAGGGTGGTTGCCAGTTCTTTTCTGAAAGAATCAGTCTCACCTGTAGTGTGGTTTGGTGGGGCACTCTCCTCCAAAGTCAGGCTGAACCTCAGATTCAGGAGGATGCAGGACAAACTTACCATGTTTCACAATCCCAACATCCACACAGATTCTTGAGCAGAACCATCGGGACTCCCAGGGACTTGGAAAATGCTGAAGCCACCACTATAGCTGTCCTCTTCCTGGGGACACAGCCCCACACAGTATGCCCCCTCTGTCTCAGGGCTTCAGGGAAAACATCTGGGGGGGTCCCACAGCATGGAGAGATTGTATAGAGGACCCTTCAGACTAGAACTGAAATTTTCCCAATCCTCATAGGCTCCCAGGGGAAGAAAAGGGAAGACACCAAGAGATGAGCTGGAACTTCCTGAGACCCCTTTTCTGGTAGCTCCTCACAGTGTCCTAAAACCTGGACAAGGGGCACTGCATGAGGGTCACACCCCAGCCCACATTTCCATGGACTGTAATGGTTTGTGTGGCTCAGGGCCTAGCCAGGCCTTCTTGGAAGAAGCAGACGAGGGGTCTACTTCACACTCCTTCATGCCCACTAGACTGTCCACATGCACTCCAACATACCCCAGTGCCCCCAATCTCTGCTTCTCAGGTATCTGACCAGGAGGCTTTGCTGAGCATGTGCATGTTCATTGAGGCCAGATTTCTGAGGTTAGTGTCCCAAAAAATGCCCCTTCCTACCCATGGGGAAAGAGACACTTTCCAAGAGCCTTAGATGCTTGCAAGTCTGCATTTGATTCTCCTCACAGCTGACTCTTGACTGCTCTTCTAACCCCCAAAGGCAGAGTAGAAGCAGAATTATAGTCAGACAGGGAAGGGCTCTTGGGGACTGATGAAAATGTGGGCCAACAAGGAAGCAGGATTCCTCAGTCCCAGACAAATGAGTCTGGCTGAGGGCACACAGCAGGAGAGGACCTGAGGGAGAAAGGCAGCCAGCAGGGATGAGGGGAGAGCCAGGAAAGGGTGTCTCATCTCAGTGGTTACACTACTCTCTTCCTACCATTGGCAGTTTTGAACATTAAGAAGCCTCAACATCTTTCCAAGAATGTCTTGTTTATTTGTTCCTCTATTTTTGGCTTAAAAGCTCAGCCAAGAGTACTTGGGTGCTACTCCTGGCTCAGTGCTTAAGGATTGCTCCCAGCAGTGCACAGGGGCCCATGAGACACAGGGGATATAACCTAGGGCTCTAGTATGCAAGGCATGTGCTTCAGACCATTGAGCTATCTCATCAGCTCCCAAGATTGTAGGAATAATCTACCAGCAGATAGCAGTAAGGAATGTTCGTTAATGGAAAGGACTCCCCAGTGGTGGCAAAGCTGGCCAGTGCAAGAAGGACCCCAGAATACTCCAGAAAAACTTAAAGGCACCTCTCTGAATTGATACCCTGGCACTAGACACATCCATCCAGACCCATTTCCACACCATGTATGCATCACTGCCCATGTTCATATTCATCCATATATATTCACACCCATATTCATACCGTTGACTATACCCATGTACATATTACTATCTATGCTCATGTACACACCACTGTCCACACATATATCTGCACCCATGTCCATTTCACTGGCCATGCCACTGCCCCTGATTATGCACACATTATGTACACATTCCAGTTACATGTACTCATCACTATCCACATCCATGTGCACACCACTGCCCAGAGGCACATCTACAGCCATGTCCATGTTACTGACAGCACCATTGTCTATATCAGTCTCTGTAGGATAACACTGCTTTCTCAGGTAGCTTAGGTTTATCGGGTCACACCCATCCCAGTGCTCCTGAGTCACTCCCATTCTTTTGTTTATTTGTAACTACTTCTCTATGCACTCTTCCCCAAACAGTTAATCAGCTTATTCCCCTAATCAGTTTCTGTTAGTTTGTAAGGTCAGATCTTTCTAGGACACTGAACTTATATTGTAAGTTAATATTGCCTTTCTCCTCTCCTTACGTCTTTTGAATAGTTTACTTTAAAGCAATGTCCTTTTGTATAGACACAAGAAGACAATTAATACTATGCTTTTGTAACATGGGATTTAATTGGCTTTGCATATTATTATACATTCCCGGGCATCTGCTTTCTCAACTCAAGCCTCAGTTGCCCTCAATTCCTAGCACACCCCAAAGCAGGATCCCGATAAGGGACTGCATGGAACCAGGGCAAGCAGTAAGCTATGTGCTACCCTGGCATCGAGATGGGCCTGGCCAAAGTGCCACAATTCTTAACTATAAGAGCTTGATCATGACAAATGCTGTCATTATCCAAAAGTAATGATGAGACTAGGACCCTACTAGGGATAAGAAAAACTAATCTGGCCTGAGCACTGTGGTCTGAGATGGAGATGACCCCAGGAGAGCAATTCTATAAGCTTAATACATCTTTTAGTGTGTCCATACAAAATGGTTAATATTATGAATGCTTATGTTTGTTGGACAAGGAGATGAAAAACACACTCATGGGATTCTACCCTTAGGTGGGTGGTCCTGCTGAAAGAGAATCTGTCCTAGAAGCAGCATCCCCTGAGGGGAAGAACTTTAACCCTATTGGTTGTAACCACACCTATGTGTAAGCCCAGCCCCTCAAGGTTGTGGGGATTTAACTAGACTGTAAGAATGGGGTGGGGGAGAAGATCAGTACTGAGATCCAGAGCAAGAGCCAGGAGAGAGGTGTTCCAGATCGGGCCAGGGAGAGAAGGAGAAAGAGAGAGACAGCAGTGAACAGGGATGCGAACGGAATAAACAGCATCTAATCAATCCACCGGCTTGGCCCTCGCTTCCTCTGCCTTATGCCCCAGGACCCAGGCCCCCCTGACTGGGGGCATCCCAGGTGCCCCAGAAACTGAGTGGCCAAGGGGAGAGTTGTCGGGGTCACCCCTTGGCCACCCTTGGAGTTTTTTACAAGTCTCCATGTCCATGTCCACACCCATGTGCACACCATGTCCATAACACTATGCATGACCATGTGCACATCCATGTTCATAACTGCACACCATCAATGTTCATGTCTGTGCCACTGTCCATACCCATGTGTCTTTAGGGATTTGGTGCCACAAAAAAGAAATTATTTGCACGAGTGACTGCAATTCCCATGTTTTCCTGCTTCCACACCCTTTCCATTTCTCTCCTTGTGGTCACTGGGTCAGCTGCACCTTTTTGCAAGCAGCCATGCAAAGTGCTTGTGTGATTCTGTGGGCTCCCCGAGCTTCCTCTCTTTCAGGAAAGTCAGCCTCAAGAGCCTGCTGGAAGCAGAGAGACACACAGGACAGAAAAAAGCATTACCACCAAGGTCATCCCCCAAGGTCACCCCAGACCATCCAGTCCCCAGATTATCTCCCCTCTCCAGCCACGGAGGCAGAAGTAAGTTAGTATAGTAAGGGTAGAGCCCTTGCCTTGCACATGGCAGACCTGAGTTCAATCCTCGGCATCCTATATGGCTCCCTGAGCACTGCCAGAAGTAATTCCTGAGTACAGAGCTAAGAGTAACCCATGAGCATTGTCAGATGTGGCCGCAAAACAAACAAACAGCTTGACCAGGATCAGCAGAATCACCCAGCTGACCCAAAGACCTGAAAGAATAATGACAAATAAGTTGCTATAATTTTAACCACTAAGCCTTGGGGTAATTAGAGATAGGTGACTACAGTAGCTTGGTGAGAAAACACATTTACGATCCATGTTCTTTGGGCCAAAAGACGCCCTCTTTTTGTTGAAGCTTTCTGAGTTCTCTTAGGTGTCAAGTATGAAGCTGAGTCCATGATTTTCTAGATACAAATGAAGCACTAAACAATACTGTCCAATTTAGCTGTCTCTAGCCAGTAGCTAACACCTACTAGATGAATAACTAAGCCAGTGACTGGTTCTCGGCACTGGTGAACTGATGGACCAGCGGCTCCTGGCATTATCTGCATGAAGAAGCAGGCACAGCTAAGCAAGCTCCACCCCAGGTAGAGCCTTGGTCCCAGTATAGTCAAGTGGACATGAAATCTTGTCCTCCTACCTAGGACACTAAAGCATCAACAAAGCTGCCGAGGGCTTAAGGTACCCTATTTGACAAATGCCATGTCCGACCTAGGAGATGATGAACCCCATTTTCAGAAAGGTCTACTAAGTGGAGCCCAGGGGCATCCCAGAGTGCACTGGGAAGTAGACAATTCTCCAGGCCAGATGGAGGTCCTGTAAGGGGCTGTTGTTGCAAAGCTTTGCAGTGCACATTCGCTCAGTCAACTGGAGACTTGTTTTTGTTTATTTATTCTTTTGTTTTGGGATCACACCCTGTGGTGTTCAAGGCTTACTTCAGGCTCCCTACTCAGGAATCACTCAGGGAGGGTTTGCTGGCGGTTTGGGGGCAGTGTGGGGGACAAGGATCTAATCCAGGTCAACCACATGTAAGAACAGCACCCTACCCGTTGTACTATCACGCCAACCCCATCAACTGGAGACTTTACATGATGGTGCTGCCTTAGTGAAGTCAGCCCGACCTTACAAGACTTGTGCCACTCCAGCCATCTGGAAACAGAGAGCAGAGGGTCGCACCTCTGCACTCAGGGACGCACCTCCCTGAGGGAGAATTCCAAGAGAACCCGAGGGGTATGCTTTGCTCACCAAAGCCTGGGCTGCAGCTCAGAACCCCCACAGCTGTTCCCCAGGGGCCACCTCACCAATAGGTCATGGAGCTCGGACTGCAGTAAAATGGGGTCTCACACCTGCCCGCGAATAGGAAACATTCCAGAAGTGTACCTGTTTTAAACTAACAGGTCCCTAAATCGATCCACTTCAACTGAACTGCAGGGCGGATTTTTACAGCTTTCTCCCCAGAAGCCCCTTCCGATCCCACCTCTGAACTTTCAACAACAATTTTATTTAGTAAGCTGATAAATAGGAGACAGTGCGGTGGAGTCAAAGGAAGCAGGAGCGTTCAGTGGAGCGGGCCGCACAAAAGCCGCACTGTAGCCGGCAGCCGAGGCTCCCGGCCCGTCCCTTTCAAAACTAATATGTAACCATATCTGTTTTAAAAGAGTGATTCATTTTCCTCCCCTTGCCTACGAAACTCTCTTCATCCCCACCACAGGAAACTTGAGTCTGATTTTAATGAGCTTCAATTGGAATGTGGCCTTTGAAAAGCAGTGCATTTGAAAAGATGGAACATTAAATTTTGTAATGATGTAAAACATCTTCAGTTTTTGACAGGACAATGGTGCTTATTGTACTTTATGAGCCCACTGGCGATCCAAAGGTCACTTTGTATATGACTCCACAGACAGGGGCCGCACGGAATGAAAATTAGGTTACATGTGATCAGCTTTATTATTAATCAGACGAAAATGGATTTTTAACATTTTTCTAATGAGCATCAGAGAAGGAAGAAAATACCACGAATAAAACTACAGAAGAATGAGAGCAACTGGGCTAAAAATGCACCTCGGCCACGTCTGAAAACATGCTTTAAATCTGAAATACTTAAATACTATCTCAAAGAATAAAATGCAGCTGCATATTTCGGTGTCATAAATACATAGGAAACGGCTGAAATACCTTCTTTAATTTACTATCTCTGTCCTTTGTTTATAACTAACTAATGAACTGATTTCTCTCTACAGTATATTACCCCGATCCCCATGAACACATGACGGGGCGAGGCTGTGTCACTGGTTCTATGATAAATCCTGTTTTTCAGGGGTTTATAACTCAGCTGTAAATACGTAATTCAGACTAAAACTTGGCATACAAGGCCTCAGCCAGGAAGCAAATTTACGCTACAGTCACCACTCCACCCCCACCTCATTGCTTAAGACTTTCTGTGTGTATTTTGGTACGCAGTGTTGAAATGAAAAGGGAAAAAATAAATAAATAAAAGTTGTAGAGTTAGTGTTTTTCTCATCTCATTAAAAAATCAAAATGAGATTTTCTCCCCCTCTTTGTAAAGTGTATCAAGGTACAGATCACCGAAGTTCTCCCCCAATTCCTCTTTATCCTGTTCTCTGCCACAGTCTCCCATGCATCCATTCCGGGGACCTGCTTTGTTTTCTGTGGTCCCTCCAAGGAGCTAGCTGCTTGCTGCAGGGGTAGGGCTCCCCGGCTGCATACCAGGTTTCTTGGGCAGCACTTGCTGAATGAAAGCACCTCAGAAGACGGGCTCTCCAGCTCCAGGGCTGGCGTCATGCTGGTGTGGGCCACAGAGATCGCGGGACTCTGGACAAGGAAGCTGTTGCCCATCTCGTGGTATTTCCACAGGAACTCAGACATTCGGATGAGGCCTTATCCCATGGCCAGGCCCGGGGAAGGAGGGACTTGTCCTGCTTTGGGGAAGCAGAGGAATCGGACGCTAAGTTCCCTGCTGTTTGTTCCAGTGCCCAGAGTGTCCCAGCCAGGAGAGGTGCTCAGGGATGAGCCCCGAACTCACTCAGGGGTGTGCCTGAACCTCACTTCACAGGGGTCCTGATGTTGCTTCCTGCAGCTCACAATTCCCTGCACAGACCCCGAGGGAGAAGAGGGTAGGAAGAGAGAAGAGCAGACACCACGTCAGACCTAGATGACGAGCACTGCCCCGGTTCCTCTGGCTAACGAACTGCACTTGACTAAATCCAAACCTCACTTCACTTTAGTCTCCACCTGCGGGATCCATCCAATAGGATTCAGCTGGAGCCAGGAGGGGGAAATTCAGCGCTTGAAAGGATATTTCTGCTATATTCTTCATCGTCATTTTAAGCGGGCTCTGTATAGTTCATGGTCATGTAACATTATATCAGCTACTCGGGCATGGACAGGTGCCCTCACTCACTTTTGTTGCTGCCCATCGCCCAGCCTGTGCTGAGTTCTCAGCACTGTGGGGGCTTCCAGCCCTTCCAAGGGAGAAGAGTTCTGGACCTACGGAAACCTGACGGTCTGATCTCTAAGCCTGAGCCTCCCATTGCTGTTCAAGTTCACGGGCTCTGCTTAGGCCCTCGGTAGCAGTAAACAGAGAAGGCGTCTGCACTGGTTATGTCCTCCTGGACTGTCCAGCTAGCCTGAAGGAGAGGTGTACCTGGCGGCAGGTAACAGAAAGCTGCAGGATCTCCCCTCTGGGCCTTTCTCTGCAGAAGCGGCCTCCCGGGACTTCTGCACTTTTCCTCAGCGTCAGTTTCCCGACTCTCAGTCCCTGCTTCTCTCCGGCCACTGGGCCCTCCTTGAACCTGCCCTTCGGTGTGGAGCATGACGCAGGCTGGGAAATCAGCCTTTCCACTTACCTTCTCACTGTGAAGGCAGAGAGGGTGTTAGAAGGTTGCTATAGTTCCTGATTTCACTCTTTCATAATAGGGAGCGGAGTTGCAGCTAATACAAAAGGTGGGCTACCTCTTGTCTCTCACGGAGGCCAGAACAGCAAGAGATGCAAATAATATAGCTACCAGCTGGGAGCAGAAACACTGAAAAAAAATCATCCAGAAATAGCTATTCATTTGAACGCAGTTAGCCTGGCTCAGAACAGGGATCCTGAAAGGAGAAGGGAGCAGCCTGTCTTAGCAGCAGTGCCCAGGCACCTTGGGGTGGACAAATCTACTTGGATTCTGTGTTGATAGTTCCCAGAGTGGTCCAGGTCGGCACTTGCAGAGTGGTCTAAGCAGTCATCAGTGGAAATTCATCTGCTTTTCTCCAGGGCAATTTTACTCAAATTTCCAAGGGAAACTTTGCCCATGCTATTTGAATGACTGTTAGGGTTGGGGATGGGGTCATTGTGTCCTGAATAGGAAGGAACAGCTTTGTCTCTCCAGGGGAGGGGGTATTGGTTTGCCTATATCCCGGAGGAGTGAGAGGGGCTGGTCACTCATGGTGCCATGTGACCAATTCTCAGCATTTCCGTGTTTTTCCACCCGTGATAGGGAATGCGTGGTCCTCCCACACAGCTGCGAGGACTCACAGAAATTTCTCAGTCTGGGATCAGGTTAAGGGGCTGCAGGGCAACAGGACTGAGCTTTGGAAGACCTGGTAACTAAGAGCAGAAGCCATCTTTCTCTTTGACACTCGGTTCTGCCATCTGAAAACATGGGGAAGAGCCTGGTTGCAGCTCTGTTGGACTCTCAGAAGAAGATGGAATGAAATGTCTACACTGAGGTCAGCAGATACTCGGGTGCATGGGTTCAGGAAGCTGAGACCTCTCCTGTTCCCACATTTATTCCTCTCCCATATCAGACTCTTTGTCTTTGTTATCCCCTCCTTTGTCTTTGTTATCCCCT
Source organism: Sorex fumeus (assembly GCF_029834395.1). Classification (NCBI taxonomy): domain Eukaryota; kingdom Metazoa; phylum Chordata; class Mammalia; order Eulipotyphla; family Soricidae; genus Sorex; species Sorex fumeus. Next base: position 25,940,123 of record NW_026606179.1, read on the forward strand.
CCTCTTGGAACAGGTGCCCCCTAATCTTTGCATGGCTGGACCCAGGATCCTCCACTGTTGCCTTCAGAGACAGCTCCCTCCCCCACCTCCCAGAGTTCTTCAAGTCCCTCCATGTTGCACCATCTCCATCCCTCTAATCCTAATCTCCAAATGTGCTGTTCATTGTCAGTGGCCCTTCAGCAGAAAGGGCATTATTTGGACTGCTCCCAAGTCACTGGAATAATGTGATGCAGATAAATAAGTTAACAAATGATCTTGCACGCCCCTGCTTACAGAATCTTCCCTTCTCTAGATGGTTTAGAGGAAAAGGCTGTTTCTTCTTTTCCCAGCACCTAGCCAGTGAAATGGAGGTGAGGTCTGGGGATGGAAGTCATGGGACCTTCAACATCCACACAATATGAGATCACCCCTTTCTTCTCCCTCCACACCCCACCTGCCCCCTTTGCTCTTCTTCCTCATCATAGCCTGCTCTTAAGACCCATCCTTTCAGAGTCCTGAGTGCTGTGTCCAGAGATGCTCTGTTAGTCCATCTTACCAATGCAGGCAGTACCAGAGCCCCTTGAGAGAATAGTAGCCTCCGGGGATAGTAGAGGGTTTATTTCCCCAGAAAATAACTCTTCTTGACCCCTGATTCTAGCCAGAGATGACTCCAAAAGTTAAATAACCCACTTGAGCCAGAGCTGCATAAAACTAAATAGCTAAACTCTTACCCATGCTTCACAGAGTTGACTCTCCCACTTCAGGGGCAGGAAGAAGTGAAAATTACCCCCAAACTGCAGGGTCACATTCCAGGATCCCTGATTCTGCTTGGGTAGATTTCCAGAGGACGAAGTTGCCACAAAGGCAGAATGCAGACCAGTATGGGGCCCTCCCAACCTGGAAACCTTGACAGTGGCACCAAACTTGTATCTGTTTCAACAACGAAGGGTCACTCCTGTCCTCCGCTGCATCTGGAAGATAACCTCCAGGTAACTTGGGACCCTGGTGGCCTAAGAAGGTCATTTCATTCCAGGAATGGATAGATTCGAGATGCAGTGAGCAATAGAAGTCAAGGAGACTAAAGAAGTGGAAAAAGACCAGAACTCTATGGAGGAGACTTGTGCCTGTGGAGTGACCTGAGCCCTCAGGATGAAGCTGGCATGGCAGGAAGGATGAAAAGCGGGAAGGAGGAGGCAGGACCGGAAGAAGAGGAGTGCAGAGTCAGAGCCCAAAAGGTGGTGGGGAGGGAGCTATCCTCCCAAGCTGTCCAGGGTCCTCAGGGAATAGGGCTCTGGTCCTCTGGTCATCTTGACCCTTCGCTGTGGGTAAAACACAGTGACTGTGGTTTCTTCTGACCTCCTCACAGCCATAGTAGACCACAGACACATGCCACCTCATCTCACAGGTCACCCAGCTCCCAACTCCAATGGCAGGAAATTCAACTCTGTAGGGGCACCCCCTCCCCCATGCCCACCACCTTCCCAGGATGCCACTTTTTTAAGCACGGTGTACCCACCAAGATTAGTAGAGGAAAACTGTGCTAAAATATGAAAAAGCAAAATCCAAGAAAATTGAGGAAGGTGACTGTAAAGGGAGTCTGATGCCAAATATGCCTGCCTGCCCATCGTTGTCAGTGTGGAGGCGGGTTAGGAGAGCCGTGGGCTGCGAGGGGATAGGGGGGAAGGGGGAGCCCTCTTTGGAGGGGAGAAGGGACAGCTGACCGCTTGTCCACGGGACGTGTTTTGATAACTCCCAGAAATGAGAGGGTGTTTCATGGGAGGGTAATTGGGCATAATTCCCTTCATGACTTAGAATCAACAGGCAGCTTCTCCAGCTGCCCCTTATTTGTACCATCAGCAGCAAATGCTATTTTCATGGCCGATTTATTAAAGACTCCATGTTTTTTTGAGGAGATGTCACAAATACAAAAAGGGGTATATTTATTGATATGTTTAAAATATAGGTTTTTAACTTGATTCCTTAGCCCTTTAAAACAAAGTCAAGAGACAGACAGATACAATTATGTTCTGACTGGTTTCCACCAGCCTGTCCAATGGGAACGCTTGTATACAGTTCTCAGTGGCGCTGAAATCTGCTTAGGAAAGCAACAAGTCCTTTGTTCTGTTGACAACAGTTATTACAATTAATTCATTTTGTGATTGGTACTTGCACTGAGTGACAAGGTGTTATTTTACCTCAGTAAAAGTTAAAGTGGTAATACCTACATGTGCAATAGCGGCGCACACTTGCTATCACTCATGGGGAGAAGAAAGGGCTGACTTCCGGCTGTCTGCTCGCCCACCACCTCCCCACCTCCCGCATGCCTGTGTGAGTGGGGAGGAACGTGTTGGGTTACTCTGGGGAAATTTCTGAATCCCATCCCACTAGCTTGTTTGAGAAGGTTCCCATAGAATAAGGTTGAAGGCGACAAGATGTGTGTGTGTGTGTGTGTGTGTGTGTGTGTGTTTTGTGTGCGTGTGAATGAGTAGGGTGGGGAGCAGGGCAGAAATCCCCAGTGCTATGCCCAGTTAATAGACTGTGCATGTGGAGCCGAGTGAACGTTTAAGAACCTTTCTCTAACTGATTCTGCTCAGGAGATTTGTGGGCAGGTTAGCAGCCCTGCCAACCAGGGGTAGGTTTGAGTCACAGCCTTATCCCCGAAGAGAGAGCACAGCAGGACACGATGCCCCTGGTGCTCTTGAGAGGGTATGGGTTCAGGCCAGGTGTGAATGTGGCCATGAAGTCCACACTCTTGAAGAGCCCAGACTCCCAGACCCTCCCCCTCCAGAGTTTGTTTGAGATGCCTTGGCAAACAAAGACTAGACCCAGCCTATATGTATGTACTCTGTTTCTTCTACATGCATACTTACAAAAAGGTTTAACTCATAAATGAGTCACCACCATCAAAGACCACAGCAATAATAATAACAGGGAAGAATTCTGGAAGTAGGTGAACCTGGAGTCTCTCAAAGGATCTTATTGTATGCAGTGTTTTCAGCCCTGGCTTGATGGTGGGTGATTGCAAAGATGAAAGCAAAGCCTCAGGTTCAGGGGGACAAGCGCCCCTCCACACAGAAGTGTCACTCATGATGACCACGACTCTTGGTGCTTACTCGCCGGGTTCTGTACATTCTGGGTGCTCGCGTGCTCCAGCCCCTAGACCTCAGTGCTCACTAGACCCACTCATTGGTAACTTGGCTCTTTACTGAACTTCCCTACGAAGACACCCAAGGAGGAGGTGGATGGAAGGGTACAGGTCTGGGGTGAGACTGTCCTGGCTCTTGTGGGGATGGTCCCTGTCAGGGTTGGGGGGCGGAAATGTTCTCTGGAGGCACTGAGAGTTATCTCCTCCCTTGGAGCTAGCAGTATGAATGGGTTTCTGCAGCAGAAATAGGAGAGAGCTACAGGCATGGCTTCTAATCCCCTTCCCCAGCCCAAGACCCAGGGTCCAGGGTTCCAGCCATCCCAGAGCATAGCTGCAGTTGCCAGGGCCCTGCCAACCCAGCTCCCTTCCCAGTGTGGCATGTGGCAACTCAATAAAACATGCTTTGCCCTGAACACCGGGCTGCAGAGCCGTTGCATGGGTGGGAGATAGGGAAATCCTCCGACTTTTTATTTTTTTATTAGCTGTATTTATCACCCTCTCAAAATCAATTGCATATTTTAAATTAAAACAAATGACTATTTCTGGATGAATCAATACTAGCATCTTTGCCTTTCAAAAAGCAGAAAGTTTAACATAAAGAAATCCTTATCTTTGCTCCCATCAATCCAATTTTCATATAATTCAATATTTAATAAATAGGATCCTCTTTGTCTGTGCTGAACAATGTCATAAAAAATGTAGATGATTTTGTGGTAACCAAGACCTTGTGAGGTGGATAATGTTGCTGTCCATCCCCCACCCCCCACCCCCGCCCACCTCCCCATCCAGGCCTCCCCAGCGTTCTCTCCCCACTTTCTCCTATTAGGAACTGTTTATTCCTATTAAGTCTAAAGAAAAGGGTTTATATATGCAACAATTCCAAAACCAAAATGCTACCTACTATCTGCACAATTGCCATTTTATCTCTTTAAACTTCTCCGGCTTGACGTTTTTAAAAGGGCAAAAGCAGCAACCCCTTCTATAATACCTAATTTGTACATCTGCGGTTTCCTCTGACTGGCACAGGCTCCATATGTTTTTAATTATCATAATAGCCCTAAAGAACCTGTTCGGTGGGAAACACATATGATCCTTTTATTACTGGTTTGTAATTTAAACAGTTTTAACAGAAAAGGTCTGGCTATAGGGGAGTGACAGGCTCAAAGGCCCGAGATGCAGTCGGCGACCTCTGCAAACTCAAGTTCAGATCCCACCCACCGAGGCGGAACCTCTTCCCCTGTTTGACAGAGGTAATTGGTCACATGTGAGGCGGCTCTGTGGGACCTTAAAAGACTTGATCTGTGATCTCCTGTGACGCTGGGTTTCGGGCAGAGCCTGACACAGTGAGAATAAGGTTGATAAATATTATCCCAGTCTGACCTCTGCTGCTTTCACAGCTGGGGCTGGGCTGGGGCAGTTCGAGGGGGAGGGCCACCCACTCTCCCCTCGCCCCCACCTGGACCCCAGGGAACAAGCACAAGGTGAGGAGGGGTCAGGCTTCCTCCAGACCCTCTCAAGTCCACAGGGAGGAGGCGGCCGCTGTTGCCCTGAGGCCGGGAATTAACTGATTTGAAATTTGTGCTGAGGAGTGATGCCCAGCCTGGGAGATGGTGATCTGGGGTGATGCCACATGAACTGCTTCATTTATGGAGAGGTGAGTACTGGGTGGGGGCCCAGGAAGAAATCTGGCTGGGTCGCCCGAGGCACACGTGCGCCCCCCAGCGCCCTGAGCTGCAAGCGGAGGACCCGGATTCTGTCTGGGGCTGGAATCTCAGCTGGGAATCGCCTCTTGCCCTCTTCTTGGACCGAGAGCTCCAAGGTGGCACCAATAGGACATTTGTCTGTATTCATTGATTGATTTCTGATGAATCTCAAACAAGGATGAGAGGCATTTGGGAAACATCGCCAGGGGAGACAGAAAAGGCCTCATCGCCTGCCTTGGAGCTCACTCACCTCCTTGCTGATTCATCGCCGGGGTGCCTCCATTTCTGCGTATGTAAAATGGGAAGAAGAATAATGACATCTGCCTCGTGGGAATGTTATGAGGATTAAACGAAAGAATGTCATTTGCATGATCATCGATATGGCACTTAGAACGGGAGTTGGTCCCAGTGTTTATTGTCTAAAAATACACTTGGCAGATGCGGGGATGGCTCAGAGGACCAGCCCCTGCAGGGAGCGCTCAGGGGGTCAGTCCTGGGGCTGGAGGAGATGAGGGGGAGCAGTCATCTTCCTTAAGCACCAATGCCAACACACTGGGCTCTGCGTGGCACAAAACCTCTGGATTAGAACTGGTTTCTGGATAAGTTCTCAGAGGTCTCTGGGGAGTGGTCAGGTCCGGGACCCCACGCTGTCTAAGACTTCCCCTGACCAGTGCATATGACAGGCCCAGTCCTGCTTCATTGTCCAGAAAAGATCTTTTCCGCTTCTCCCATTGGTTAGATTTAACATCCAAATGTGACTGTTTTCTATATTTGTACTTTTCTATTCAAGTTTGATTTTGGAAACACAACCTATTATAAACGTGGTCAATACCAAGAATACCAATGACTTCATCCAGTGAGCATGGCTGTTTGCCAGGCTCTGGGTTCGGCAGAGATGAGTACATCTCAGGAAATTCCTCTCCTCCTGCTGCAGGACAGCTGTCCTCTGCCCTGAGCACAGGGTCCAGAGAACCTCTCAAGGGATCGGGACAACCTGTAGAGCGGACAGGGTTTTCCATGGGGTAAAAAGAAGTTACCTTGCTAGGAAGATTGCCTAGAACCTTTGGGCTATTTCCTTTTCCATAAAATGGGAGGTGATGGCCAGGACTCGGGGGTGCAGCAAGTACTGTGAGTCAGAAGGACCAGCTGGCTTCTGGGGCTTCCCCTCAGGATGAAGGGAAACCAGGGCACCCCACCAGAGCTAGGTGGGATGAGAAATCTAGAAAGGGAAGCGCTTCCCACCCCACCCATCCAATTGGAACTGCTGTTTCCCTGGGCAAGGAGGTGCAGAGATGGTCATTTGGCCAACCCCACTCTGGGTGGAGGACAGAGGGATCCACTAGTCCAGGCCTAACCCCCCAAAGTGCCCTCAGAAGACCAAAAGGAAGTTCACTTATATATATCAAGGTGGGGGCCATTCTTTCCTTTGGCAAGAAGAGGCCCAGATGGCCACCCTCATTTGAGATGTCAGTGGTGACCTCTTGACTCAACCACCAGCAAGTGCATTTTAATCAGAGCGCGTCCTTCCTGCCCACTAGACAAGGCAATTGCAGCGGCCCGCCCCTTGAGGAAGCGAGACCTTCTTAATCACAGGCTGCTCCCCAGGGCCAGAAGAGGACAGAGACCCTGCCTGCCCCCCTGTAGCCCACCCGGCCCAGCCTGTGCGGTACCCAAACTAGGATGGAGGCGCCTCCAAATTTCCAGGCCCAGGAATAATAACTCACATTACTTGGATCCCATCTGCACCCAGTGAAGGCAGAGCAGGGAAAAGAGCATAAAACACAAAGTTCCCACAGACAACATCTGTCTTAGTGCAAACAATGGACCATTATCTTGTAAATAATTCTGATTAAGCTGCAGCATTTCCTCCTGAAACTGGTGGAAGGGAGCAGGGGGAGGAGGCAGCTTCTGGAACGCCAGGCCTGTGGGACCAGGTGCCACATCAGGCATCTCCCAACCCCACATTTCCCTCAACCTTCTCACAAGAGCCTTTGCGCACCCCGCACCCACTGCAGTGGCCCCTAGATCAGACCAGGCCATGCTGCAAATGGGGGCAACCTCTGGAAGGTTCTACTCAGTCCTGTTCTCTCATTGCTGCTGATTTCTTTTATTTAAAAAAAAATGTATTGAGGGGGCTGGAGCAATAGCAAAGCAGGTAGAGCGTTTGCCTTGCACACAGCCAACTCAGGTTCGATTCCCAGCATCCCATATGGTCCCCTGAGCACCGCCAGGAGTAATTCTTGAATGCAGAGACAGGAGTAATCCCTGTGTAAGCACCAGGTGTGACCCAAAAAATAAAAAATAAAAAAAAGTATTGAGTCACCATGAATTACCAAGTTATAAAAGTTATTCATGACTGAGTTGAAGGAGTACAATGATCAAGCATCCATCCCTTCCCCAGTGTCCCCCTCCCTCCACCAATGTCCCTAGTTTCCCTCCTGCCCCTGCCTGCCTCCGTGGCTTTGCCCTTTCTCATTTTCCCTCCACCTCTACACGGAGCTTTGCAATACTCTTCCTGGAAGCTGCAGATTTCCTTCTCTTCCCTCGCCTTGCTCCCTTTCCTTCACTCTTCCCTCGCCCTCACCCTCCTTCCATCTTTTGTCTCTGTCAATCTTACCTTTTCTTCACTTCTCTTGGCCCCTCTCCGGCTTTCTTCCAAGCCTCTCTCTCCTCCCGTGAGCCCACCTACCATCTCTGCTTCTCCTTCTCCGCCTCTCAGGCTCCTTGTCTCTGCCTTCCTCACGCTCTGCCCTACTTTGCTCTCATTCCCTGTGGCTTGCTTTTTCTCCTTCCTTTGCCACCCCGCCCAGGATCTGTGGGCTTTCCTGTCCCTCCAGACTGCCCTGGAGATACCTGAATAAGACAAAATGATGTTCAGTCTGGGGATTCCAAGGCCTGCAGGTCCCCCTGGGAGTGGGGGGAGGGGCAGTCCTGCCATGAGATTGTCAGCTGGGAACACTTTGGCCTACCAGATGGAGAATATTCATGCCCAACCCAGAATCAAAGACCTGCCCCTCTTCTGTGTCCCAGAACACAGAGGTCAGCCTGCCTTATCTAATCTTGCCACATCCCTGCCCCCCCCCACCTCCTGCCATATTAAAAAGAGAGTGGGGGAGGGGGGAGCAGTGATAGTGCAGTGGGTAGGGTGCTCACCTTGCATGCTGCAGATCCAGGTTCAGGTTCTATCCCCCAGCACCACATATGGTCCCCTGAGCCCTGCCAGGGGTGATCCCTGAGTACAGAGCCAGGAGTGAGCCCCAAGCACCACTAGGTGTGGTCACCAAAGAAACAAACAAACAAACAAAAGGAGCTGGGATTTTACAGCTCCATCTCACCTCATGGACAGGGAAAGTCAGGTGTCAAACCTGTGGTGTGAAAGGCAATCATTTGCTTTGCAAGAGATTTTACCCCCCATAGTCTTTAGGAAAATGCCCTGTGACTTAAATTGTGACCTCAGGATGCTGCACAAGTCCTATCTTCACAGAAGACAGAAGCCGCTGGACTAGGAATCCAGGTCCTGCTCACTGTCCACTGAATAAAATGTTTTTTTTTTAAATCTTCTCATGGTAATTCCTTTGTAGCATCAGAAAGTGGGGGAAAATAGCTCAAACATGGTGTCTTTTGCACTTGGTTCTCACCTGACTCCCCTAGGATGGGACAAATCCTCCTGGCAGAGGCTTTCAGAACAAGGAGGGGCAAGCAAGGACAAGTGGTGTGGGGTGGGGAGCCCTGTGCTTTGCAGTGCCCCCACCCAAGTCCTTGGCAGGGTGTCAGGACTGCTGAGTTCACAGAGAAGCTCTGCCTGGGGCCAGTGTGGCATGGAAAAGTAACCATATTTTTCTCCAATTTTTTTTTCTCCAAAAAATCTCCAACTTACTCACCCCTGTTCATTTCCTCTCTTAGGATTCAGGAGATGCACAAGCATGTCTTTTGATGAATGGACAAATCTGAGACCATCAAGTTATTTTCACTTGGAAAGCAAAAGGCCACGGGCTTGAGGGACATGTGCTTGGGAAGAGCAAGAGCACATAGTGTTCCTGAGCAGGGACACTGGGCAGCCAGTAGTGACCGGGATTGCCCAAGAAACCTGAGTGGAAAGATGGCTCAGAAGGGGGTGCTGCTGGGTCCCAGGATGGAGTGAGGAGGCCCCCTCCTCTCTGTGCCCATTTCCCCTGTCTAGACGTGGTGGGTGAGAAAGCTGTTTGGGGACCGTCACACACCTCCACGAAAGGCAGACTGACTTGGTTATCCCATTAGTATCTGGAGAGTCCTTGAGGCATCCTTAAGTGAAAACTACAAATGCTCAAGTTCACTTGTGAACACAGTAGTTTGGAAAGTGAAAAGAATAGTCCATCAGGGCCCTTGGCACTTCCAGGGACCCCCCAAATCCTGTTTTATCACTCTTCTCTATTCTTTATTATTGGGGAAGCCTCCAAAGCAATGCTCAGCACACCCAGAGTCCACTCCTGGAGACAACTGGTCAGCCAGGCTGGACACTTCAATGCTAGAGCATGATAATGCAATGATGCAGTGGGGGCCCAGAAACGCTGGGTCTACCAGGACCACCTTCATGGTACTTAAGGGGCACCAAGGCTGTGCCAGCAGAGCTCGGAATCAACTCCCTTTTGAAAATAAAATGTTTGAGCTGACTTCCAGAATTAGCAAAAGATTCTCAATGTTCTACTTGAGAATGAACAAAAACGTCCTCACCTAAGGCAAGTATTCCCAAGCGTTGGGCCCCATGACAAACCCATCTCGCCCAGCTGGAAGCCCCATGTGTTGGTGTGTTTGTGGGGGCACTGCTGGATTCTTGTGCCCTGGGCCTGGGTAAATGATGCTGTGATGGCTCTAGCTAGAATCGACTGAGTCTTAAAAGGCCAGCTGAACAGTCTGCACTAGAAAGGATCCTGAAAGCAGGCAGAACCTTGGAGAGTGGATGAGGGCCCCTTTCCCCCACCCCAGCCTGCTCTCACCTTCTACTACTGGACAGACAGCTCCTAAAACAGAGTAGGAGTTGTCCAAGCCCCTGGATACAACTGCAGGCAGATTCTCGATCCCCTAAATCTGGCTGGGATCAGCCCACCCACCCAGCCTGCAGGAAGCCTGTGCCTCAGCTGGGAGACACTGTACATCTCAGCCTTGACCATCAATTCTCTCTTCACTTAAGAACCTGGAATAGGCATCTGTCCTTGACCTAGGTTCCGGCAGGTGTGCAGCCTTCAGACCTTATGCCAAGGGTATAAATATATTCACACTGGGTACAATTGGTGCTCACCCCTTCCCTTTTCGTTTCTGGGCATGCCCTAAGCCGAGTGATTCTCTGCGTGGCCACTGGCTATTAAGGGAGGTAGTTTGAGCCTCAGCTTCTGCAGCAGGCAGAGGGGGTAATTCTGGAATGATCTCTACGATGTCTGTTAGAGGAGTTGAACCCAGCAAAGACAACTCCCTTGAATCCACCTCTTCATTTCCTCCGTCATCTTGTTCCCTCCACCCTCCATTCCCTCCTGCTTCCTGGGATTAACCCCACCCCACAAAGCACTCTCACCCAAGTCATTTCATCAGGGACTGCTTTGACCTCCTCCCTCAGGGAAGCCCCGACTAGGTCAGCAAGGGGCACTCAGGAGATAGCAATGAGTCTTGCCTTGACAGGTAAAAGTTCAACTTAACGTGAGCCTAATCGTGGGCAGAGGCCACTCTGTATCCAGGAAGAATGTCCCCAGGCATGGGGCATTGCTCTGCCCTAGCTCTCCCCCTAGCACATACAAAACCTTGAGTGGAAAGAGAAAAGCGACCTGTCCATCATGAAAAAGAGCAATAATTTGGTAAATTAATTGCAAATTTGCTCTCCCTGCTTGGTTGCCTTTCTCCTTTTATGTGGATAATTGAGAGCATATTATATTAATTTGACAACAACTGAAGTTCAGAAAGAAAACTCAACCTTGGGAGCTGTGGGTTACCATTAGATGGGTGTGTCTGGACGACGCCACAAAGAGCATGAGAGACACACTCCTCACGCGGCCGGCCCAGGTCCAGGCACACAAATGGCTATTTTTGTTCATGGAATAGCTGTGCACAGTTCCTCCACTCCAACCTGAACATGCACACTGTTTGCTCCAGAGACACAAGTCACTCAAGCGGGGGCACCACTGCCCACGGGTCGGTACACATTCAGGAAAGTCATTTCCTCGATGGGAGGTTTCTTTAAGAGAAAAGTGGCTATCCAGGAGCCATCATCATCATCATCATCATCATCATCATCATCATCATCATCATCATCATCTCCCAAAGTCTAGGTAATTCCCCCTCCACCACCACCACCCACCAGAAAATGTAGCACTGTAACACTGTCCTCCTGTTGTTCATCTATTTGCTCGAGCAGTAATGTCTCCGTTGTGAGACTTGTTGTTACTGTTTTTGGCATATCAAATACGCCATGGGGAGATTGCCAGGCTCTGCTGTGCGGGCAGGATACTCTCGGTAGCTTGCTGGGCTCTCTGAGAGGGACAGAGGAATCAAACCTGGGTCAGCCACGTGCAAGGCAAACGCCCTACCCACTGTGCTATGGCAAAAGTCATCGAAGCTATTACACATCATGCCTCGATGGGTTCAAAGACACAGTCACACGGGAAGCCACAGTCCCCTCCTGCCACTCACACTAAGAGTCTGTCACACCCAGCCTGGACCCTTTCTCGGGAAGAGTCTAGGCTGGAAGGCCCAGGGTAGATAGATCCAATAGGTGAGGTGTATGGTTGCCCCAGGAGGGATCTTGTAATCCTAGGAGAGGGTGGTGGAAGGATGAGGGCAGCCAGAATCCTCAGCAGGGAGCTGGGGAATGAATGAAACCAACTTATTTCAGAGGCCTGACTGCATCAGCTTCCTGGCAGCCCCCGCCAGGATTCGCCCAAGCAGAAGGGAGGAAGGAGGAGGAGGAGGCTGGAACTCCAGAAGAGGAGAATAAGAATCCACAAAGGTATCCTAGAAGCCTGAGCGCCTGCTCTGGGGAGCGACTCAGGAAATACCCACTGTTTCAGAAGCGGAAACGAGAGCACCCCCTTTGCAGATTGGGCCCTGGTGAAGGAAGAGAAAAGACAAGCGAACTCCTGGGTCTGTGACTCTGGGGAACCTTCCCACTGTCATCTCCTGGAGCCGGGACGAGCTGCTCCCTGCAGCGACACTTCCTTCCCTGCTGCCAAAGCTCCCGAGACCCAGTCATTCACTCTCCCCTGGACCCCAGAGTCCTTCTCCTGCCACACTGGCAAGGCTGGTGCAGATCTGTCAGCCAGGGTTCTTGGAGAGTGCAGGGTGAGCAATGACGAGCAATCCGTGGCCAAGTGTCCCCCAGAGCAGGGCACACAAGCCCCAGCAATCTTCAGCCAAGCCCCAGCCTCCAGGCAGAGAGGCAGGGGTGCAGAGAGGGGGCCGTCCCCACAGAGAGAATGAACAGAAGGGAACCCCACCTGGGGGAACTGGAAACATTGTTTCTTAATGCGGAAATGGCTGTGAGCCTGGCTGGGAAGGTGCAGCGTGATGTGAAAGGATAGATACGATGACTGTGCAAGGGATACAGCAGGACTTGGGGGTGTTGGGAGGAAGGGACGCAGAAAAGGACAAAGTTCAATCTCTTCCCCTGATCTTGTGCACCCTGGAATAAGGCTGAACCCAATTAGTACCATCTAGGCTCAATCTGAACCCTGGTGCTGCGGGAGCTGGCTGCTCCCCCCGGGGGGCCACGAGCTCCGGGATCCAACACTTTAGCCCCTGGCAGCCACAGTGAGGTTCTCAGCCGCACATGAGCTGGCTGTATCAAAAGCAGTTGTAGGCAGAGAAAGCCAGCAACTTCTTCCTTCACACTCTGCATTTCTCATTCAGGGCCTCATCCCAAATTTCCAGACTTGGAATTCCAATCTCACCTCGCCCCTCCCTAAAGCACCCCCTCCCCCACCACACATCACCACCACCACACACACACACACACACACACACACACACACACACACACACACACGAGACTACCCGACTCAGCCCTGTGCCTTGGGGATTGGGATCGTGTGAACAGTTTTCATGAGAAATGCTGTATGTTGCAAGCAGCCTGGTCCTGTGTCCCGATGTGGAGCCAGGTAAACCAACTGGCACTGCTGGGCTTTCTGCCTCTTGTCTCTCACAGGCTACTCTGTGCAGGTGTGGAGGGTGGGCTGGGCACTGGGAGAAGGTCCTGCATTTCCCCCTCAAAACCGATTAGGTAAGTCACAAGAGTGTGCATGGAATACAGAAGCTGACAAGTCAGACCCAAGCTTAGAAACCCCGCGTAAAGGGCAGAACCCTAAAGTCCAGTTCATGGAGGCAGGGGGTGAGTGGGAGGGAAAGAGAACCAAACAAAATGACTAGGCAGCAAAAGCAAAAAAGCAAAACCCTCCCTTCCTGTATGACCCCCGACCCCCTTGCATGATCAAGCTAGTGGACAGGTTGCGGAAAAACTAGTACAGGTCCAACTCCAAACATTCAGCGGGCAAAAGTAGCTCAAAATGCCAAGAGTTCTGCATATCTGTCCATTGAAAACAAATCTTGTCAGGATGGAGGGAAAATGTTAGGGCTTGCTGAGAAAAACTGGAGTGTGCACCCCAACCCTCCCCCGTGGGCTACTCTGTACCCCAATTCTCCATGCCTAAGGGATGAGAACTGTGGGTTCTAGGCACTTGTGTCTCTCCCCACCCACCCGGTCGCCACCCCCAACAAGGAAGGTCTCTTCCCTTTGCATGTTTGTGAAGGTTCCTTGCAGGGCCTCCAGAGAGAGGGCCAGGGGCAGCAGACTGTCCCTGGAGGTACTCTAGAAGCTTCCAGCAGATAGAAGGATGTCATGGGGTGAGGGATGTTGTGGATTGAATTAACATAATGACTCCAAACTGCACTAATGTTTCACAGCTTTTTTTTTATTAGCAATACCAAGATAAGTTATTGAAGCATTTTTTAGTATTGTTTTACATTCCATTCATAAATGACCTAACTTGTAACTCAGCATACAGCACACTTAAAGATATAGTTTGACACGTATTCAGAAAGCTACAATTATTATAACTTACATGCCTTCATTACCAGGAACACCTTAATATATCGTCTAATTACTTCAACAATACTCTATTCCAAAGCACACGAAACCCAGTACAAGTTTACACATTTGCTTCAATCACCGTTTCAAAGTTGTGGGTGTCAAGGTGCTGCTCACTGGGATCTTACTGTCATCTGTTCCTGGTTAATATGACAACCTGACACAATATTCAACTAGCAATAGTACTGCTTAAATACTATGGAGAAAGAATTACTGCACTTTTCTGTGTTCTTCTAAAGTGTTACAAAATACAGGACAATCAGACACAAGCAGTAATGCCAAGGAGACCAGCGCAGGGCCCACCTCTAGAAGCTGTGGTGAGCTGGTGTAGCAGGCCCCATCAGCGTCTCACAGAGAAGGGACCTCCAATCCACCAGCATCTGTCACTCAGGATTCATGACTTGGAGGGAATTTTCTCTCCCGTTCAAGTTACTAAACCCTTGCAATCCATGACTAATGGTGGAACATATGGGGCAATATTTTTAGCCTTCCTGATTCTTTGCTATATATACTGTAGGTTGGTGTGCCGTGTGTATACACATACCTATGCCAATAGTAATTATTTATTCAACACACATATGTGTATACATTCTTCTCTTGACTTTACACGATTAACAAGCTGCAGATAGCCACCGAGGAGCACGAACAGACAAGGGCAAGTCCAGCTAGACCGACTAGAACAGGGGGTGTCACTTACCTGCAAGAAAACGTGCAGATTCATTAAACAATCCAGAAATCATTTAGGCTAGAGGCATTTGAAAGCAAGGGCAGGGCCACATTCCCTAATTATTTAATGAAACTGTGACAATAAAGCAATATTTATAAAATTTGGTCCCTCTGTCTCTGGCTAAAGCAAGAATAGGCTCCATGATTAGAGCAGGTTGGCAATTAGACATAGAGGTGCAGTTGATCAGCGCTAAGTAATAGGAGATAATTACTACTTATTTGAAACCTGGGCTTTTCAGACAACATCTGAAAATTAAGAAAGAACCTGATTCCTTCCACGGCTAAGATGTGGCCTGTCTCTAGACAGCTGTCGTTTCTAACCATCACTTTGGCTCAGCAGCCCAAGAAGGTAGATGCTGAAACTATAGCACAGGGTCCCTGAAACTTATTGCACCGGGCCCCTGCACAAGGCTCATGTCAGTCATGTGGGTTGCACCTTCTGTTTCTTCCAGCATAGTTGGGCCGTGAAGCATCCGTATTTATCCATGGATGTCGATGTGTGCTCTGACATCACTATCCCTTCTCCATCTTTTTATGCTCCCTCCCAATCCTATTACTGAGGGAAGGTGTATGTATGTGTGTGTGTGTATGTGTGTGTGTGTACATGTGTGTGTGCGTGTGTGTGTGTGTGTTTAAGTAACCAATGGGTGCTTGCTCTCCCTTCTGCACCCGAAGCTTAGTTCTGGGCAGAAGGCAGCATGCAATCCAGAGAGAATATGAATATGGCAACCAAAATGAAAGCTACCACCAGACTTTTCTCCAGCTTCGGAGGCACTGTTGATTCAGACAGTAGCTTTTGGTGCCAAAAATATGCAGCAAAAGGAAAGGAACATAAACAAGGCTAAATGTCACCAGTGTTTGCCGACTTACAGACACCATCCATTTGTTTGTTCTGAAATGACGAGTGGACCATTTGGCAAATACAATGGTATTCACACAACAGTTCTGTCATCCTGCAGTGCAAACGACATCACGTCAGTGGCATTCCCATTTCATTTAAAGGGGGAAGGGAAAGAGAAGAATGCCAGAGGAGTTGAGAAGGGGCTCCCGTCCAAAGACACTGCCTCTTTGTCAGCACAGATCACACCTGACTTTGGATGAGGACAGCAGGAGCCTGCCAGGGGTGCCGAATTTTGCTGGGCAGAGGGGTAGCGCCAATGCTTTGTCCAACCAGAGTCCCAGGGAAAGGCTCTGCAGCTGGTTGTGAGGTGGCCAGGAGGGAAGAGCAGCACACAAGGGTTGTGATTTATGTCATTCAATTATTACTTAAGTTTAAGTGTCAATTTTACTTAAAGGTTTGTCCTGGGATTCAGAACAAGCCAAATGGTCCTCCCGACATGGGATACTCTCACCAGAAGCAGCGGTGACAGAAGCAAAAACTAATCTGTGAAGGACAAAACAGGCAAAGGAAGCAAGAGCAAAGTTGTGCTTTATAAGTTGTGTCTGCAAGCTCATGCTCGTGAGGATCAGTTCACAGAGAAGAGGAGAAGAGGGGGTGCTTACTCTGGGCTTTAATAAAGCCTGGAAGCTCCAGCGACAAGGCCCTGCTCTAGAGCTCCCCTGAGTATCCCTGTCTCGTTGCCCGCCCTCACCTCGGCTGGCTGAACCTGGGATCCCATGCATTGGGCAAATTTGTATTTTGTGGTTCCTGATTGAACCTCCCTTGTCATAATGTAACCTCTTATCTTTATACAAATTAGATAACCCAGAAGCCCTCCCAGTGTTAATCATCCCCTACCCACCATAGGTCATACACCCAGGCAGCTGAGGCCTGGTCTAAGCATCACTTAAATCCTGTGTCCTGGCTGGCCCTCTGGAACTCTCTGGCCACAGACTGAAGCAATGGTCTAAGACCAAGGAGGCAGAATTTATTTCCTACTCCAAAGCACTTTCCTTCAGTCAGGAATGGAACTAAGTAGGAACTGAGTCACTGGGCTGACCATCCTCATGGGAAGTCCTCACGAAGAGCCCAAACCACCATCCAAACTCAAGCTCTCACTGACCAAGGCCAAGGGACAATCACCATCATGAGAGGAAGAAATACGGGTCTCTAACTTGGATGCAAAGGAAGTTCTGTCCTTGCTGGTTGCTAATGAAACCCCTGCCATCTAAAGACATCTGGGTATTGCTGGGTATCCTGGCAGCACAGTCACATGACTTCGCCTTGGGATCACAGACACTCAGCTGAACCATTTACCCACTGTCTCGTGGCCCTCATACTGCCCATCAATGATGAAACTCAGCTCAGGGTCCCTAGAGAGGGCTGTATCTCTTACTCTGATAAGCAATGGGACGGCCTTGCAGAAATGGTGCCCAGGCCATGAGCTCACTACTGTTCCTGCGAGTCAAGTTCTACATGAACAAGGCTATACCTGTTTGCCACTAATTGCAAAAGGTTGCTTTAGGGAGACCTGGCTGAATAAGTGTCGGTACAGGTAGAATGATCTCCAAGATGAGCAATTAACTATCAGGCCCTTGAAGAAAATCCTTGGCAGCCATGGCCTGGGATAGTGCTCTTGGGGAAACATTTTCAGACCTCCTATACTGAGAAACCAGCCAGGTTAGTGAGAACAGAAGTCACATTTTAAGAGTCTGCCTCGTTTCACCATACATCCTAGAACATGTGAGGTGAAGTGCTTCAATGAACCCCTTTTTTTAAAAAAAGAGATCCCCAATTCTCTCACTGTTGTGGAAGCCCAGAACCCTCAGTCTCAGGCATCGTGTGGGTCAGGAAAGGCAGTTTCCCAGTCAGTTGGGGGTGACACGTGGGGACTGCTGGGGCTTTTGCTATAAAAGACCCTGCTTCTCACTTGCCTCCTCCAAGGCCAGTGGATTCTCGGGGAGCCTGTGGTGATGGATGTACTGAGAGGCTCTCCATGATTGGCTAGCTCCTAAGAGATGGAAACTGCTCTTGTGTGTGTGTGTGTGTGTGTGTGTGTGTGTGTGTGTGTGTGTGTGTGGAGAGGGGGGGAACATGTTCCCCTCACTGCTCTTCCCTTTCTCTACTCTCATTCTTACCCCACCCATCCTATACATGGGCCCACCCAAGGTCCCCCTGAAAGTTTCTTATAAGAATCAGCACAGAGTGGCCCTGCCAGCTGCCTCCACAGGGATGAGGGTGGTATGGTTGCTCTCAAAATCCACCAATTTGGGGGTGCACCAGCTTTGGGTTCACATGGTCACACTGAAACCCAGACTTTGCTGGTCTCAGGTCTTAAGTAAGATTGATCCTATGGTTTTCCCAAGCTTCTGTGCCTCAGAAACACGGCCTCATCCTCCCTTGCCTTCTCATGAAATAGTCATGATGGGCTGTGTCCTATTATGAGGACAAACCCCTTCCTACCAAACTCCAAGCACATCCAGTTCCCTAGTGGCAGGGGGTTCCAGGGTCTGCAAGAAAATGGAGTGGTCTGGCCAGGTCTGAACTCTGGAAGTCACCTCAAGAAATGGAAGTTCTGAATGGAGGTGGTTTCATAATGACTTCCAGCCCAGGATGCAATCTGATCCAGCCCAAAGCAGGAAGGTCTGTCCTCCAGCTTAAGCCACGAGAGAGCTAGATCCTCCTCAGGACCATCTGGAATGTGTTCCCAACTGGCTTCCTAGGGGAGACCTTGTGAACCTCAAGTTCCACATAGACATCTACCCTCCTCCATCTCTCCTACCCTCTGCCCTGTGGTTAGAATTGTACTGACTGTGAAAGGGCACAATGGTCAGGGATGACCCAGGAAACCTATGAGCCCATTTTCCGAGGCAGGAAAGCAGCGGGCAGTGTCAGGAAGCAGCTAGAAGCAGCTAGAAGCAGTGTGTGCTGCTTCCGAGTCACTCACAGACCTGGGGGCAGAAGCTACCATCTCCAACTCATATGTCAAGAACTGCTGAGCTTGTGGGGAGCCACAGAATTTGAACAGGTTTTTACAGACGCGTCTTCAAACACTTTTACCTCCATGAGAATAGAAGCAGATGGACATTAGTTCCTCCAATAAGCCTGTTTCTAGGAGCATTGAAGTAGGGATTTGGTTTTATGAACCAGACAAAATCAGACCCCATACTCTGCTGAGATGATAAATATTGGAATAATTCTTTGGGTTGGCAAAGTCTAACTTCTTGAAGAAACTAAATATCAAGCTGGTGGACCAGCTTGGAAGTACCTATTTGGGGGCAGGCAAGATGGGTTAAACTTGAAAAATATTTGAGTTCTGTGAAGCCAATGGGAGCTCAAAATGTTTAGCCATCATCTGTGTTGCTTGCAGAGCTAGGAGGTATCTATTAGACCCTTGGAGAAAAATGTCCATTGTGTAACCCAAAGGATTTAAGTTTTCATCCCTGATACCCATTTCTAGAAAGAGCATCTTGAATACTGGGACATAGCAACCAGTAAGATAATTAAAAGAGGATTTCAATTATGGTGGGTCAAATATGAAGGTGTAAGAACTGGCCAGGGGTGTCTGAGAGGAAAGCCCCTCAGAAGCAGGAGAACAGTGCCTCCTCCTTCTAAACCCAAGCAAACTCTTCCTTCTCAGATTCCAACCTAAAGTGAAAGAAGGCAGAAGGGAGGTCTCCTGAAATGTGCACCTTGTGTTCTCTGAAAACAGCACCTTAAGGCTGGAAATTGTCTTTGCATCTTATGATGAGTTCATAGTGGTACTTAGTGGGATCTGGAACCCCAATCGGGGAAACCATCAGGATTCAACTTGTGGCCCGGTCAGCTCTGTGGCCTCATTGCCCAGAAGGAAAGGGGCAACAACGTACACCCCAATGCAAGATAGACTGACTATCATCTCCACTGGAAATGTCAGGGAATGTTGTACTTCACTTTGAGGGGAGAGGGAGGGAAATGCCTCAGAGCAGAGAGCTGGGAGGGAAAGGGTTCACGGGACAGAACAGGCTTCCTGCTGCTCCCTCCCTGCCACCCTGCAGGAAAGGAAACCACTGGGCAAGCTTCCTCCAAGGCAGGCAGTTTTCCCTCAGCATTGAGAGGAAGATGGGAAAATTAATAGGGGTAATATGAGCTTATTTCAATAATAATGAGTTTATGAACATGCCAGGTTTTGATCTTTTCTGATGCATGGATTCCTGGCAGGAACTATAGTCCTATGTAGGTAGTTGAAAGAACTTAAAATAGACTTAAAAAAAATACCCAAACAAACAACAGTAAGAAAGAACCCACCCCAATCACAAACTTAAAACAGCAATAAAAGAAAAAGACTTAAACATCTCTCCCCCAGAAGAAAAGGCAAAAATTGGACTGACATAAAACCCTTTTCTCCTTCATTTAAATATTGTTTTTAACAGCTTCAAAAAGTAATGAATTGTGGATAGCTAAAAATAGATGTGGGGGGTTCTGGTTAATGGGGCCTTGTGAATCATTCAGCATAGGAACTGTCAATATTTTTTTGAGCTGTCAGAAATCCATTTAGTGATTTTTGACAATTCAAAAAATATTTCTGACTGCTTGATCCAGTTCTTAGTGAATTAGGAAAGGAGAGGGGAAAAAGAAATATATCAATTTAAATTATGAAACAAGTCCAGCTTCCTGAATCCTGCTCTGTGCTGAAAGGCAAGGCAGGATTCTGAGGCTGCAAATTTCTCTTTCATCCTCCTTCCTCCCTTCCACTTTCAACAGGTGACAGAGGAGATGTAGTCTCAGGTAAAAGAGTGGCACGGGCATCTGTCCCCAGCGAGGGTGGCTGGGGCAGGGAATAACATGCCTACCCCAGCAGGCTTCTCTTCAGAGACAGGCTCCCCAAGAATATCTGGGTACCAAGGGAATGACTTGATCCTTCCTGCCCACCCCATCTGATTCAATTCTAGGCTGAAAATTTATCATTACTTTTTATGACCTGGAATTCTTTGGGGGCAACCATATTCTTTAAGGAGGCAAAGAAGTGCTAATTTGCTAACAAGATCAGGCAGGCATAAATCCAAGACGCACAGGGTCACAACACTGCTAATCAGGGACTTCACAATGTACATTTCTTGTTAGAACAATAGACAGACAGGTTAAGAGACAGACGGACAGAAGGCAACAGTAGAAGGCCAAAGTCACAGTAACTGCCATTTGGTATGTCTAACGGTGAATCACAAACACCCACAAACCATCTCCCTATTTGGAGAGAAGGCTGATTTATTTCTACACTGTGGTTAGTGTGATATGATTTTAGTATCCTCTAAGTCGAGATAAAGAAAAGCTTAAGAAGTAGATTTGGCTGATCAAAGCAATGAGGCATTGTCTTTAGGCATCTTATGCATAAGTTGGAAATACTGAAAAGTTTGCAAGTTACCATTTCTCTTTTAGTATTTGTTTTGGTTTTGGTTTTTAAAACTTTCCCCACCCCACCCCCTTCAAATTATGGATTTAAAACAGGAGCAGTTCGCACTGCAAGACAACACCCCCTTTTGCATGCCTTCCAGACAGGCATTTCAGATCGTTCTGATGCAAATTGGAACACAAAAGTATGAGTTCTAAAACGTCTTGATGATATTGACTTTCATGATTGTCTACAATGCATATACAGCATTGTTGTTGTTGGTTTTTTTTTTTTTGTCATGTTTTGAGTTTGAAATTTGATGATGGATAAGTCTACCCCATTTTGTAAAATGCACAATTCAGCACTGATGTTTTGGGAAATGAACTAAAGGAAGAGGATTCTAAAACTTACCACACAAGTCTGGCCTCTTGATACATCCAGAATTGGCTGCGCTACTTGCAAGTCCGTTAAAGGCTGCTAAGCCATCAGCGCTATAGGCCCTGAGGACCGACAGCATGTTCATTGGCTTCTCCAGTCCCGGGGGCCCCCGCTCTGGTTTGGGTAGCCCCACCGAGGGGTCCTGTGACACAAGAAGGCCCGGCCCATGCCACTGCTTCTCCGATGCCTGGGGTAAAGGTGAGACCAGTCCCTGGACGGGCTGAGGGGTGGCCGTGGGCAGCAGGCTGTCCCCACCATCACTGCTGCTGTCCTTGCTGAGGGACGACGGTGGCTTGGTCACCATCTCTGGCTCCGTCTCGATATCCTCTTCGTCGTTGTTTTCTCCCTTGGAGGAAGAGTCCATGTCCTCGGAGGAGGCGATGTCAGAGAGGTCGTCAGTAGTGTTCTTGTTTGTGGTTTCGGGGATCAGAATCGGGGTGTCATCTTCCGAGTGGGCCTTCCCATCCGGCTCCTTGTTGGGGCAGGAGCTAGAGGCCCCTGAGCCAACCATGCCTGGGTAAACGCCAAACTGCTTGTAGAAATCTGATGGGAAGTTACAAAAGGCAGGGTCCACGTGGCCGGGCCACGGGCCACTCCTCTGCTCCCCCAGAGTCTCTTTGACCTGCCCTTGGGCCATCTTCTCGGGCGCTGCGTCCAGGGGACCCATCATGTTGGAGAGCCCCATCTCTTTGTTCGATTGTGCAGATGACAGCAGAGCCAGTTTGCTGGCCTCGCGGGCCTGGTCTTTGCAATTGACAGCCGCTCCGATGGCGTTTTCTTTGCGTTTCGCTTTGCCCAGGTGATTGGCCTGCAGATGCAGGGCCATCAGCTCCATGGAGGACGTGGTGAAAGCACAAAACAAGCAGCCGTGCCACGCGATGCTGTCCTGCACCGTCACGGATGAGCCTGGCAGAGAGGCGGCATCTGGCCGCACCGACAGGTCCAGTGGCTCATACTGAGACTTCTCTGACTTCCTGGGGGCCGGCTTGGTGCCCGCTTTCTCCTCCCCACCGTCTGCCCCGTGCACTTTGGTGGAAGGAGGATCGGCCAGGGCCTTGTCCTTCATGTCCTTCTCCTTCTTCAGGGAGCTGAGGACAAAGCTGTCCATGAAAGCTTGCAAGGACCCCTGAAAATTCACGCCATTGCTCACGATGCTCTGATAAGCGCGTCCGATTTCAGAGAAGTGGCTGCTTTTGGAAGGAAGGTCAGTGCCCTTGAGAGCATCAGCGGGGGTCTCTGAAGACAGGCCAGCGGCTTGGCCTGTGTGATCTCCTGACGAGAGCCCTGATGTCCACTGCTGGGATGCAGGGCCCCCTCTGAAGTCGATCCCGGGGAGACCCTTGAAAGCCCCCCTCAGGATGTCGGGCCTGATAAACAAAGCAGCTTTGCTGGCCATCTCGTCCCGGTGGTCTGCGGTGGGGGGCTGCCCGGACAGTGGCCCTGCTCCATTCTGCCGCTCCCGGTGGTGCCGCTCGAGGTGGTACTTGAGAGAGGCTGACTGGGTGCCCGCGTAGTCACAGTGGGGACATTTGTAGGGCTTCTCACCTGCGGGATTCAGGCAGTGGGAGAAAAAAAAATAAAGTTTTCTCATTTGGGGGCTGAACAAGGCTAGAAGGATCAACATTTGTTCTTGGAAACAAAGCAGCTCAAACTAATAATTAGTTAGAGAACAACTGTTTTTTAATAGAAGAATAATTCGTACTCTTACGCTTTTTTAATGATTTTGTACCATTTGGGACTATTCAGGAATGACATACTATCTACACACAATTAGCTATCTTTTTCTTTATCTAACATGTGAAAACGGCTGTAGATTTAAAAGCTATGATTATGAAAATTAAGCATAATAATTTCAACCACAGTGATCATTAAAAGTAGAAGTTTAAAAAGACAAAGTATGTAACAAATGGGTGGTTGCAATATTTTGTGTATACAATAGCTCTAAAATTTGTTTAAATTATACACATGGAAACCATTTTTAAACCTAAAAATTTTATGGCACTGTTACGCAAGACTGAAATGAATGATTTAAGTCTTGCTCTGCAGTAAATCATGGATATAATTAGCAAATGGCATACTGCACAAGTAATTTATCATTATTTGGAGGGCACCATTCCAGACGGCTCAGATATCTGCAGACCTACTGCATTGTTTCTAAATAAAGAACTATAAATACCGATTCTATAAAATATTAATACCATTACAGTGCATTATGATTGCAGCATGTAAAGACATATAGTTAAGATAAAAAGCAGTCAATAAAACTTAAAAGAAAATGAGTAATAAAAAGGCACAAAATATATTTAGTTTCTGTATTTGAAATTAACATTATCTACTGGTCTTTGTAGTGCCTTAAATTTGTACTAATGGCAAACCTAATGCTCCGGTAGTAAAATGTGTAATTTACCTATAATAAGAGCTTTCTAGAGAATAAAAATAGCTTTAAAGAGTGTTTTAAAACATATAAGATCATTTTCATGAATTAAATATTTATTTAAATTCAACACCCAACTTCCATTGTTCTTCCCACCACAGAAAAGATACTGTAACATACAACAGAACAGAGACCTGCTCACAGGGTGAGAGAGAGGAAGCAAGGAGAAGAAACAAATGGATTCAAATATTTTCCAAGGCTTTTCTAGTAACTCGGAGTCTCTTCTAGACTTTGGAATGGACCAGCTCTCTTCCGGAAGCAACCGAACTGTAACAGTCCCCTTCACAATACACACGATTCTTACTCAGGGAAAACTCAAGAATCCCCCACCCCTTCCTCTCTTCTACTGTATAGAACAGACTGATCTAAAAAAACAAGAGCACATCCCCTAGGGAGTGATACATTCCATGGCATATTAGCATGTCGGGTCTCCTGGAGTCCCAGCCCCCAGGCACTAGGCTTTGCGCATAAGAGCCAGAGCCAGAGGCCTGGACTCTGAGCACAACAGAACCACCAGCCCAGACTGTGTCCTTGGAGAAACTGTGCCTGCCTCTTCAAGATGGTGGCGAGTGCTCCTTGCTCAGACTTCGAGGCAGCTGGGGGAATCTCCTTCGAGTCTGGACAGAGTGCACGCTGGAAAGCCACTGCTCTAAATGTGAAGGCTGTGTGGTCCCTGGTTTGATCAAAGCAATGGTTCGAGACAAGACTATCCTCTGGGAGGGAAAGAGTCATTGATGCCGGCCGGCACCAATCCCTGTTTCTTGGAGCTGATATTGTTGTTCAGGTCTCCCATCCACCACTGCTGTTTGTCCATCTCAGCAGTACCAGTGGCTCTGGAACCCATGTGGCATTACGGATAAGGCACTCTAGGGCTGGCCTGCAGGCCTGGTGCCAGCAGAGCAGCGGCAGCAGCAGGCCCTGGAAGCTGAGGGGCAGTGGGGATGCTCGTAGCAGGAAAGCCACCAGGGCACCCAGAATCCCAACCCCTGGGCAAGCGTCATGATTCTGGGGGAGAGCCCCGAGTGTGAGGGTGGGTGGAGTTGTGGTCTTGCAGGTACTGGGTGAGACTCAAGTTGTATTTCAGAAATGCACCTGGAAATGATTAAGCGCATTTGGCAAAGGGCTTGCAGAACGCATGGGCATTCATTAGCGGGAGCCACAGAAGGAGAATGTGGACTCCTGCCTGCAGGCTGAGGAGTGGGGGTAGGGGAGCTGCCTTTCTCGGTGAGATGGGCAGTGATGCACAGAGGAGGTTTCTTTCCAAGGGACACACACTTGCTAGGCACACTGAAACTGCTTCCCTTAATCTGTGCATTACGATCTGCTGAGTTTATGGCATCAGTGCACAAAGGTTCTGCCCCGGGTCTAGAGTCAAGCTCAGGTGTATAATACACATGCATTCTTGGTGATTCTGTTTTAAAAAAAATGTTAACATCACACTTTGACTCAAAAACTCAGTGCCTGGTGGAGGGATGAGTATTTGATCATTGTATAATTGAAACCCAGGCACAAAAATTTGTAAGTCCACAACTGTACTTCACTAATAAAAATTAAAAAAAAAAAAAACTCAGTGCCCACTCCCCCAAAAAAGTGGGAGAGGGAAGTTGGAGATTATACTTTGGAAAAAATTAACTATAGCTTCCTGGGGAGCCTTAAAAAATTGGATCCTTGCTCCAACCCCACTAATTCTAGTTTAATTGCACCCTGGGACAGACTGGGCTTTGAAACCCCCAAAGATGAGAGAACCAATGATCAAGAGAACCAATGCAATATGGAGAAAAATTGTGTAGAGGCTCTGTGGAAGTAACCCTTTGGGGAGATACCAAGGAAGCTTACAGCACAAGCCACCTGGACCGTTGGACCTAGGGGCTGTTTGGAGAGTCAACCAGACTCAGAGGCCCCAAGCACAATGTTCACCTGACACAGGATTCCCTCTCAAGGCCTTTGCTTCCTTGGTCCGGAATGTGGGAAGTTGGAGCACACGTATTCTATGGTCTCATCCCCACTCTACAGTGGGTGTCAAGAACATACCCAAGTCTCCAAAACGAGTCAGACATGTGTCCATACAGTCCACGCTGCACACCCAGAATCTCACTCGCACTATTTCTCACTGAACAGACCAACGGGTAAATGAACAATACCTTCTACCTGGGAATTGGAGAACCAAAGAAGACAACGCCCTTTCTTCAGAAGAGACATTCAAGTAAGAGGCACTCACACCATACACACACCACACTTAGACACCTATCTATCACACGCACCATGCACATAGCATCTACACACTTACCTCTCATATCACACACACTCATATACTTTGCTCATCACTCTCACACCACATATACCTTACTCATCACCCTCCCATAACACACAACGCAAACATCACCCTCACAGATACATATCCCTCATACTATACAACACACACACTGCCCTCACACAAGCAAGCCCCTCATCCTGTACACACATACACATCCCTCACACATGCATACCTCTCACATTACACACACACTCACACATACCACACATCACCCTACACATGCACACCCCTCATACCACACTCCCATTACACATATAACCCTCATCTGTACACATACACACACACACGCACGTGCACACACACACACACACACACACACACACACACACACACACACCCCACATATCCCTTGCTGGAGATAATCTTTTCATTTATTCCATTGTTCTTTTATAGTCCAAAATAGGCTCTGGCCTCCACTGCTCTGCTCAGGTGGGGGCAAGGCCAAAGCTGAGAATCAAGAAAGGTTGTTCTTAGCATTTATGTGCCCAAGGATTCAGGCTCTGGTGAACAGGACTGCCTGGTGCATTTTCAAAGGCCATTCTGGCTTCACATGACATCAGCTCTGGCCTTTTGTCCATGCTGCACATAGAGACTAGAGACCCTCCATCATCCATCCTTTCTGTGCTTCCTTCCATCCCCCTGCCTTCTTCTTGAAAGGCCTGGCTTAAATATTTTCTTCCTGTCACCTAAATTTCTGAATAAATGCTCCAGGGTAAGTTTAATGGATAAACCCCAAACCTTTAGATTTGTGTTTACAAAACAAAAAGGGAAAAAAGGTTTAATTTATAATTATAATTCCTAAATATTTGGGGTTTTTTTGTTTTGTTTTGGTTTTGGTGTCCAGGGGTTACTTCTGCCTCTGCACTCAGGAACTACTCCTGATAGGCTTGGGAAGCCCTAGAGGGTGTCAGGGATCAAACCCAGGTCCTTCACATGCAAGGCTACTGCCCTACCCATTGTGCTAGCTCTCTGGCCCATGCCCTAAATATTCGGAATAACCACAGTTACCCTATGCCTTGAAGCCTTTCCTGTTGGTTCCACTCCTAAGGGGTAAGGGAAACAGCCTAGAACTACACTACACTGGAACTAACTGGAACTACCCCAGTACATTATTAGCCAGTCAAGCCAACCCAGGGATGTTAGGATGATTGTCACCTGAGGTTACTGAACTCCCTGGAGAAGTTCCTGAGGTTTCCTTTCCCACAGGAAACAGCGGTTTCCCAAGCATCCCCCACCAAAGACACATTTCAGAGTGCTCAGGAGGCAAACTTCTCACACCATTGGCCAAGGGCAGCTGGGACAAACCTATCAATACATCCTGCAGACTCTAAGGGGATGGTGAGTCTGGCCAGCAGACAAATGCTAAGTTCACTGTCCTGAGTGTGGTTCCCGAACTGCATCATGGAAGCTGGTGATGGTTTTGAGCCCAAAAGTGCTGGCCTGACCCCTTCAAAGCCACAGCTCCTACCAAAGAACAAGCCAATGGGGCTCAGTCCTCTATCCTGCCTGACTCAGCCTAAGATTTGGTTGTATGACTCATAACCAGGCAACTCTGCTGCCGGGCAGCAGCACAAGCTGAGTGACTGGCCACTGAGATCATAAACTAGTACAAATCTACTGGGAAGTTTCACTCCAAGTGCTCCATGCTTCCCAGAAGTCCGAATCCTCGGGCACCTCCATGATGTTAGGGGTTCACTGGCTTTGTGTCTGCCCATGTAGGAGCCTAACACTCAGATGCCTCAGAGCCAGGAAGATCACAGGAAGATTTCCTGTGAGGAAGAGCAGGGTAGAGGCAAGTACCTTGCCTCAGTCAGAACCAACCAGCTGTGGGAAGGATGCTTTTCTATATGAAAAGCCCCACATACTTAGACTTCCACATTCTCTCCCTGGCACTTGGCTTTGGTACTGACTTCAGAAACACCTCAGAGGGGGCTGGAGAAATAGTACAGTGGGTAGGGCGTGCATGTGGCCAACCCAGGTTCAATCCCCAGCATCCCATATGGTTCCCTGAGCACCGCCAGGAGTAATTCCTGAAGGCAGAGTCAAGAGTATGCCCTGTGAGTTGCCAGGTATGGCCCCAAAAAAGCAGGAGCATCGCAGAGACTAAGACCCCCAGTACCGACTGTAGACAGGGTCTCAGTGGAAAAGGATGCCAGTACTGAGTCCTTCCCCAACCAAAGAGAGAGTGTCAGACACAAGTGGCCTGGGTGGGAAAACTACTCACAGTATTTTAAAACAATAAGACCTGGGTCAAACATTTCTAGAAAAGAGAGTTTTGCTGGAAAAGCACACACACACACACACACACACACACACACACACACACTTGCAGTTTATTTCCAATTGGCTAATAAAATGTTTGGAACCATGTTACCAGCCACCCATTAGAATAAGGTTCATATTCAAGTTCAAAATACCACTGATAACTTTTCCACACCATTGAGGCATACATTTTTAGAAGTTTGTGACTAAGTGGTTCAATTCATTATTGTAACTATTTGCATATTCCTGACTTCTCTTATTTGGAGTCTCCATGTGGCATATGAGATGCCAAATGCAGCCTCATGCATGGTACTGAGATTTTGGAGCTAATCAGAGCAAACTCCTAAGAGCACCTCTTCAAAACCAACAGGTGGATGTGTGCTGGCCCCTTCCGAAACCCCTTAATCAACCTTTTTGTCTTGTCTTGTTTGGGAGCCACACCTGGCTATGTTCATGGCTTACTACTGGCTCTGCACTCAGGGATCACCAGGCTCAGGGGGATCACAGGCGTTGACCAATGCCACTGCTGTACCCGCTGTACTACTGCTCTGGCCCTTTTTGTCAAACATATAAGAAACACTTCATGCTTCCAATAAGCTTTTTGCCTTTTCTTTTCCTTTTTTCCCCACTAAACTTCAAAAGTGTTTTCACTTTTAAGGTAACTGATTCGCCCCCCTGTATTGGAATCCTCCGTTTGATATTTATATAGTCTTTCTACATGTCTTTACTTAGTTAATACCAGGAGAGATAAATATGGTGGTGCCTTTGCAGCGAAGCTTCAGTACATTAATATAAATTGTGCACTAATTCCCCCAAAGCATATATATGTTGTAAACCTGAAGACTTTTCACACAGCTGCTTATTGCTAAACAGTGCCTTGTCCAGAAGGGGACAATCTGTGTCTCTAATTGCTGTCACTGAAGCCGAGATTCATTATGTGACTTTCCCATTAAAATGTGAGCATTAATTTGTATAATGAAATATCGCCCACTGCAGTGTTCATTAGCCATGCCCTACTGTATACGGCACATTGTTAGCTACCTAGAAACTGTAGTTAATTTCACTAATGGATATTTCCCTACTTAGTGTTTGGTAGGAAATTTATACTGTAACATTACCTCTTAAACTTTTAAGGAAATTTAAATTCAATCAATTATTTTCAACAAAAGTTTGGGATGTCATTACGGCAGAAAGAACAGGGAGGGGGGAGTACAGAGAAATCAAAGGGGTGTTTCAGTTCATCTTAGAAATAGAGAAACGACAGGATTTTTCATTCAAAACAAAAAGGAAAAAGAAATCACCTTCTTTTGGGCAAGAGGCAAGAGGATCTATACCCCTGCCCCCCATCACTACTCAGGTGTCTGTCTCCAACTGAGGAGGCAAAACACAGTGTCTGTTTAAAATGACAATGGGAGGTCAGGATGATGGCTAGGAGGTGCACATGCTTTGCATGCCAGAGGCCTGGGTTCTGTCCCTGGCATCACATGATCCTCCCCAGGATGCCAGGAGCAACCCCCCTCCCATACACCCCCTACCCAGCAGGTGTTGGGCATTTCCCCTGCGCACAGCTAGGTGTAGCCAAAAACAAGAACAAAAATAAGGGAAAGCACCCTTTAATCGATGCAGTTTTGCAAATGCATGCCATGTGCTTTCCTAAAGCTCCTGGCTCACTCTCCGAGAAGGGAGACTAGAGACGTGTGGAAGGAAGGGGACACGCACAGCGGTCTCCAGGTACCATTGGTGCTAGGGGGCTGCTGTGAAATGGAAAAGCCACTTGCAAAAAGGAACACCTGGCCTCAGGTGTCTCCTGGGGAGGCCCAGCTAGTGATTCCATGGCACCTTTCATGCTAATGGGCAGGACACAGTGGCTGATATCCTGCTTCACCACCACCCTAAGCTCCTATGCTGCTGGGGAGACTGAGGCACATGGGGATGGATGGAGGAGGCCCTGGCCTCAGGTTGGGCTGAGTCAGGGGGAAAGGAGGAGCCAGGCGCACAGTACTTCCCTTGGAAATCGCCGGGAGGTTGCATCAACACACCTTGTGGGTACAAGTCACTTCCTTTCCTCCTGCTGGTTAGGGTGTGGACACACACTGTCAAAGAAATGGTGCATTAATTGCCTAAACCAAGCCAGAAATTCACCCCCAAATTGCAAGACAACCCAGGGGTTAGGAGAACAGGAATCCAAGGGAGGCAGCTCTGAGTTACAGCCCAGAACCCAGGGCAGGACCAGTCTGGCTTCCTGGGCGGGCTGGAACCTGTCCCCAGGACTTATGAGAGCTGTTCCATGCCCTGCTGTGCTTGCACTGTCCACTGGGATCGGCTGCTGAGGCCAGCAGGTGGCCGGCATGCTGTGTAGACCGAGCACTAAGTCCCAGGATGCCCTCTGCAGGGCACGCAGCCCTCTGGGAGACTGTCCCACTCTGAGTCCCGGGTTGCTGTCTTTAGGACACACATGGCCCTCTACCCATGCTGCCCCCGGGACCCCAGGAGA
The DNA here is from genome assembly GCF_029834395.1 of Sorex fumeus. NCBI lineage: Eukaryota > Metazoa > Chordata > Mammalia > Eulipotyphla > Soricidae > Sorex > Sorex fumeus. Next base: position 25,970,969 of record NW_026606179.1, read on the forward strand.
CCACCACAGGCATCCCCGGGGGCGGGGGGGTTGGAGTCCCTCAAGCAGTTCCGGCTTGGGCCAGACCCGCACACACAGTGTCTCCAGATGAACAAACCACTGGTCTGTGGAGAGGGGAAAATGGACGGGATTTGTTTTTAATTAGTCCTTGCGCTCATTGCCTCCAAGTTCTCAGGAGGGAGGGGGCTCATGACATTCCACACAGGGGTCACTGTTGAGACACAAGTTCCTCTGGAAACCTAACAAGGGGGGGCGGAGAGGGTCTGCCTGGGGCACCCAAGGAGCAGGAGTCACCCGCTGCAGGGACCACTCAGCCCCACCTGCTTCCTGGACACCAATAGGTACTCGGACCCTGGAAGAACCCCTAAGGTAGGACTGTTGGATGGGGGGTAGTGGGCAAGGTGAGTCCAGGGACACCCACGAGTCCCAGCCTTGGGAAGCTGCAGGTGGGGTGCAATGCTGTCAGCTGCAGGCCGGGGAGCCCAGGCATTTGCTTCAGGATACTCTGGGGCGTCTGCAGGATGCCGTGGCTGAGGGTGACAGAGTCAGCAGCCTGTCCTCCCCAGATGGTGTTGCTGACTGCCGAAGACCCTGACAGAGCTGGAGGCAGAGTGAGGACACCCTGATCGCCCTGAGCTGGACCCTGGGACTCACATGGTCCTCGGAGCAGATCTCAGACCCCTGTCCTCCAGGTCTCCCACTGTCAGCCCTGAACCGCTCCGCCCCCATAACCAATGAGTCATTGCTTATATTCTTCTTCCTCCCCCGTCCCTCTCTGCCTCTCTCTCTCTCTCTCTCTCTCTCTCTCTCTACATATATCCACATATATATAGATATACACAGATGACCATATGTGTACATATTTTATGTATTTAGATCAATCAGTTGATTGATCAGATAGATCATTCTGTGTGTAGACAGATGATAGATATGTAGACATCTGGTAGATAATCTCAACCTCCCCTTGGTGGACAGCAATGAATGTCTGCCTGCCTAAAGGGAGTGACCTCTCAGATTCAAGGGCCCTGGAGGTCACCTATGTCCTCTGTCTCTTGGTATTCTGGCTGGAACTCAGGGGCCGGCAGCAATCTAGCTGCCTGCATGGTCTCCTAGCCCAGGTGTTCAAGTCACCATCTGGGGCACCCACTGGGTGCTTCTCCAGCAAGCCAGGGCTGGAGGGAAATAGAGAGGAATGAACTTGAGTTAATTCTATGGAGTCACAAGGGAAAGTGGATTTTATACGTGGATTTTTATCCATGGATGTTATATGATCACGACTTCTCATAAAAAATGGAAAAGGACAGAAATATGTAGAGAATGTACTGCCTCATATCCCAACCAATTAAAATATATTATGCAATGGATTGTATACACTGGATTACTGTACACTGTGTTTCTCCTGTGCTCCTATAGGTCCATTATGGACAAATCTGCAAAGATGCCATTCTGGAAAACTCTATTCTGTCTCTCAGGCTGCTGTCCCCCAGTCACGTCACTTGGAAATACAGGCCACGCAGGGAGAAGGCAGGGTGGCACGTCCCCACACCTGCAGGTCTACATGAACTCATCCATTAGCAAGTAACTTGATTTTGATTTCTAATTGCTCCAGTAATCTACACTTTTACATTGTCCTAATGGATGTTTACTTTGGTGATTTATAACAGGTTATGCTTTCTTTTCCATGCAAACACACAAGTGTAAACATTTTCCAACTCCTTTGTTCTTTTGATAAAGAGGAAACTGATCTTTAACTGGTTACCATGTTGCCTTTTACACTGAAAATGCTGTTGGGGTGAGTGGGGGTGATGTTTCCAATGCTTCTGTCATTTCCTTCTTTATTGTGGGAAGGTTCTAGAATGGCCCTGTCTTGCTGCTCTCTGGTTTACTGACCCTCAGAATCGTGTGAAGCAAACATTCAGAAAACAATCTCTCAAGTTTTTTAATGTCCCAGAGCAGTATCTACACAGCTCAGCAGAATTTTCACTGTCTTTGGTCCTAATTTTCCCAGAATATCCTGTGACATATGTCCTCTGCCCCAAAGGCAGCGGGTGGTTGGGGGGTAGCAGAGAGTCAGCAGAGCTCCTTCCTTTTGGGGAGTTATTCACCCTTTTCCTGATCCAGAGTTCCTCACTATAGGTGAATCCAGCTGGGCACCTGGTCTGCAGTGGCCACTGTCCACCCTCCCTTGGGCATCCCAGAGACCAGTTTGCATACCTCCAGGACCACATGTTGCCTGGGGAGGAGAGTAGCCACTGCAGTGACCTGGGCAAAACCAGCAATAAGAGGAAAGGTTTCACTGTGATGGGGCTTGGTGCCCAACTCTGAAGGAGAGGGAGCGAGCCAGGGCACCTGAACTGGCAGAGATGTTCCCGGGCTCCTGGGCACAAATTCAGGGACCCCTCATTCAGCAGGCTCTTTGAGAGAAGGGGAAAGGGCTTCCGATCGCAACAGCAGGAAGATCAGCACTTGCCATTTGTGGCTACCATGCCGAGGCGTCTGGTGGGGGTGGGGGTGTGACCAAAACCGACACAAAAAAAGGTTTCCCCCAGGAAGGTGGCACAAGACGAGAAGTCTCAGCGACAGCTTCACTACCTTATTCTTCCTTATTCTCCACCTTCCCAAAGAAAGGGATTTCTCCCCAATGACGCCGAGGTGTGTGGATGGGCCCAGGGGTTCTCTGGGAATTCACATCACATCCCTGACAAGATCACCGCTGTTTGTTCCACCGGGGAGAGGAGAATGGCACAGAGGAAAAAGACGAGCAAGCGGGGTGTTCTGCTGAGGAAAAGAACACAACGTTCCCAGCGGAGTTCAGGACTTCTCTGGGAGGCGCAGCGAGGCGCCCCCACTGCTGCTCAGCCCCCGTGAGCAGCTGGAGGAGGAACATCGTGAGAGTGTGTGTGTGCGGGGGGGGAGGGGGTGCCAAGGGGCTGCAGCAGGCCCAGCCCCCCTGTGTGGAGGCACAGAGAGCGGGCTGTGGAGGAAGAGTTGCTGAGGAGGAAGAGGGTGTGAGCAGGGTGTGGGGGAGGATGTGACTCTGCTGACTGGCTGGGAAACGCCCTTCGTCCTGCAGGGGACACGCTCGAGGACTCCAGAAGAGACGGCAGCAGGCTGCCCACCGCGTGCCCACCCATCCTCCAGGCTGCTCTTGGGTCCGGGAATATTTGCGGGTGCCCGGTGGGGGACTCCTCCTCTTGAACCACACACTCCTCACTGGTGCCCCTACGCACTAAACATCCTGCATAACCCTGAGCTTTATTGATTCCTTGGGAAATAGACCACAATTATTTTTGAAAATAGATGGCATATTTGTCTATCCTCTGAAGCAGCTCATGCGCCGATAGATAAAGTGTCAGGAGGAAAAAAATCAAAGAAAATGGAGGTGTCCATATCTCACATAGATTTTTCTTTGTATTGGCAACGGACAAACAACTAGCAGAGATGCTGAAAAGCAGCGTGAGGGAGAGAGACAAGGCTGGGAGACCAGGGGAAGCCCTTGCCCAAAGTGGCCGGGGGCGACCCGAGAAGCTCAGTAGCCACGCCTTGGGCTTGATGCGGAGGGCACGTCAATTCTTCTCTGGAAGGGATTCAAGGCCAATTTCACAGCATGTGAGGGGAGGCTGCTGCCTGTCCAGCCTAGGAAAGGTCAGAGGGACCCCACCAGCCCCAAAGCCACTTCTCCTTGCATGAGGGAGCCACTGAGTTCCCTGTGCAACACGAGAGCCAGCGCGGGGTTCCCCACACTCCTGGCCCCCTTGACTCCAGAGACTCCCAGTCCCCCTCAGAGTGACTTCTCCACTCCAGGAGGAAGTGCTCACTGGATTTCTGGTGCCTCAGAGAAAGAGAGAACAGCAACCTCAAAAGCCAGGGCCTCAGAAGAGCTAGGTCATTGGGAGGGTGGCCATGAGGAAGACGTGTGTGTGTGTGTGTGTGTGTGTGTGTGTGTGTGTGTGTGTGTGTGTGTCACAGTGCACGGAAGACAGGCCCCTAGAGAACCTGAGAGTGTCCAGTGTCGGGGACAGGACGGGCCTGAGGGCGGGCCTGCGGGCCTCCCCGCGCTGGGCACTGCGCCCCCGATGGCTCACCTGTGTGTATCCTCAGGTGAACCTTTAGGTGATGGGATGTCCGGAAGGTTTTCCCACAGTAGGGGCAGTCCTTCATGGCCGAGCCCAGGCTCCTGTCGCGAAGCAGCGCGGGCTGCTGGACGCCGGCAGCTCTCCCAGCCTCCTCGCCAATGTCTGCAGCGGAGGAGAAACGTTCTCACATCACTTCAGCACATGTCAGGAGTTGTTCGCACCAAAACTGCTAACACCACATAAAGTTAAACATGTCAATACTACACCTGTCTGTTTCATTCTTTCAATCTGACAGAATGCTGACAATTCATGTATTTTCTTGTTATTCTCTTAAATTATTTCATCTTTCCTATCATCATTTTAAGCAGCATATGGTACCTTTATATTGAACTGAATTAAACAAGAAAAGAAACAGCTGTGTCAGCAGCTGGTTTGATTTCTTCTTTTGCTTAGCTCCTATTAAATAATTTTTTTCAAAAGTTTAAAAATGTTGGTGTTTGTGGAATCTGATTAATTTATAATATGGACGAGCTGGAAGTTTGCTCTAGGATCGAAATCCCATTTGCATTATATCAAGAAACAAATGAAAAAAAAAATGTGTCTCGGCTGAGTCCCTAAGACATGCCGACACACAGCTATTTTGGGACAGGAAAGAAAATTATCCCAAACTGATCATTTCTTCCTTGTGAGTCTCATATCCATTGCTGGCTCTCATGAAAGAGAGAAGGAAACGTATGGAAATGCAGTTCCACAATTAGCCCATGATAAACATATAGTGACATATTCAAAGTCATGTGCAGAAACTCAGCTGCAAAACTCCCATAAACTTGGAGCACTGCACTTAAATCTCTGTGCAGCGACTTGAGAACTCCCTCTGTAAAGTATCAATACAAATTTCCCTTCCTGCTGTTATTTGTCATGTAACCCAAACCATTAGAAAATGGAATAAAATTTACATATGTCTTCCTTCTGCCCAGAAATGATGGGACATAATAGTAAATAAAACGAAAAATATCTAGTGGTTGGAGGATGTGTCACTGCAACACCCAAGGCCTGACATCACAGTGCCAGTGAGGCGACATCAGGAAGCAGGGCAGAAATGAGGAATGAGCCTCTCAGAGCAGCAGGGCACGAAAGCCTTCTCCTCTGCCTGCCTCCTGGTCCTCCCCATGGGGCTAACGCCTGGCCCCCTTGGCACAGACCCAGGCTTCTGAGGCAGTGCATGAAGACAGGCCCCTGGAGAACCTGGTGGATCCTCACTGCCACTTCCGACCCACCCTCTCCACTGCTCAGTAGATCCACAATGAGAACAAGGGGACATCTGGGACAAAAAGCAGACCTGTGAGTTCTGCAGAGAGTGGCGTCGCCAAGATCTGTCCCTTCCAAGCTCTCGAAAATGTGAATTGCTTTTTATTCTGTAACATGCTTCCCTGATATTCTCTGCTCACTGTCAAAGGGGACAGACTTACATGCCACAAACAAGATAAAGCCAAATGCATATGACTCTGACTCTGAGCTCTGCATTTGGTCTACACGGGGCACTATCAATACCTGAGAAAAATTCTTTAAGTAAGGCTCACTTTGGCAGGGGGCATACCTGGGGGGGGGGGGGGGGGAACGTGTAGAGCCAGCAATCAAACTTGGGGCTCCTGCATACAAAGCATGTGTGGCTGTCCTTTGAGCCCTCTTCTGAGCCTAAAGGCTCACCTTTTATCTCTTTTCTCACAATAGTCTAAGTTTCCTGGGAGAGCTGTTCCGAGGGCCTAACTAACTGCCCGCATGTTCTTTCTCATCATTTTACACAGGTAGGAGAGGGCTGGTTTCACCCCATCCATCAGCCTCATCTCCTCCAGCACCGGGACTTCGGAGTAGTCACCCATATATCAGTGAAAAGCTACCAAAGAAGGCTATTGGTCAGGGTCAAGGGGCACCAGAACACATTTCAATGTGCCAACAAAATGCCAGCCCCCAAAAGCAGCCACAGTGGGGTGCTCCACCATGGAAAGAAGGTTAAGACCACCAGAATTTCCCCCAAGTTCTGTCTTTACAACCAGACAGCTGACAGCCCAGAACAATGAGCAGATGTCAGTTCCAAAGAAACCACATCCTAGGCTTCAACAGCTGGAACGCCACCCCTCCCGCCACCTACCCCTCTCCCCACCTCCCTACCCTCCACCCAAACATGCCTTGTTTGCCACCCAGTACAGCTCGGTGGGTTCTTGAGGTCAGCTCAGATGACCTCACGATCATCTAACAACAATGAGCCTGATTAAAATTCTGCCCAAGTGTTCCTGCAACCAAGTTAAGACACCCTCCTTAACTGCGAGGGCCAGGAGCCATCCATCTGAATTACAAGCAGAGTTAAGTGGCCAAGATGTTGGTGGCAGGACAGAGGCGGGCCAGCTAACTTAGAAGTGAAATGCTCAGACCCTTCTCTCTAGCTCTGCATGCCTCTGCTCCGGGCGCTCGCCAGAGCCCTTATTGAGCAGAGCAGGGCAAGGCTGTCTGAGAGTGGGGAGAGGAGAGGGTGGGGCCACTTCCCTGCCTGAACTCTGCAAGTTCTTGCCCAGGGCCTGTGGTAGATAAACAGATAAAGGCTGCCCTGCACGGCCCTGCAGAAGCTGGGATGAGCTGAGCCTTCTCCATGCCAGTCTGCGACGGCCTGGATCTGTTTTCTTTTTATCTTTCTATCTTGGCTATGTGTGGCCCAATAAAAAAAGAATAAATTTGTAAGATAAACAGCTTTCTTTGAGATTTAAGAGTCCAATTTTCACTTTATACAGAAATGGGATTTTGGGGAGGGCCAGAGGCCTATGGCGTTTACTCTTAGACTAATCCAACTAAAAAAACAAACTGCTGCACTCTGAAGGGGAATTGTGGGTGGTCCCAGGAAGTGTCTGCAGAAAAAAGCCAAGCACCAGGCAGGCTGAGGAAGCCCAAGTGAGGCACACGCACACACACGCTCACACATGCACATGTGTGCACACACACACACACACACTCACACACACACGCACACACACAAACAGGTCCAGGGGTATTCCCTGGTCTTCACAGGCGGCGGGGAACAAAGGGTCTCCACTTAGCCTCATCATACCCAACATCCCGAAGACTCGGTCAGAAGGAGTCAACTGTCCTGGGCTTTCCTTGGAATCCAGCCCTAAGAGGCTCCTGTTCAGCTCCCTGGGAGGAGAACCGAGTGAGGCTCCGCCTGACCCCACCAGGCATTCCCATGAAACAAGTGCTGGTCCAGGGCGCTGCCAGGTGGGGCCTTCCCATGCCAGTCCAGACGCAGTAGCAGGAAGGAGAGGAATGGAAGCATCAGAATGACCTCTCTGATCTTGGGTCGGAATGGATTATTTGTGCATCAGATACCCACATATCTGATTTCTTTTAAAACACACAGTATTTCTCCTTTTGCCATGTGCTAGGTATGGACAAAGGTCAGGCTCAAAGCTGCCATCTCCAAGAACAAACCCCACATATATGGTCAGATAATTTTTGACAAATGAGCCAAGAGCATGAAATGAAACTTAAGACAGCTCCTTCAATACATGATGCTGGGGGAAACTGGATAATTCCATGTGAAAAAAAAAATAGAGCTGGATCAGTCCCTCACACCTTATACAAAGGTCAATTCAAAATGAATCTGGTCTTGAAAGCAGACCAGAATTGGTAAAGTGTAGTGAGGAAAATAGAGGCAGAACACTCCAACACCTGGACCTCAATGGTATTCAATGATACTATGCCACTGGCAATGAATAATAGAATAAGCAAAAGGGACTACATGAAGTTAAATTTTCTGCATGGCAAAGGAAAGATTAGTTAAAACTAAAAGACAGTTAACTTAATGGAAGAAGATATTTGCGTTGAACATACCAGATAAAGGGTTGATATTCAGGATATATATATACATATATATATATAGTACTCAACAAAGATCAACAATAAAAAAATCAAAAGAAACTAGAGAAAGTGAGAGAAGAAAAAGAAGAAGAAGAAGAAGAAGAAGAAGAAGAAGAAGAAGAAGAAGAAGAAGAAGAAGAAGAAGAGGAGGAGGAGGAGGAGGAGGAGGGGGAGGGGGCAGGGGGGAGGGGGGAGAGGGGGAGGGGAAAGAGAAGAAAAATGCTTGCCATAGAGTAGGGTGTAGGGAGAAGTAAACTTGGGACATTGGTAGTAGGAAATGTACACCAGTGAAGGGACAGGTATTGGAACATTATATGACTGAAACCCAATCATGAACAACTTTTTAATTGTGTAGTTCACGGTAATTCTATTAAAATAAATAAATAAATAAAACTCCATAAAAATGGGAAGAGCAAATGAATAGAGACTTCCCTGAGGAAGACCAATGGATGGCCAACAGGCACATGACAAAATGTTCACCATCACTTATTGGGAAATCCAAATCAAGACAACAATGAGATATCATCTTACACTAGTGAAAATGTCACATATCAAAAATACTGGGAACAATCTGTGTTGGCAGGGATGTGGTGTAAGAGGAACTCTTATTTATTGCTGATGAGAATGTTATCTGGTCCAATCTTTATGAAAAAATTGTATGTAGATATATCTCTGTAAATTAAAAATCAGTCTGCCACATGATATAGCAATTTCACTTCTGGATATCTACCCCAGGGCACACACACAAAAATGGATTTAAAAAAGACATATGTCCGCCATTATTTATTGCAGCACTTAATACAGAAGGTAAGATATAGAATCAACCTAGATGTTCAAAGATGAATAAGTGGATCATAAAAATGTGGTATATATACACAATGGAATACTATGCAGCTGTAAGGAAAGATGAAATCCTGCAATTTGCTGCAGCATGGATGAAACTGGAAGATATCGTGTTAAATAAAGCAGAAGAAGGACAAACACAGGATAATCTCACATATATGTGGTATATAGAATAATTGAACAAGAAAATGCAATGTTTGAAAGAAGGATGCAGAGATCACCCTTGGCTACAGACTATAGAGCAGTTAAAGAAATCTTAGGCAGGGTTAGAGAAGATAGGCAGGAAGTGACAGTGGGCAGCGGTCATGAGGACATTGGTGGTGTAAAGAGTGGCATATAATAATCCAAACCACAGAATCAAAGACACTGAAAACAAGAGATGCAAACTTCAGCAACCAAATGTAGAAAGGTGCATGGAATGGGATGATGGAATGGGAGAAGGAATCTGGGAACACCTTGATAGAGAGAAGTTGACACTGGTGGTGGGACTGGTGATGGAACACTGTATGTCAAAAACCCAACTATGAATAATTTTGTAATTTACAGTGCTTTAACTAAAGAAAATTTGAGGGCGGGGAGGTGCATGTCAAGGTTGAAGGCTAGGGATGAGGGTGACAGGATGGGAGGGAATCTGGGAATCCTGAAAGAGGAAGAAGACATTGGTGGTAGAATTAGTGCTGGAACATAGTAGGTCTAAATCCCAACTATAAATAACTTTTTGTAAAACATGGGGCTTTAATAAGATTTTTCTAAAAACTAAAATAAAGATAAATGTGTAAAGCAAGGAAAAATGGTCCTCTCCACTCTTTGCTAGGAGGGAAAGAAGGAAAGGCTGCCCAGTTCCTACACTCAGGAGGGTCCTGGGCAGAGGCATCTGGCTACAGGGTGTGGGGAGCGCTTCCCCCCCTCCCCCACCCCTGGGTGCTCCAAGCTCAGCTCTGCAACAATTAGGGCAATAGCTAGTACAACAACTCTCCCATTAAACAACATGGGAGCTATTCTTCAGAAAAGAGGGTCCTCTATGACAGCAGCAAACACAGGGAGCCCTTCCAGACTCTTCTTTAAACCAAGTGAACCGGAAGAGGCACCAAAATCTCTGTCAACCTTCTCCTGCTCCTACCAGCTGGGGGTGACGTTTGCCCAAGGGATTAAAAAAAAAAGAACTAAAACATTTCAAATTGTGTTTCCAAAGATATATTTGGGGGACATCAGCAAATGATCTCTGACTTTTGTTATCTCTAAATCAGAAATCAGATCTCTTTCACTTACTTTTGCTGCTTCAATCCTCCTGACCATAACAAGATGGTTTTAGGTGCCTTCCTCACAAGGAGGAGGTACTATTGACTCTGAAGGCTGGAGGAGAAGCCAGTGGATTAAAATGGCCACAGATCATTCTAGAGCCCTCATTATCAACTTATAGACAAAGAATCAGCTGCTGAGAATGACAGACAACTTTCTGAAAGCCTAGACATGCATATTGACTATAATCAGCACTCGTCTAAAGTCAACTCCGAGATTGGCTGTCTTGCTTCCGATAGGATTTGAATTGATAGGTAGGTGCCTCACTACACACTTACAGTTACTCATATAATAACATATTTGGATATCGGTTTCTGAGATATTTTTGTATCTTCAGGTAGATTTCTCCCAGGGAATCTTTGAAACTGAGCTCTCCCAATACCTATTGATGGGAGTCACAGTTTGCCAGGATGGCTGACTCAGAGTGGGGAGAAGGAAACTTCTCTTTCTGCTTCCCCTTCCTGACATCCGTTGTCCCAAAGCATACCTTTCCCTCTCCTGTTCCTGGGCCACCGCTGACCCAGGAAGACCGACTTCCCAGCTTCTTGGAACCTCGAAGCCATGGAAAAGCTCCAAGCTCATCCCAGGTGGTTTGCCAACCCTCACTTCTTATCTCCAGCCTCCTGAAAACCTGGAATCGGTCTAAAGAGGAGAGGAAATGAGTGAAAGGATGGAAAGTGCTCCTCACCAGGCACCACATTTCCCAACCAGTTGATTACTTCTGGTCAACAGCGAGAGGAAACAGTGCTACGCTGCCTCCCTATTATCCCCCACAGCCTTGCATCACCAGAAGAAAACAGCAGAAGCATAAATGGACGATTCTGTGCTCCCGGTCCCTAAGTTACCAGATGGATGGAGCCAATCCAGGCCAGCTTTCACAGGAATGAGAGGTAAATCCTGGCTCTGTTTAACCACCAGGATCTGGAGAAGGCCTTAGGGAGTGGGGATGACTAAGAGTAAACCTACCAGTGAAGTCTTCGGGGTTTATAGCCAATCTTCCAGGCAGACCTATTAATTCACAGAACAATGGAGGGAGAGGACAAGACTCCAGGAGCGAGAAGCCAAAAAGAGGCAAAATGAGACAGAAAAAGAGAGGGAGGAGAAAGGTTTCTCTTCGTATGGTGAAAGCCTTCTCGGCTCTCAGTTCATCCCAACTGCCAGACAAATTTGCCCTTCGTATACTTTTAAAGTACTTTTCAGAAAGATTTCCAGAAAGAAAGTATAGTAAGAGCAATGACTATGATGAAGAAGAAGAAGAAGATGATGATGATGATGATGTAGTCTCCCGTGAAAGGAGAGCTACCCTAGCCACGTCACCGCTATACAGTCTGTCTACCTGAGCATTTCTGCTTGATGACATCAAATGCCACGGCATTTTAATTTCGATGGCACCTCTGGTATTAACAGTAAACACACTTTCCCAGATGAGTCGTGCAGCTAATTCTGAGAGTCTGCCTGTGCAAAGAGCATCTCACAGCCACAGCGATCACTTCACTAATGAAGAGAAAATGATTAGTGGAGTGTAAGAGGTGAGCAGGACACACACACACAGACACACACACACACATACCACACCACACCACACCACACCACACCAACCACAAATTACTTCTTAATCTCTTTGCCTGCATACAGCAATGCTGTAAGAACTTTCTAGGGAAGAAGAAATAGTTATCACCTTGGAGAAAGTCCAAAAGAATGTATAGTTCTGGTTAAAACTTCATGTTTTTCTCTAATTCTGAAAAATTTAAAATTAACAGACTCTTGTGGTAGAGAGGATCTGGATAAATAAAAAGCTGCTTTTATTTAAAACATTTTTTAATTAAGGGCTTGCAGAAAATTATAATATGACTCTAAACAATTCTACTTACTCTTGGAAGATGAAGCTCATGCTTGGGCCAGTGTTAATTTGGTGTCTCTGTTGTTTCATCAAAGATCTCTTGGGTTTACAATGGCCATATATAGTCATGCTCAGCGGTTAGGCATTAATATGGATTGGCAAACGCATTTGTTTAAAGAGAGAACTATTTCAGAGACGGTGTCCACTTGTGGGGTGGCGACAGCAGTTCCCTTTGAGGCATTAGGGTCAGGGCTGGGCTGGCCAGGCCTCCCTGTGGGGTGGTGCAGTGCTGGAATGTTCTCTATCACTGACTTTCCTCACCTCCGACCTAAACTCCAAACTGTGTGGGGCTCCGTTTGCTTTTGGCAAGATAGGATTTCTAGAACTGGGGAAATAGGTCATTAAAAGGCTAAAATTTGGAGGAAAAAAAATATAAGATACTAGCATCTCAAATAGCTTCTCTAAAGCAACATTTTGATGAGTTAAGTGAAAATGAATCAGAAACACATGGATTAAATTTCCCTTAAAATACACAAGTGCTTCAGCATCAAGCAGTATGGGCCAAATATGTTTCTGCTTTTACCCAGCCCAGAGCCCTTGCTTAATTGTTCCGGGAGTGTGTGGAAGCCCCCCACCGCTGCTGATTGGGCCACCCATGGGGTCTCTTCCCTTTGGCCCTGGGTGACAAAGCTGCTGCTGACAGCCTCCTCTGCGCTCCCGGGTCTCCGGCTCTCTGACTGTCGACGTGCTGGGTCTCTTCAGTCAGCAGCCTGAGACCCGCCAAGGGCCACTGTGGCCGGGATTGGAGAGCTAGTCAGGACCACTCCAGGGAGGAGACCTCCGAGGACTCTGGTGAGCTTCCCTCTAGCCTGGTGGGGACCTGCCGCTGCTGTCACAGCACAGAGCAATTCCCTCGTGAAGTGACCTGGGTCAGGGGACAGGAGAATGACTAGAAGGGGTTGCCTGGACAGCACCATCTTCTCTCAGGAAATGTCCAGCTCCTGAAGGGGGCCCTGGCTTCATGCTTCTAAGAAAACTTCTAGATCTGCTCCTTCTCGTGGACTCTTAACTGCTGAGACATGCCCCTCATCACCCTCCTGGGGTGCCCTGACTTTGCCCCACCTCTAAACCCAATGTGGGACTCCCCACTTCTGCTGATTCCATCTCCTGGAACTCCTGCCCTGGATTCACGTGGCCAGACTTAGGTCCCCAACGCAGCTCCCTTGGGAGGCCTCCGAAGGGACACCCAGGTGCACGCCCCACAGCTCTCCCTGCTATGCTATCGCTCACATCACCCTCCGAACCTGCAAATGACCTCACATGTTGATATCCTGCTGATAGCCCCCTCCCCCACACACACACCAATGCCACGGGACTAAAGGTCTGTGCTGCTTGAACTCAGACCCCAGCCACATGGGAGCTCTCAGAGGACTGCATGGGATTCATGACATACTCCTTTCAATAAATCAAAGAATCAGATGAAGCAAGCAAATTGGAGGCCATAGGTTCCTGCTTGTGAGGAGGATGCTGCTTTGAGTAGCCTGGGAACAAACTGGCACCAGGCACTAGAAAGCAGTAAAACTGCTTAGTGACTTCAGTGAGATCCTGGAGGGATGGGCAGGAGGTCAGGGGAATAATCACGAAGGCTGCCTGGAGGAGGTAGCCTCTGGGTCTCTTCCAGTTTTCTCTCTATCCAGGTGGAAGAAACCATGAATACACAATTATAATCAGTATAACTAGGAGGGCTACACACGAGCTCTTTAGATGCTGGGGTGTGTTACTGAGGCACTTTGCACCATCTCATTTACCTACTTCCTGGCTGAGAAGGAAGATCTCAGTGCCCAGAAGAAACTGCCTCCCCTAAGTAGAAACAGACACTCATCAATAGAAGAGTTCAATGAGATAGTTGCCTAAGCAATCTATGTCTCAATTACCACTATAATTATTGCAAAGTATGTGTTTTGCCTTTTTTTATACCTTAAATTAAGTATTCCTTAAAACTACAAACTATTGCAAAGCCTCTATTTTTAGCAGAGCATAACATTCCCAAAAGATTTCTCCATAATTCATTTTCTTAAAGACATACTATCACTTTAAAGACCTCTTTAAGAGAGATGACAGCCCCTCATGTTTCGGTGGCCGGTGTGGGAAGAAGATCAGAGGGGAGGTCTGACTGCGGGCATGTCTCGAGGAATTCTTAGCGAAATGATGCGCAGAGCAAGCCGGACCAATCTGCTGTAAAATGCACTTGGTCAGTCGCCATAACTCCTGGAGCTGTGTTTCCCCAGGGGCTCCCGTTCACTGAAAGGATACGGGGTGATGGGGAGATAACCCGCCCCTGGAGACGGGTTTGCCATATTCTTCTTTAAACAAAGAAGACATCTTAAGCACCTTGCAATATCTTTCATTTAATCGTTGGCAGAAGGCAAGTCCCTGATGGACGCTGGCCTGTGTCTTTCTCTTTAACCAGCTGAGTGATCCAAGCTTTTAATATAGCCGTTCCAATTATTGTAAAAGTCATCTGGTACCTTATAACCACAAATATTGACAGTTTATTGCAAAACACACTCCTGACATTTGAAGGTCACACCATACATAATACATACTCTTTTATAAAAGTGTCTGGAACAAAGAGATACATGATAAGCAATTACCTCTCTGCGTGGATGTATGTACAGTGGGGCTGACTGGGGGTGGCACGGGAGACGGGGCGCCATTTTAACTCCTCTCTTAAGGCACATGGAGGCGTTCATGATGGAGAGTTATTGAAGGGCCTGTGGACACGCTGAAGTTGGATTGGCTGGCCGGGACTCCCTAGTGGGTCTAGGTGGTCCTCCTTTCCTGAGTTAGGGTCAGAGTGCCACTTTACCTGCATGCCCTGCCCCCCACCCCCAAAGACACTAAGCATAAGAGAGTCACAGTATGTTCTTGTTCTTTAGATTGTTCTGCATTGCTGTTGATAAATCTTCCAGGCTCAGTTCAGAGGATCCCCTCAGTCCCTCAGAGGACACTGACCACAGCTATGCTCCCACGGCCACATAAGTACCGAAACACCCATAGCAGGAAAAACCCAGCATGCGCAGGTGCTCCCTGGAGCTCTGCAGAGAACGTTCTGAGAAGGAAGAACAGCTGTAGGGCTCCTAGGGCTCCTTCCCCAAGGCAGCCCTGTCCTGCAGGCATAAAGGAAAGGCTTTGCTCAATAGCTTCATTGAGGGCAAACCAAGTGTAATTCCACACAAATAACCTAATCCATGGTTTCCTCCCCTACTCTGCAACAAGGTGAAGAATCCTCCAGTAAAGCACCCCAGGCAGAATATGGGCTTTAATTAGAAAGACTGTTAAGGACAGACCCCATGAAGGGACTGTGTGGAGGAACACAGAGACCCAGAGACTGAGGCTTGTAGACCACTCCTTGTCCACCCCCTCTCTACCCCCCCCCCCCCACTCCCCCCACACACCTTCATCTCTGGGCTTTGGAGTCATAAAAACAAGGTCCAGAACGAGGGGCAAGTTCCTGCCCTGAAAAGTCCAGCTTGGAAGCAGTTTCTCCAAGCAATTGGAGGCTCCAAGCAATTCCCCCAAGTTAGCAGTGAAAAACAATTCAGGCTGCAATTGAGCTTCGCATAGATGACAATCTTTAATCACAGATGAGGCGGCAGGGCATTAGAATCCACAACAAATTCCTTCCAATGATACCAATGGCTGTTGTTTGAAATACACATATTTGTGTAAGTAAAAATGCAAATATATAAATATACATATTTTTTAGAACTGTATTAAAATAAACAATTGGCAAACTCTTGAGATAACCAAAAGCCCTGCTAAGAGTAATTTTATTTTGATTTCTAGAATGAACGGTCTGCAATTTAAACCATGGGACCAAAATGATTTCTATAAGATGACGTGTTTATTAGCATTAAATCTCAGGAAAAGAGGGCTTCTTTATAAAGAAAACATTTTTGCATCTGAAAAGCGTGCGCATGAGGGTGTGTGTGTGTTTCTTTAAGAAGCTATTCTGTTTTAGAGGGTAGCTGGTTTGACAGGGCATCATGTGATCAGGAGGTTGCTATGGTAAATATGCATTTTTTATTGAAGAGTAAACAGTGGCAGAAAACAAGTGTCAATTGCCAGCTCTGAAGTTACTGCCATTTTTGAGCTGAGCTGACTGATCAAGCCCTTTTAATGTAAGAACCTCTATCAGAGAAACGCCAGCATTGGATGGAGAATTAAATATTTTTAAATTGATATTGAACCCTTAAATACTTTGTAGTAATAAATACCTTCCTATATAAAAATTTGTAAAGAAAACACAAGAATCTAACCATAAGAAATGATAGATCTTTCGATTTTCAAAGGAAAAAAAAAAAACCTTAGGTCTTGGCTCAGGCCACGGCAGAGAGGCACCAAGGGACAGCTGGGGCTGTAACACTGTCCAAGGTCTTGGTTCTTCGTACCTGCAGGCAGCACAGAGCTGAAGCTCTGCCTGGGAACAGTGAGTACCCTGGAGGGCTAAACCTCGGGCCAAGAGGAGGGACTTCGCTCAATACTTTCAGCAAATTTCTTCCTGGTTTCCCTCTCAGAGAGATGGGCAAGAGAATTGCTGATTTTTTTTTTTTGGTTGTTGTTGTTTTGTTTTTCACCAGAAAACTGTTTTTCTGTGATTCCCTAGGGTGACTTTCCTTGGTTATAAATCAGAATGGCTGAGGGGGACCTCTGACGGCCGCAGTGAACTATTCCTTCTTGAGCACCAGCCTTCCCTCTGGCCTGTCACTGGCGGGGAGGAAGCTGGTTCCTCCGTGGCCACCTCTGCACTTTGCAGCCGCCCGGCCGTGTGCATCCACAGCGTGTGTGGATGGATGAAGTGAGAACAAACCCTGAGCCTAGTTCCGGGCAGGACTGGCTTCCTGGGGAGCAGCTCTAACAGGAAGCTCAAGTTTGCTCATTCTTCCTTTGATCACAGATAAAAGTATCAAATGTTGGCAAGTGTCTCAAAGGGAACTTTCCAGGCTTTGGGAATCCCAGACTAATCCAAAGGAATCTTGACCAGGGAGAAGGGGCCGACTAAACAAAACGAGTATGTCCTCCAAGGGGGTCCAGGGGAGAGAGGGCACACTGGCAGCTGTGTGTGTGTGTGTGCGCACGCGCATGCGTGCCGCCGCCGCGTGTGCATGCCACCGCACGTACCAGGGGCAGGGAAGTGGCCCAGGAGCAAAGCAAATGCCCAGCCTAAACTCCAAGACACAGAGATCAGTCGGGGCCCAAGTCTGCATCTCAACTCTGTGATCGTCAGCGAACCGTTGCTGCTCCATGAGCTTCATCAATGAGCACCCAGTGTTTCACAGAACGGGGCTTCCAACCTGTGGCATTTCCTACAGAGCAGGAAGGTCACCAGCTCTGATGGGACCAGTCTAGGTCGCTTTCTGAGCCATGTGTGTCCATGCTCTTTAACTGCTGAGCCTCCGAACATACCATGAGGAAGAACAGTGTCGTCCACTTGTAGCCTCGTGTGGACCCAGAGAGGTCAGGTGACGGGATGTATCTGAAAGATCCCCAATGGACACTCACACCACAGGTCACCAGGGTCTGGTAGCAGGTTGGGACACATAGGAGCGAAGTCCACAAGGCTGTCAGCGGGCCCAGCACCCTCAGGGTAGGATCCCATGGCTTAACTAAGGAAGGTCCTTTCCCAGGGGCAAAGCCCACGGCAGGAAGCCCAGCACATGGAGCACCTCCACTGACCCCCACACATTCTGACACACTCGGCACACTGGTACCTATTGATCTTCCAGGTACCATCCTTGTGTTCTGCACGAGGGACTTGCTCCAACAGCCTGTAGGGATGAGTGGCAAGGGCAGGGAGGAGCACCTGGGGGCAGGTGGGGAGGAGGGGAGTCTATAGCATTTTCTGTAGCTCCATGCTCCCACCACATTTGCCCCCTCACTTCCAGGAAGGCCTGTGTTAGGAACTGTGTGTCCGTGTCAGTGGCATGTTCATAGTTGTGCCCCAGAGACTCTTCCTGTCTCTGACAGGCACTGGACAGTGAGATAAAGCTCCAAGAGTGTGGGGGTGCCCCAAACATCCCAAAGAGGCTCAGTGGGTTCTCCAGAGCCAGGTGAAACACCCCACCCACCCCAATCTTGATAGACACCAGTCCTCTTCAGAAACATCTGCCCACCCCCCCCACCCCCCCTCCTTCCTCAGGGGGCAGCTCTAAGTTCAGACAAAGCAAGGCCCTCCCTGCCCACCCCGACATGGGCTGTGTGATTCCCTGCTGCGTTTCTAAATCTCCCACCCACCTCCCTTCTCCTGTAATATCGGCACAGGGAAGTGCTCGATGACAGTGTGTGCATGTGTGCATGAGTGCCTGCCTATGTGCGTGCGTGCGTGCATGCGTACCTGTGTGAGTGCGTGCATGAACGATCATGCTGGAGGCAAGCCCTACTTTCCAAGGTAAGCCATCCCCCTAGGCGACTGCCACTTCGGCATTTCTGCCTTCTGGGCCAGCCCCAGGGGACTCAAGCACAGGTGGCCTGCTTGGAGCTGGGGAAGGCTATAGCTGGCTCTTGGGAAGAAAGGGGAGACACCAGACACAGGCAGTCTGCCTTCTCTGCAGCCTCAGTGCCCGCAAGCCTGCATGCTGCCAGCCAACCCACTTTTCCTGGTGTACAAGCTTCTGCTGCTACAGGGTCCCCATGGGATGCTGTGGGGTTTGCACTGCAGAGTTGACTTCCCCAGGGAAGAGACTGGCCCCCTTTCCTGAGCATTCCCACTACACCTGCCTCTCCAGACTGCCTACACAGCCTTCCTCCAGGCCGTCCCGTCCACCCTGACCCTCAAGGCAAGTCCACACAGACTGAGCTCTCTGCTGCCACAAGGCTGGCCCAGGGATGCCCATCCTCTGGCAGGGCAGTGTTGAGGTCCCAGCTGGTGGTGAGCACTGGGTCCAGCCTGGAGGCGGAGAGGGATGGACAGTACAGGGGTTTGTTCTACTTCTGAACTTTGCAGACTATGGGCCCGAGGGAGAAATATGCCTGGACCTATATTAGGGGGTCTCTTGTCTGCTCTGGGTGTAACCCCAGAATGAGTACAGAATAAATCCCCATCAGTGGACAGCCTGGGATGGTCCTTTCCCAGCCAGGAGCCCTCCAGGCTCTCTCTCTCTCTCTCTCTCTCTCTCTCTCTCTCTCTCTCTCTCTCTCTCTCTGCACCCCAATACCCTTCCCCTTCCTGTCTGTGTGTTTTACTCAGTGGTGAGTAAAACACCACTCACACTTATTGCTCATGCAAATCTCCAGTCCCCAACTTTAGCCAGGAGCTGGGTGCAGGGTTGAAGCACGCTCTCTTTTGCGTAAGGACTATCTGATAAGACAACACTAGTGCATCCAATTAGAGTCTGGTGACTCTTTCTTCAGTTTGGAAAATCACTCTTAGTTGGAAATGATCACTCTGGACAGGAACTGAGAGTTGAAAGCAAGTAAAGGGATATTCATGATAACTTTTCAGCACCTGTAGTGCAAACCATAATTCTTAAAATGAGAGAGAGAGAAAGAAAGAGAGAGAGAAAGAGAGAGAGAGAGGTGTCTGACAGAGAAGCAGGTGAGGGTGGGGGGAATTTCGAGGGGTGAGAGGTAAATTGGGGACACTGGTGCTGGGAAATTATACTGGTAGAAGGATGGGTATTGGAATGGGTATGGGTATAACTGAAACCCAATCATAAACAGCTTTGTTAAAAAAATTAATTTTAAAAAAGTGCACAAAGCTCAACATTTTCATGTAAAAGTAAACTGTGTATTAAATATTTTAAAAGTAAAAATTTGGAAAATCACTTTCCCCTTTACCTTGCTGAGCCTCTGCGTAATATCCAGGCAGAGCTGCCTTCACCAAGTCCTGCCACGCTATATTTCCACCCCATCACCAACAGAGACAACTAAATGTTGCAAGGTTATTCAAAACTCCTGCCCCTTATCCTCTGTCTTCTCCTTAGGGGAAAATTGCGCAGGAATACATTTCCTCATCTGTATGTTAAAGCACGCTTATAATCCACCTATCATGATTGCAATTTTGGGAATCAAAACGGAGATCCAAAACAGCAGTGTGATCTACATTTTAGCCACATACATTATAATAAATTAAGCCAAAGAAAGAGTTCTGCATTAACTCTCGCTCTGTTCCTTTAATTCCTTCTAAGAACACTGGGCAGCCTCTCCCACTGCTCCCCTGCCTGTTGCCCAGTGCCGTCTGCTGCCGCCTTTAACTGCCCCCCTCCCCACCTGCCTGCCTGGAAAGGGAGGTTACAGGTGTCACCTGTGTGGCCAGCTGAGGCCGGTGCCCTGTCCTGAATGCTTGAAGTGTTGCCTGCATCAGCCTCCATGTCACAGGTTCCAAGATGCAGAGAGCTGCCCGGACAGAGGCAAACTGACCCAACAGGGCAGCACTGATTGAAGCCTGACATCGCGAGAGCTGGGGCAATCCAGGGGGAACCTGAGTATGACCCCCCGATCCAGCTCAGCTCCTGGGCCCACTCCTGCAGCAGCAGAAGTCTGGGGGCACGGGATGACATCCGAGTCACAAAACACTGGTCATGTGCACTGGTCACATGGTGTTCTCATTTGCTCAGTTTGTATCTAACATTGACAGACTCGGGGCATTGCACAGAAAATGCTGCTCTCCAGCTTCTCAGAGCCACTGTCCTTTCAGAGTGGCCGGGAAAACAGGGGTGTCTGCAGGCAGGGCAGAAGTGTTCCCTCGGGCTCCTTCCCTGACCTGGTTGTTCCACCCCGCCTGCCGGCCTGGCACTGAATTCCCCATCTCTGCTGCCATGATCCCACACCCTTTCCACCTCGGAAGAAGGCCTCACGAACCCCAGTTGAGCAAATAAGGCAGAAGCCTCCTGACTAATTCTCATAATTATGATGGGTCTATTATTTCAAAGTCAGCGATGATTGTGGGGTCAGGTGCCCGGAGGAAGAGGGAGAGAAAATACTTTAAAGTGATAGCAAATATCCTTTGATTCTTTGCTATCATACCAAATTGCAACCAGAAATGCGGAAATGTGCTCACGGCCTTCGTCGGATTTCAAAGAAGCCTCGGTGAAAAGGGCGGTGATTCAAGGCGTAGGGGAGGCACAGTGGGCAAAACCCTGTTCCAGGACATCAAAGGGACTCTGGGGACTCCGACTCCAAGGCCACACTGACCTGAAGCCCTCTTTTGCCTGTGTCTGCCTCACCTGACTCACCTGTCTTCTCTGGTGTGGCCGACCCCCCCTTTCTGCCTCCACAGCTTCCTGCTGCCTCCTTCAGTGGCCTCCCAAGCATCCCTGTTCTCTTATGGACTTTTCTACACAATGGTCTAGGCTGTTTTCTAACATCTCCCAGGTGCTATCACCAGGATGGCGACATAAACGCCGATGGAGGAGGCCAAGTGCGGGCTGGCCTGTGGAGTCACACAGTGGACACAGGCAGGCTGGCTGTTCCCTTGTGAAAGATCCTGTATGCTCTCCTCCAGGGCCCTGATGCTCTTACCGAGGTGATGGTGGTCACTTCAGACTCTGGGCCTCCTCCTTTCCCT
>NW_026606179.1:25997500-26135000 GCF_029834395.1 Sorex fumeus
CCTTGAGATCCCAGAGGTGAACTCAAGGGGTTGGAAGTCCCGTCATCACTGTTTGATGCCTGACTCAAAAATCTTCAGGGAAAACTCTACACCACCTGCCTTTCCACAGGATCCTTACAGCAAAGGGAAAATAAGGCAAGTGGAAGCTCAGGAAAGTGCATCTGCCCCAAAGCAGAAAAGAAAGTAGTGCTGAGTTGTGGAGGGGGCTGGTGGCCTAGTGGCTTCAGCCAGGTCTGCCAGTGCCAGCCCATCACCTGGGTGTTCCTGCTTGGCATGTGCTCTATGCCCAATGCCCCTCTCTGGCACATTAACAATCTGTGTATTCATTTATCAGCAGTACATTTTGAATTGTATATTTATGGCACAGTGCACTTTTCATAGCTGAAAATTAATGAACATGCCTTTCTCATAACAAACAAGCACCTGGCTGCATAGTTAGTAATCGGAAACAGATTTATTTTTATTAGTGTATATGTGGGCAAAATTTCTATTTAAGAAGAGGGATGCTGAAGGTTTATTGATATGGATGTAGGAAGCCACTGGACACCTCTATTTTTATCAGCTTCCACTCGTAATCCCTCCAGACACACGTGCACGGTCCTGTCTCGTTAGCGTAGTGACACGGTGCCTTTAAACAGAGCGAAGTCACTTGTCTGTGACGCCCACTCACCTTGCTCCGTGGAGCTGTGAGGAGCTCAGCCACGCAATCCACACCACAGGGAAACGGATTCCACCTGGGATCCAAAGCGGCAGCCAACACCTGGCCACCGTTTCCACCCATTTTCTGCTTCTGGCCCACCAAGTTTTTTAAGAGGGGACTGCAGATGGGCAATCAGCCCACAGGTCTTGCCTGGGGCGGGGGAGTGGGGATTACTTTGGGGGAAATATTAATCCAATCTTTAAAGAGCACAGCCCTTGGCCCTAGGAGAGGAAGTCAAGTCACCAGGATGGAAGCAATTCTTGTTAGATTTGCGCAGTGTTACAGTATTCCTCAGGCTAGTCTCACTGCTCTCTCTTGCAAAACTAGGCGCTTCTAGCCATAGACAGAGCTGGCTTGCCTTCTCTGGCCTGGCACCCCTCACACCCTGCCCTCTGGGCCACCTACCAGTCCTCCTCTCTGTGGGCTGCAAAACCTCACCCATCCTCCTGCATTCCCCCCACCACCCCCCCAGCTAAAGTCAGCCCCATAGTCTGGTTCTGCACTTAGCATTCCTGACTGCCCGGATCAACTGGACGGCTCTATTCTGGGGTAGGGTGACTCTTAGGTGGTAAAAGGGACAATGGGAAGAAAGATTCAAACCCCCCCCCCCCACACACACACACACAATATGACAGATATAGTTGCCTCCTAAAATGAACCTTCCTTCTGGAATCTTCTCCGGCATTGCTGCATTCAGAGCTTGCCAGCCACCGCAATGCCCAGATTGTGGCTCTCTGCCTCCAGGGCTCCTTTGGCTGGGGACCTCGTTTTATATTTTGGCCATTCTGTGGTCGTTCTGTGAAATGGGACCAACAGCCTGCCCGGGGTTCCTCAGTGAGTTCTGTAGGCATCTGTGTGCAGGGGAAACTGACCTCCTTTTTCTATCCCCACTGTTGGATGTTGTGACTGTCTTCACAGACACGGGCTGAGAGAGGTTTCCTGATGGGCTCCTTTAATCATGAATATTTACCACATTTCACTCTTGGGGCCAAGGAACACATGGGAAAGTGAAACGGTAGACAGCCTGTCCTCACGGATCTTCAGGTCTGGGGTAAGAGACACTCAATCACTGCTAATTATCTTGGAAGGGCCAGTTCTAGGGCCAGGACGCCTTGATCCCATTATAGACTTGGACTAGCCACCTGTTTGTCTCTCTTGTAATTTTCACCTACCAGGGAAAGATAGTCCTCACACTCCAGGTTTCCCTGATCACATTGGTATTATTTTGCCTTTTTTAGTTTAAGGCACTTCCCTGATTTTCCCTTGGATCATTTAATCTTCTCTTCATCTTGTAACCTTTCTCCCATAGTCTTTCATTTTGTATTTGCATTGCCTTTTTGATCTGCTTCCTGAGACCCTTTGTTACTATTCTTTGGTTAAAAACATTAGTTCTGCCAAGTTTGCACCTTTTTTTTCAAATCCCAAGATTTTGACTCTTTAAATTGGATATTTTGATCTTGGATAAGTTTATTGTATTTCACTGTATTAACCCACCCCCCACACCCAAACTGGTTATTTTAAATTCTGTTACTTTTATTTCTTACTATTTTTGTTCTTGTAGTCTGGGACCATGCCTGGCAGTGCTCAGGACTTAGTTCTGTACTCAGGGATCACTCCTGGCAGTGCTTTGGGGACTATATGGGGTGCTGGAGGTCGAACCCAGGTCAACCACATGCAAGGCAAGCTCCTTGCCCATTGTATTGTCTTTCTGACCCTTATCCTGTTACTTTTAATCTTGTCTTTTTCAGCTTTCTCCGTCCAGTCTTGACGTGGTTTCTAATATTTTAATCTCTCTTTTATAAATTTATCTCATTCCTTTCCTTTCCTGGTTTCATTTCTCTTTGCACTGACATGCACACGTTCTTCCATTGCATTGTCCTCTCTGCTCCGTACACAGAAGGGGCCTCTAGAAAGGGCCTGGAGACCACCCTCTTCACCGCTGTGATGTGTCTGATATTGCCTTGCACTGATGCCTGTGATCATGATTTGAGGAGAAAACAACTTCTCTCTTCATCACCCAGAAGGGGCAGTGTACAATGATTCCAGAGCACAAACAAGCCCCCTCATCTCGGGCCTGTGGTTTGAGGGGTGGTCTTCCCCATCCAACTTTATCTCAGGGTCTCACCACCGGTTTCTGGGAACCCTGCTGTGCTGACATGAAGGAAGACTCCACTGAAATAAGAACTGCCTTTTACTGGAGGAAAAAGACAGGGACAGGGATGCAGTGCTCAGCTTTAAGGGTAGAGAAGTGCCTTGATTTCCTGAGTGGCCTGGCTGCCACGTTGCCCAAGTGGTCCCCACAACGAGGCTTCCCAGACCCTCTAACCACAGCAAAAACAGCTTTCTTGTTTGTGCTGGGATCTGTTTGATTACAAAACTATCACAGGCTCATTGCAAAAAAAGCGTGAGAGGTAGAGAATCCAGCCACACAGTTCTTCTACCTGAGATCAGTATCGCCAACATTTGCCTTACAGCCATTCAGATTTTTGCCTGTGGAAAACGTGCATATCTAAATATACTTTTACTTTGACCCAAAAGGGCAGTATACCTTGAAAACTGATTCTTAGTTTTATTTCTTCTCTCCTCCTCCTGTGACTCTCTTCCCATGTCCAAACCATACCCAAGCTATCTTCTCAACCCCACATATAAGTCCAAAGCAAGGGAATCTCAGTTTCTTAACCAACTGCATTTTAGGGTATTTTTTAAATGAATCACCATGAGATACAGTTATAGACTTACAAGCTTCCGTGATTATATATCAGTCATACAATGATCGAGTACCCATCCCTCCACCAGTGCCCATTCTCCACCACCAATGTTCCCAGTACCCCTCCCACCACTCCCACTCCTTCCCACCCCCCTGCCTCTGTGGCAGGCATATTCCCTCCTACTCGCTCTCTCTCTCTTTCTGTGTATTATGGTTTTCATTACAGGTATTAAGGGGCCATCATATTTGGTCCATAATCTACTCTTAACATGCATCTCCCATCCTGAGCAAGCCCACCAACCATCATTTACTTAGTGGTCCCTTCTCTATCCCAGCTACCTTTTCCCCCAGCATGTGAGACCAGCTTCCAAGCTGTGGAGTGATCCTCCTGGCCCTTACTCTACTATTCTTAATTATTAGTCTCCTATTATCTCACCACTTCTGGGAAACAAAGTACAGTAGAGATGACATCTGCACTTGTATGTTTATTGCAGCACTATTTACAATAGTCAGAATCTGGAAAAAAAAACCCAAGTGCCCAAAAACAGATGACTGGTTAAAGAAACTTTGGTATGTCTACATAATGGAATACCATGCAGCTTTTAGAAAAGATGAAATCATGAAATTTTCACATAAGTGCATGGACATGGAGAGTATCTTGCTAAGTGAAATGAGTCAGAAAGAGAGGGACAGACATATAATGATTGCACTCATTTGTGGAATATAAACCAACTGAGTTTTTAAATACCTTCAAATCATGCCCCCAATTTTTCTATTATTAAACCATGTACGTGTATGTGTAAGCATACATACATGGACATTTATGCATATCTATGATAGCTACAGATACATCAATAAATTTTCAAAGAATGCTTTCATAATGGGTCCGGAGCACTAGGACAGTGGGTAGGGCATTTGCTTTGCACATAACTAACCCGGGCTTGATTCCCAGCATCCCATATGGTCCTCCAAGCACTGAAAGAAGTAACTCCTGAGTGCAGAGCCAGGATTAACCCCTAAGCATCAGTGGGTGTGACCCCCCCCCCCAAAAAAAGGATGCTTTCATAGAATACAAACTTCTGTGGCAATGACTAGACATTTATTTGGGGAGATGCTGACATGTCTGCTAAATTGCTCTCCAGATACAGGAAAAATATAAACACCTACCCATAGACTGAGCATGTCTGATTTTCACTGTTCCCAATCTTACCAGTCTTTGGCCCTCTGAAGTAAGATCTCCAATCTTATCAATCTTTGGCCCATTGAAGAGCAAATACACAGTAAACAAACTGAAACTATTTTACTTTTCTCTGATGGCTAATCAGGGTAAGCTACTTTCATCTGCTCTGCTTATTGGCAATTTGCTTTGCTTCTTTTAGGGCTGGAGCGATAGCACAGCGGGTAGGGCGTTTGCTTTGCATGCATCCAACATGGCTAACCCGAGTTCGATTCCTCCGCCCCTCTCGGAGAGACCAACAAGCTACCGAGAGTATCTCACCTGCACGGCAAAACCTGGCAAGCTACCTGTGGTGTATTCAATATGCCAAACACAGTAACAACAAGTCTCACAATGGAGACATTACTGGGCCCGCTTCTAGGAACACACCTTGTTCGGAGGTCCCTCTAACATCTGAGGTGATACACCAGGTCAGGACTTCCGAAATCTCAATCTCCTTAGCAGCAAAGTGGAGGTAAGAAGGGATGAAACCAGAATCTCCATGAGGGCAACAGTCCACATCTGCACCTTGCTGAGAGCTGTCATCCTTTGGAGAGTTATTGGCAGGAGAGAGGAAGAGAGTGCCACGAGGAGAAATAGTGTTTACCTTTGAGAGCCTCAAGATAGCCAATACTTGTGGAGTGTTTCAGACGTAGTAAGTCCTAAGTAAGGACTCTTAGGCGAACAATTTTTTCCCTCTTGGGTGAAGCATTATTTTTCTTATTGATTTGTAAGAACTTCCCTTGAAGTACAACTCTATACCAGAGTATTTACTAACTGGATTTCATCTTTAAATGTTTAATAAAAAAGGCTTTTGCCTAAATTGAAAAACATGCTTATTGTAAAAAAAATCTAAATAATACAGAAATATATTTTTAAATTAATACAAAGCATCCTCATTGCCACTCTGTGGGTCAGTGGCCCCACAGAGAAAGAAAGAGGAGCCAAGAAATAGAGAGGTGCATGATCTTTTGGCTAAGGGTGGGATAGGAAGAAGCTGCCTTCTCCCCATGGTGCTGACGGGTGCCTGGCCCCAGCCCACTCATGGGAGGCCACAGACCCCCTGGTCTGCAAAATGGAAAGAGGAATCCTCGTATTTTCCAATTCTCATTTTCCTTAAACAACTCCGAGACTGATTGTATTATTTTCAAAAAGGATGTAGATTAAGATACTCTGATAATTTTCCCTAAATGGAATCATACTCTACCCGCTGTTTTGTAGCCCACTTTTTTCATTCAACAATATGTCACGGGCATCTTTCCAAGCCAGTAAATACGGGTCAGCCTCATGCACTTAAAGGGCTGAAAAGATTTTTTTACTGTTCTTTGATTATTGACCATTTGTGTTTCTTCTTTTCTGAACTGCCTGCTCTTGTCTGCTCACTATTTTTCTATTGGAAACTTAGACTTTTTCTTATTGATTTGCAAGGGCTCCCTCACCTTCTATTGGGAATATTAATCCTTTGTCCATCATTCACAAAGCAAATATTTCTCATATTGCATTTTTTTGCTTTGAGATTGGGACTGAGATATTGGGGGGGGTTACATGTGTGTGAGAGAGAGCTCTGTTTAATGTTGATGCAGGCAGAGCCACTCAACAAATATGTATAGAGTGCTGAGATCTGGCTCTCCTGGCTCTGTGGGGGAGTACTAAAACCTACCTACCCTAACTCTCAGAGTTTCTGGCTCTGAGATCATGAGGGTTAGCAAAGTCACCTTCTCATAATCATAAAAATACTTTATACTTTCTTCTAGGTCTTTATGTGTCTCTATATTTATTTTGTTTTAACTCTCTGCCATGTTGAGGATTTATTTTGGCCTAAATAGTGAGTTATAAGTCCTGATTAAAAAGAAACTGAAAAAGAGATTGGTATTCTAAACTCAGGCACTGCACCCACTTTGGGGGTTCACATTGGTGACTCCTATGCCTTTGCTGGAAAACTATGGCTTCACACTACGCTCTCTAATTTTTCTAGATGTGCAAAACTGGCTGTTTGGATCTTTTTTCTTTTTTTCCAGTATTATAAATATTATCTTGAGAAGGCCTGGACATGGTGGGTCTTTCCTATGAAGTCTGCTGGATAACCCAGGCAGAGCATCCCTGAGTTTGCCCTCTTTCTCCCCTTGGGGAACATAGCCTGGGAGTCTAGAGTTTGGTCTTCTGGCCACCCATCATTTCCCCTGGGTCTCCTCCCCTGTTCCCTTTGCTGAGCCCTGATTTAAGGGCACCTACTCAAAAGAAAATCTCAGTTACACGGTCATCATCCTGCCTATTCCACTCTGGCAGACTTGCCCCCGGTGCCAGGAAAGGCAACCTGAATTGTATTTTCTCCAGAAAAGTGAGCTTCATCCCACTCCGAACTGGCACTCAACCATTTCCATTGGCACTCTAACTCTCAGGGGAAGTGACTCCATTTCCCTGGAAGTAGACAGATAACCCAAGGCATGCAGCCCCCTGGGGACCTTGAGGCAAAGACAGAATCATCAGCTTGGTCTATGAGTTAAAGTATGACTGTATGATTACGTAAGACTTTGCTTCTCCCCCCACCCCCCACCCCATCTTTGTCCTCAGTGGGCTTACTCGTCCCATCCAGGGAGCTCCATGAACAAACTACCTGGAATTAAAGAAGCTACTACCGTGCTATCATTAGTTGCCCCTTGGAAGTTATGTGCAAGTCACAGAGTTACTAAGACTCAAATTCTATGGGCCCATTGCCTTATGCAAGTACTAACTGGTCTGCAAGAAGCAAGGTCTCCAGATAACTTACTTTCATAAAATGAGCTCCATGGAAAGACAGGCTCCAGGCCCATTAGAAGGACTATGCCAATAAATGAAAGGCAAATGATCATGCCAGTAAGGGCAGGAAATGGAGACTGCAGTACACAGGGATGTAGAGGCAAACACCAGCACTATTTGGGAAGTGTCTCATAGTTAAGGTCTGATGGTCCCCTGACAGACCCTCTTAAACTGGAAACTTCCCTCCCAAGGCCTGGGAACTGCTACAGCTCCATTTAGCATCTGAGGGATGTTTCATAGGGATGTTTCTTCACTCTCTCACCCACCCTGAGTACAGCAGGTGGGCTGTGTTGAGCTCTCAGGAGGCCTGGATAGTGGCCCTTACTTGTCTTTGTCAGCATTTGGGGTGAAGAGGCAGCAGGAAATGAATGATCTGCCCCCAACCTCTGGAGGATGAGTCTCTACCAGGGTGAAGGCAGAATCTCTTGGTGACAGGGTCAGCCCACAGTCCCACATACTGATGAAAACTACAGTCACCAGTAAAAGGACCAACAAGGCTCACAGCCAGGAAGATGCTCAGGGAGCAGCTGGGCACTCTCCCAAATCACTGAGGGCCTGGGGAGCCCAGAGCAAGGTGGTCCTTACTACCGCCCTTGCCTCTCAGCTACCCCTGCACAGCTCACCCAGCTACTCAGACCGCAGGCAGCCCAGCGCTTCAAGTCCTGGCCAGGCTTTCTGCAAAACACCGGTCTTTCTCAAGGCTGTGAGAGCAAGTGGAATCTTAACCCATTCCAAGAAAACATTTGTTCCAAAGGAAATGGTTTTAAGTGATCTAAGAAACTCTTAGAAAAATATTAGCTGCTTGACTCCAGCTGATATAACAAAATACTCTACAATGGATGGCTTACCCACCACAGATAGCTCTCATCCTTGTGCAGGCCAGAAGTCCCACATCAACAGCCATGACCTGGGTCTAGGCTGCTGCGGGCAGGGCTCTTCCCTGGCACCCTCACAGGGCAGTGCCAGGAGTGCCAGGCACTCTGCTTTCTTCTTGGAAATACACTAACCCCGTAACTGAGGGCTCCACCTTGAGAACGAATCATCACTCAAAAGCTTCCCTCCAAATATATCAGAGGGTAGACTGCAACATATGAGTTCTGGGGGTGGGGAAGACCCAAACACTTAGTTCATAACATCAGCCTCTTGGGGAAAGAGGCTAACTCCCAAAATGCAGACCGGGAAATATCCTAAACAGAGCTCTACATTGGCTTTGGATTCTGAAGACCGAGAGAGGGGAGGGTGTGCACTCGAACACTGGCAGGAAGCCAGAGTTCAGACTGTCAGGAATCAAGTTCCTGGGTGGAACCCTTGCCCTGACCTTTACTGCTCCACTCACCACCTCACCTCACCTCTGTCCCTGGAGCCCTGAACAGGGATGTCCACTGTGGCCTTCCTGTGTGTGTATGTGAGATGTGGGGGGAGTGAATGGCGGGGGGTGTGCTATTCACCAATAGAAACTGATGACTCTGAAGACCTTTCTCCATGAAGACAAAGAGATAAAGGTGGCCCATGGAGAAACTCACATAACTTTTTTTAAGGAGTGAGGCACATCGTGTGTGCATCAACTTGATACAAAGTCAAGATCTGGACGTTAGATGGTGAAATAGAAGGTGATGATATTTTTTTAAATTATGATAATCTAGTAGGCCACACACATATAAACAGAGAGAGAGAGACAGAGAGAGAGAGAGACCGGGCTCTTTAATCCAAACAGAGAGGCCCTCAATAAGAGCAGATACTCTATATAGAAACATGTGTTTCTATTGATTGTGATTATATTATTGGAGATGAGCCCTTCTGGGAAGAGAGGTGGTCTTTAAATATATCGAGCAAGATGCAATAATGTAGCAATTTATTAAGATTACACATTTTAAGTAAAAATTAGAATTCTATTTCAATGGCATTCAAGAAAAAAGAGAAAGAAGTACCAGATATGAGTGAAAAATAGCCAGGCTTATTTTTATTCTTGGCACTGTAACCTACAGGCGCGAACACAAGCAGCACTGACAACTCAGCTGAGCAGGAGGCGGTGGCGATAGCAACCACTGGGTGGCCCCTCTCCTCTCCCACCCCCGGAGCACCCCGACACTGCACTGCCAATGGAACGGGCCCAGTTGTGGCATGGCAGAGACTGCCCTGACCACCCTCTGGGATACTGAGCATCTTGCACCCACCTTGCCAAAAAAAAAAAAAAAAAAAGAACCCAGAGGGGGAGCCAGCAGCTGCTTCCTCTGCATTTCTGGGGCTCCCCCAGCTCTGCCCTCCCCCTCTTCTTCTTGAAGCTGAGGGGAAGGCAACTTCCCAGTTCTCAAAATACACAAAGACACGAGCACACGGGATGCACACCAAGCTGGTTCCACGGTAGAATTAGGAGAGGGCTGAAACCTCCTGAGTGAGGCAGGCACTGGCGCCCACTGACTCTGGCCCAAACTCGGAGCTCTGGTGTGGGAAGCCGCACAAGAGTGGGAACACACACCCCAGCTCTCTCGCACCTCGCAAACTCACTCCCCTGCAGCACCAACCGGGCCTCCTTGCAGTGCACACATCTCCCCGCTCACTGAGTGGCCTCACTAGCGGCCTGGTCCCTGGCCCTTCCTTGCTTTGGGGCCTCCAGGCCCGGGACAGGGACAGAGGGCAGAGCTACACTTCAGGGCTGGAGCTCATGACTCTGTGAAAATGAGGAGTGCAAAGTCACATTGGAGGGCCTTTGCTTTAAAAAAAAAAAAAAAAGAGTAAGAAACCGTGGGCTTAAGTCAAAAGTCCCCTTTGGTGATAAAGATTACCCTGCAACAATGGAGTGCGCTGTGTCAGGAGCGGCTCCTCGGCACCACGCAGGATGCGTCCCGCTGCACGCTGGGTTATTGTGCATAAGGAATGACCCCGGCCGATGGGAAGCCTATGGGTGGCTTATGCATGGTGTGATAAAATGTAAATGCACCAGAAAGGTCACCGGCGGAGGGATCATTACTATTGTGGAACTCTGACCAATTTGCCATTCAAAAGCATCATTGATGACTCAAACCATTCAGAGCGCCTCTTAAATATACACACCGGGGGCACACCCACAACGGATGGGCATTGTGGCTGCCAGTGTGTCCTGTCTGTGTGTGTCAGCCCCTGCAGACACTCCCTGCCTGGCCTTGAAGGAGAGGAGGGGCAGGAGGATGGTGGCAGGAAGGATGGTAGCCTCCCAGTGACGCTCTGCCGAGGAAGGACACACACGCCTCAAGGTGGGCATCAGGACCGTGCTCTGATTGTGGCTGTGCACTTGGGGGTGGAACGTCCTCATGCACCCTGATCCGGGAGGCCACCCTCGAACCCCATGACATAGGGGAGGGGCCAGGCAGCACCCAGTCCTGCGGTGACCCAACTCCCAACCAGTCTGGGACAGACACTGTCACAGGGTATGGGAAGGATGTGAGCACTGCATGCATTTGGAGGGTCTTTTGATCTCCCTTCTCTCTGCCATGCCTCCCAAATCACATGTTTTCCTGCCCACATGTCCCTCTGCCAGGGCAAGGAAGGCATTGAGGGAATCATTCATTCGTTTGACATACTCTCCCTCAGCGCTCTGTGTTGGTGTTCATCAGACCCCCAGCTCATGCCCTGCAGATGTTGGTGTCCTTAGATGCCTCCCCTCGATCTCAAAGGGCCTCCAGGAGATGTATGTGAGGGATCACGGACAAGTTGCTGCAGAGGGACCTTGAAGGAGAGCCTCATGGAAGAGGTGACAACAGTGAAGCTTTATAAGACGACTAAACTTGGGAGAGTCACAAGGGCAGAGGAGCTGGCAGAGAGAGGGGGAAAGGTCCTTGCAGATGACCCAGGGTCTTTCACACACTGCAGACGAGGGGAGGGGCGGGAGCAATGGCAGGAAAGACACCCAAAGGGCAGGTTCTGCTTACCCTAGGAGATAGGACCCGAGGAGTCTTAGCAAGCACATGCTGCTTCCCTCAGTAACTTCATCCAGTGGTTTGTACTGTGTGTGATAAGTGCCAGACCCTGAGGCCTTCTCTGCCTCACTGCCAAGCCATCACCAGCACAGGCAGCCCTGGGGAGAATCCTGATGCTCTCTGGGTTCTACCCTCCCAAGGCAAAGCCCATAGCCGCAGAGCTAAATCACCCGAGCTGGCTGTTCTGCCCACACCCCTGAGGACTCTGGCTGTGACTTCCTGCTTGGCATCCTGTCCTGCCCTGCTAGACCCTGGCCCACTGCCTCAGCAATGAGTCCCAGGTAGGCAGAGGTGCCTTGGTGCATAGGGGACTTTCCTCAGATCAGCGCTCCTGACCAGAACCCCGGGCTGAGACTGAAGCAGGAAGTTGACTCCAAGTTCTATTCCCTCTACGAAAGGATGTATCTGCCTCTACCACTCCATCCCAGGATCCTCCCATTTTACAGAGAACTGTCTTTCTGGCCACTGGCTACGCCGGTGTGTGTTTGCTCAGTTTCCCCGTAGACACCGTCCCCTTCCTCTTTTCCTAATACAGCATGAAGTCTCAGCATTGCCTGTGTGTTCATTTATCCAGCAAGCGTTTACTGAATTCCAAGCACCAGACATTGCTGTGGGCATGGGGACACAGCACGTGCACACACACACACACACACACACACACACACACACACACACACACACACATAACTTCCCCCTCCCTCCTCTTGGTGGGGGAAGGGGGTCATCAACTCTCTCTCTCTCTCTCTCTCTCTCTCTCTCTTATATATATATTTTTAATTTTTTTAATTACTGTGAGATATTTACAAGCTTTCATGTTTGGGTTACAATCACACAGAGATCAAACACCAATCCATCCACCAGTGCACATTCCCCATCACCAATATCCCCAGTATACCCCCCCCTTTCCCACCCTCCCCCTGCCTCCATGGCAGGCAATATTCCCCATACTCTCTCTCTCTCTCTCTCTCTCTCTACTTTTGGGCATTATGGTTTGCAATACAGACACTGAGAGGTTATCATGTTTGGTCCATGTCTACTTCCAGCACATATCTCCCATCCCAACCGGTTCCTCCAGCCATCATTTTCTTAGTGATCCCTTCTCCCCTTCGCTCATGAGGCAGGCTTCCAGCTATAGGGCAATCTACCTATCCCATGTATCTACTATCCTTAGGTGTCAGCCTCCTGTTATGTTCATCAACTCTTTTAAACTGTCACAACATCTTCACTGGGTCCCTCCTGCAGCATTCCCTACCCCACCCACCAAGAACTCACCTAATTCACACACCCAGGAGATAGTAAACCCAAGTAGGTGACTGGATGGAGGGATGGAAAACATGCCAGCTACTCACCTTACTCAGCGCCCCAGACCACAAAACGAGCTGAGCCAGAACTGGTCTCCAGGCTCTTGGCCTAGCTCACACTCGCCTGCTGACCCACTTTTTGCTATAATGTGTGATCACAGGAACACCCACAAGTTCCCTTCTGGACTACTTCAGGGGGTTCTGGGAGCTCTGAGAGAAGGGCCCCAGAATGGCTGTAGAAATTATTGTGGACGAGGCCTCCACATCCCTCTCTCATGCTGCAGGGTGGACAGAAAGAGTTAGGGCAGGAGAGCAGCCTGCTCACTGCTAGAAATGAGGCCTGGGCTCAGGTGCAACCTGGCAGAAACATCTCCCTCACTTGTACTTTCAAGGCCAAGTCAGGGCAATGACTCATTCTGGACAGCAGATTCCTTCCAGCCCTAGATCCCCCATCCCCACCTCCAAAGGTCTCAAAGTCCAACATGGAGAAAAAAAAAAAACCAGGGCTGTGTGAATGTCCAGAGAAAGGTGCCTGAGACTTCATAAGGAGCC
Source organism: Sorex fumeus (assembly GCF_029834395.1). NCBI lineage: Eukaryota > Metazoa > Chordata > Mammalia > Eulipotyphla > Soricidae > Sorex > Sorex fumeus. The sequence goes on from NW_026606179.1 coordinate 26,010,726, forward strand.
GGTGCTTCTGGAGAAAACAGCTGCTCTGTGATGGGGACCCGGAGTCCAGCTGGAAGGTCCAGTCAGTTCTGCTCCTCCCAGGGGCCTCCCTTTCTTGTTCTGTGCACATTTCCAAGCCAATTCTCTTTTCAATTCAGAATCAAATATTCCAATTGTTCTAAGCAAGGCATCTATATATAACTCATCACCCACATGTTCTGTACCTTTTTTAAGAGGGTTTTATTTTTTTAATGTTTGCAAAACAGCTCGTCAAGGGGCCAGTGGGGATGAGGAGGAAGGCAGAGCAGAGCATTGGATGTCTTCTTTGGGCCCAGAGTTCTCCTGGAGTGCCAAGAGCACTAGGTCTCTGAGCAGGAGGAGTCCTGCAGACTCCCTGCTCTCATTTACCCAATAAATGATTATTGAATGCTGCCGCCACTGCTGCCTGATACCCCTTTCCAAGCTGAGATGCAGGGACCACTATGGGGCTGGAGACCCATCCCTTTGGGGAGCTCTTGGAAGCTCCCCCATGCCATTGTACAGTGGGACTTTCAGGACCAAAGCGTTAAATGTTGGTCTCTGCCTAAGAGACAAAAAACTTTAGAAAAACTCTACAGCAAGGGATGCACACGTCTCAGATTCCCGACCACCTAGACACTCTCAAGGCTTCCAGATTACTGATTTGCTTTCTTCTTTCCCTTGGCCGATGTGTCTCTACAATGAGACTTTCAATCCAGCAAATCTTGTCACATTTTCAATTTCTGTGCTAAGTAAAACAACAAAAAGTAAATTAGTGTTGCATATGTAATGGACATTAGCAAAAGTCTGAAGGAAATTCTATTAAGCCCACTGCCTGGTTACCTCGTTCTTAACACAGCTGTGCCTACTTCTAAAGCAAACCCTTACATTCTCTCTAACAAAGGTTTGATGTTCTCTAAAATGTCAGCTAAAGTTGCCAATAAATACTTATTCACAGCAGGTGACAGGGCAGGGGGAAGTTTAGTTCCATGCACTCTCATTAGTTAGACACACAGAAGGAAAACTTCTGAAAACTCAAAAGTCATGAAGTCCTGACCACTGCCCAGAACTATTTGCACTAAGAGATGGGGGGGGGGGGGGGAGTGAGTAATAGCAAGAGAGATATTTAAGGAAAGCAATGATTGAACTTTAAAAAAATCCTGCAGACTCAAAATGCTGGCGGCAGACTGACTGCTATTTTCACCAAAGCTGCTGATTTCTGAGAGGTCTTCTGCTTTTACATATTTGCCTCTTGCAAATGTTGGGCATTATGGTGCTGCAATAGGTGTGGCCGACTTCAAAATTCAAGCTCACGGCTCTGTGGTCCATGAACCAGTCCTGATAGGGCTGGCTAGTCAGAAGCAAAAGTGGCAAGTTGTGCGACTACCCTAGTCTACGCTTTATCTCTGCCGCATTTAAAGGATTTACCTATCTATCCTGCTGCAGACCCACTCATTGAGTAAGAGCCAACAGCATATGATTGTGTTAATTAATCTGCTATTGTGAGTAAGGGAACAGCTGCAGTGGTCTCGTGGATACGTTGTCAAAAGAAAACAATGTAATGTTAAGCCTCTGACTGCATATTCTGTTACAAAGAAGGTTTATGAGAAGTTAAATTCATAAATCACAGATCATTTTTATAATAATAATAAATAATATCTGACCTTTAAAAGGAAGGTTTGAGTGTTCTTAATTTCGGCTTGAAATATGTTCTGATATATGATACCTAAGCTTTAACCCAATTCTTTGTTTTGAAAACAAACATTCCCCAGAAATGATGGGAAGGGGAAGGAGCTATAGAAATGACCTCTGACAGTACGAGATACATGCCATTGTGGTTCTAACAAAGATCAGAGCCTAAAATATCAAGTTAAAAGAAAAACTTGTTGGCATGCATCCAATGTCTCATATAATAAAAACGCAATTTCTAATACTAGGCAGAAATGGAGAGAAAGGGGACATTCATTATGGGAAACACACATATTATTTACATGGGCTTTATCTTTCTTTATGCAGATAAGGCACAGAGAGCACTTTCTGTCTAATTAATATTCTGTGCCCTCCATGATTCAACCTTCCCACCCCCACCCCCACCCAAAATACAACCAACGCACTGAACCCACCCAGTGTATAGGCAGTTAGCGAGCGAGGCAGAGGAAGGTAGATTCAGACAAAGGGAAATAAACCCTGTGTTCTGGTGCTTAATCCAGGGCAATAAACTGTAGCAAAAGTCAGGAGGAAAACACGAGACCCATGAAGGAATATAAAGTTGAACTATGGGGAACAGGCTTTTGAAAAGAGTAATGTCTGGTTCATTGTCCAAGAGTGCTCATGAGAGGAAAAAAGAAACAGCGAGGACCCCCAACATTCCAGGGGACCAGGAGTCCCATCCCACCAGTCCACATGGGCATTGAAGGACACTAGATGTGGACACTGATTTCCAGCACTTAGCCATCCCTTCGAAGGGATTTTTCTTGGTCCATGGGCCTCTAACTATTATTCAGTTTCTGTTCTCCCTGTATTTTAAATTAAAAAAAAAAAAATCTATCGGAGAGAAGACAAACGGTTTGACTCCGAATGCTGGGGAGAGGGAGGGCTGGAGACAGATGAAGTGGTTCTGATCCCTGGGTCCCTTCCCTTTGTTCTGGGAGCCACAACAAAGGGGAGTTATTTTTAGCTATGGATTGGCATTGTATTACCAGGTATGTGTCGACCTGATAAAAGGAGAGGGGCTCCGGAGCACCCCCCCTCAACCCCAACCAACACTATAGTGTCAATTGCAGTCCAAGCGCACCCACCCCAGGAAGGCAAACTTGGAAGAACAATCTTAACCCAGAAAAATGTTCTGAACAGAGCTGGAAGGCCTCCTGGCTTATTTTGCTCAGCTTGCGCCATTGAAGGAACAGTTCCCCCAGAGTGCTATTCTTTCTCAAAGTTGCTTCTCTTAGATGCCATTTTAAAGGAGTTTATGGGGAGGAAAATTATAATGGGTAGGTAATTATGCAAAGTACCCTGCCCCTTGAGTCAGGACAGGTCTGACCATTTATTCTATCGCCAGGCCAACTGAAGGGCTCAGAAGCACCTGGTAGACCCTTCTGTCCAGCTAAATGCCCTTCTGACTGGACTCCACCTATTCCCGTGTCCTCCAACCCCCGTCTCCAGCAAGGCTCACTCGGCTCCGTGTTCACACCCCAGCCACGCCCCCTCCCCCCCCTCCCGCAGCCGTCCTGTTAGTCACTGGGCCCCTAGCAAACAAAGTCCTCATTATTACCAACTTGCATGTGTCCTTCCAAATCCAACTTTTTCACTTTAAAATTTAAAAGCCCTTCTTTTCTTATACCCAAATAAAAATAATTCAGTGGGCAATCCCAAATACTTGACATTTCCCGGTATTGTCCCAAAGCAAAAGGCACCATCAACTTGGGGAGCCCGAGGACATACTTAGGAGAGAGTGGCCTTTGGAGAACAATTGCGCCTTATTTCTGCTTACAGGAAGACTATGTGGAGGGAGGAAGAAAATGTGGGCCCAGGCAGAAATTGAACACGAGCTACATGGCAGAGGAGCCAGAGTGACTCCAGAAAGATGTCCCATCAAAGCACTTTGAAGTCACTGGCCCAGGTTCTGTGGGTCCAGCAAGGGATGTGAGCAGGACCCCTTATCCTCTAGACCAACCTTTGGGCATCTGTAAAATCGGGGCGATGATTCAGAATCCCCACCGAGAGATGCGTGGGCACATCCTGAATATTTATCTCTTCCCGAACTATTGTTTTTCTCTCTTCTGAATTACCATCCTTCTGCTGATGAAGGAAAAGTGTCTTCTACACTCTTGGGCCTGGCTCCACCATTCTGGGGCTTCCCAAAAAGGGGCAAACATACAGATTATCTTAACTCAGCAACAAAACAGTTTGCTGCTCAAGTTTGTTAAAAAGGAAAAAAAGAAAAAGAAAAAAGAAAACAACCAACCAACACTTGTCAGCCATTGGGCAATGGTTTTATCCTCTGACCATCAGCGTTTTTTTCACTGGCTCATGTGACTTGAGCCGAGTAAGAGGCCCCCACACACTGGATTCAGATGCGGCTGTATGCTCCAGGCCATCTCGAGTGCCTATGCCAGCTCAGGTGGTCGCACCACCAGCACCTGGGAAGGAGGCTAGGGGCAGGGCAATCGAGTGAGGACCATACTGGCAACTCTCTTCCTTTCGCTTCTTACGCAACCTTTCGCATTTTATTGGCAAAAGTGTTTCTACGTGTCCAAGGTGTGGAAAAACAGAGAAGAGCCTAAGTACACGGGAAGGGAGCTCATTTCTGAATTCTACCACGTGGCTCTATGAAGATATTTTATATTTTCTGCCTTAGAGTTATTTATCTTTAACGTATTCAGATAGAAACAGAGCTCCCATAGTTTCACTCCCCCTCTGTCCTCTCAGCTTGACATTTTAAGTATATTCTGAAGTTATTGCTCTTTAATACATGATTTTTTTTTGGAGCGGGGGGGGGGGTCACACCCAGCGATGCACAGGGGTTACTCCTGGCTCTGCACTCAGGAATTACTTCTGGCGGTGCTCAGGGTACCATATAGGATGCTGGGAATCGAACCCTGGTTGGCCGTGTGCAAGGCAAACGCCCTACCTGCTGTGCTATTGCTCTAGCCCCTAATACATGATTCTTCACACCTGCAGGACCGTGCAGTCCATGATTCTGTCTTCCTCCCCATTCCTGCACCTCATGCCACATTCTATCTCTAACTGATCACCCATAACACAGGGGCCTTGTACTCTGTAAGGTTCAGGACAGGATTTGTGGTCACATTTCTTATCTGGCTCAGGCCCCCAGAGAAATGCAGTTGTGGGTTAGGGGGCACCCCCTCCCCTCTAGCCTCCTGCCAGGACAGCCAGCATGCAGGGTCCCGATTTTCCATCATCTATTTGTCAAGAAACCTCAGTGAGCAGCCCAAGCACTTAATGAGACTCTAATGCTGCGGGAACTGGAAGTAATGTATAAAACGAAGAGCAACAATAATTCAACATAAGCTGAATTTAAGAGTACGATAAAAGCCATGAGCCAATCTCCAACAAAAAAGAGACATCTTGCTAAAAACCACATTAGCAGCAAACACTAGCTCTGGCCACTCATCTCCTTCGAGGGGAGTAGAGAGTGGGGGAGGCTGTCCATTTGCCGCCCAGAGTGCTTGCCTCAGCACTGATTACGTAAATACACCCCTCAAACTGCCTTCTACCCCCCACTTTCTGCCTTTTGGAAATCGAGTAGAGTCAATGTCACGTAAAAGTGTCTAGGTGATTCAACGTGTGAATCTGAAATTCTCGGGTTTAAAAAGAGAAAATAGCTCAGTGATTTTCCTTTTGTGGATTTGTAAAATTAATAAGAAGACTTGCTCCTGGTGGAATGAAATGCATCCGTCTCATCAAAAAAGGACTAAGAAAGAAAAGGAGAACATGTCTCTAAATGACTGTGATGGGAGGAATTAATTCAAGCAAAGCCATCACCCCGTCCACCTCAGGGGAAAGCCAGTCATCAGGGAAGTCCAGCCACTACATTGATCCACACTGAAGGGGACAGGTGTCTGTCAACCTGTGAGGACCACTGACATTGTCCAGCCAAGGATTATTAGAAAAAGAAGGCCCTCGGTACGCCAATGAACCACATGATACAGATCTACCAGGGTCCAGCAAGAGACCAGGAGTCCATCAATATAACCCAGGCTGATAAGTAAATGTCAGAACCTGAGAAAAACTGAACATAACTCAGTGGCAGATGGATAAATGTTGCCCCTTCCCCAAATGGCTACCTGTGAGATGATGTGGGTGTGGGCAGAAGCCCTAGATGCACTGGGAAATATTTCTGGAGCAAGTTGCATGCTGATATTTTAAGCTGAGAGTTTTATTGCTGCTGAAACCATACAGTTGAAAAGGAAATTGAACAGCCTTCTCTCTAAATCATCTGATTTATAGAAATTGAAATTGATTCATATAATTGGAGACCACTAATTATAGGAGTTGAAGAAGAAAGATTGTATGCCAAAGTTCTAATTGCTGAACTATCAAAGTTAGTCAAGATTTGTTTCAGGGAATGGGGAGAATTGTCGTTTTCTACAGTTTGCCAGGGAGTAGGGTCCATAGACCAGTGTGTGTGTGTGTGTGTGTGTGTGTGTGTGTGTGTGTGTGTGTGTGTGTCTCCTCTCCACACTTAGGATTTTCTAAAAGCAAACCTGTGCATTTGACCTTTCACAGATGCACCAGAGGAGACTTTTAAGAGTCGATGGTATTACTATGGAAGGAATGTGATACATTATAGTACTGTAGCACTGTCCTCCAGTTGTTCATTGATTTGCTCAAGTGGGCACCAGTAACACCTCCATTGTAAGACTTGTTGTTACTGTTCTTGGCATATCGAATATGCCACAGGGAGCTTGCCAGGCTCTGCCGTGTGGGTGTGATACTCTTGGTAGCTTGCTGGGCTCTCCGAGAAAGATAGAGGAATGAAACCTGGGTCAGCAGCATGCAAGGCAAACGCCCTACCCACTGTACTATCGCTCCAGCCCGATACATTATAAATTATAAAATATAAGAGGGAGACCAAGCATCCCTTGTCTCCCTTGTCTGGGGCCTCACACTGATCACTGATCATATCTTCGTCCATGGCCTGTGATCTGCTTTCACATGGCCATGCCTGTGGTGTAAGTTCAACTATGCTTCCTTCTTTTGTTCTTGTGCACAGTCCTGAAAACTATCATTTTAAGGGAGTCCTGAAAACTATCATTTAAATGGAATGCACAATAGCCTAGCCTGGAGATCTGGTCCCATGGAATATGCCACTGCCATATATTTCACTCAATTCCCCTTTTAACTTTTGACATCTTAAATGATGCCATAATGAACATTTTCATGCATATAGCTTTTTTGATACTTTGGATAAATTCATTAAAATAGATGCTCAGAAGCAGAATTACTAGGTCAATGAGTTTAACATGTGATTACCCCTGATAGGTATTGACAACTTGTCTTCTGTGGGAATTTCAACCATGTAGAATGCCACCAGCTTTATTGAAAGTTCTGGTCCCCTGTATCCTCAGCAGCTAAGAGATTTTGTTCTTAATATTTGTTATGATTCAATAGACAAAAAAATGCTACCTGATTCATTAAGGTTATTTTTTATGTTTAAATTCAGAGCAAATGACATGTGTTCCTTATATTTACTAGTTTTATGTCGTTGTGGATGAATTGCTGGTACTTTCTTTGAACAGAGGAAAGATATGTGGAGCACTAGGACCAAACAATTAAAAACAAGAGAATCCAGGCTGAGAAATAGCACAGGGATTAAAGCATATGTCTTGGGGCTAGGGCCAGTGCGATAGTACAGCGGGTAGGATGTTTGCCTTGCAAGTGGCTCACCTGGGTTTGATCCCTGGCATTCCATATTGTCCCCTGAGCACCTCCAGGAGTAATTCCTGAGTGCAGAGCCATGAGTAACCCCTGAGCATAACTGGGTGTGACCCAAAAAGAAAAAAAAAGTATATGTCTTGCATGCAATTGACCTTAATTCAATCCCTAGTACCACCAGTGTGGCCCTGGAGGCCCCTGACAACTGAGGGACATGGTCCCCGGGGTTCCCCACCATCACAGGGGTGGCTTTGATGATCCCCAGCACTGCAGGGTGCACACACTGTACCACACCCTCAGGCCTTTTCACTAAATTACTGGGAGTAGTTCCTGGGTACCCAGAGAATAAATATTCCTGAAAAGCAACTGGAAAAATGATAGTGAAAAAGGCATATGACACCTCTGAAGTGCAAGTCCCTCTCCCTTTCCTGATGCAAAGGGACCCAGCCCCTGGAAAAGGTCTGCCTCTGTGGGCTCTGAGTGGTGTTTCCTTCAGCCTCAGCCATCCTGCTCTACTTCCTGTGGGATCTGTGGGCTGGCAGCACCAGAAAAGCATTCAAACATCTCCCTCTGATGGGACTTGGCTGATGAAGGAGTCCAAAGTAAGAAAAAAAAAAACTGAGATGGTGACATCAATCTGGAGCAACTAAACACAACCAACAGTGGGGCTCCTTTCCATCCTATAAATCTGATAGTGCTTTACAAAGTAATTAATTAATCCTTCTAAGAAATATGACATAGACCCTCCCCTCTTTTTTGATTCCTGGGGAAATGGTGGGCCATCACAATGAGTTCCAGAGTCTATGCTGAAGAGTCCAAGAGAAGATCGAAAAGGAAAAGGGAAAAGGAGGAGGAAAAAGAAAGCCTGCTTGCTCAAGAGAATCAAGCAAGGGGTTAGTGACTCCCACAATCAGGGAGCTTGAGGACAGACAGAGGGGGTCCATGCAGGAGCTTCTGCAGAGAGAGCCGTGAGTTTTTAGGGTGGGGAAAATGGGAGTGGGGTACTGAGGCTGCTAGCTAGAGTACAGGCTTCTTCTGAGATGATGAAAACATCCTAAAGTGATGGTGGTAATGGCTCACAACTCTCTGGAAATACTGAAAATTGCTGAGTTATATACTTTACATGGTGAATTCTTTGGTATGTGAATTATATCTCATTATAAATAAAGATAAAATGGATTTTTTCATTAATCCATTTAACAAGTTTGCTCACTGTCATTTATTATAAACACATAAATGCTTGCAATTCATCATTAGTCAGTGTGTATCTCATGGGGTTGAACCATGTGTGAACCATGGGGTTCCAGATTTCAAATCACTTGGGTTACTGGAGTCAGAAATCCAGGAAACAAGAGTGAGGCTTGTGGGTGACAGTGCCCCCTGAGTGGTTTGGAACTCTGGGATGAGGAGGAGAGCCAAAGTAGCTTCAAGTGTGACTAGGGGAGCACTCTCTGTTCCCTGAAAGGAGGTAGAGTGGAGGGAGTACTGAGTGAAGGTTTTTGCCAAGGGTGGACCGTCAAATAAGTGTGGAACCTCTCGTCTAGACTGATGGCTCAGCAACATGCGAGGAAACTCTCCAGCAGATTCTGCTGTCCTAGGAAGCAGGAGATGGAGGCAAGGGAGGACTTGGGTCCAGAGAAGCCAGTATGATGGCCAGAGAGAGATTTGAAAGGCATATTATGGGGACCCAGCATGTACACGCATGAATACAGACATACATGTATACAAACATACATGTATAGACACATGCACGCACAAATGTCAGTTTGGGAAGTAAATCAAATAACTGTTGATGATCTGTATGAAATATGGGAAAATGGAGCAAAGGAGCTGGTTCAAAGGTTTTGATCAATGAGCTTGATCCTCAGCACCACAAACCATCTCCACGCCCCATCCCAGCAATGCCAGGTGTGAGAGTCTAACAACAGAAACATACACATTCATACAGATGTACATACAGTACACATATACAAATACATATGAGAAATTAAGGACCATTTGTGACTAGGGTATCTTAGAAGCAGCCAGAAGCTATTTTAAAAGAAAAAGCCATCTAATTTTAAGCAAAGATTAAAGGACTCAAAACGTTATTAATGGGGCCAGAGCGATATAGCACAGTGGGTAGGGTGTTTTCCTTGCATATGGGCAACCTATTTACTGCCAGTGGTAATTCCTGAGTGCAGAGCCAGGTGTAACCCTTATATAATCCCTATATGTTATATAGGGGTTTATATAATTAATTATATCTTAATTTATATTACATTTAAATTATTTTTAATTATATTTATATATTAATTATATATAGTAAACATGGGCTGGAGCGATAGCACAGTGATAGGGCGTTTGCCTTACAAGTAGCCAACATGGCCAACCCGAGTTCGATTTCTCCACCCCTCTTGGAGAGCCCAGCAAGCTACTGAGAGTATCTCGCCCGCAGGGCAGAGCCTGGCAAGCTACCCGTGACGTATTCAATATGTCAAATACAGTAACAACAAATCTCACGATGGAGACGTTACTGGGCCCGCTCGAGCAAATCGATGAACAATGGGAGGACTGTGACCGTGATATTTACTATATTTAGAACCTCCAGCTCCGGGCACATCTCTTCGATTCCACTGTTCTTCCTGCATTAACATACGCCTCAGAGACCTGGGCCCTATGAAAACAGGATGAGAATGCTATTCGGGTCTCCCAAAGAGGAATCGAAATAGCTATGCTTGGAGTATCACGCTTCACTCAAGTGAGAGAAAGAATCCGGGGTTCCGACCTCCATCGATGATTGAGAATTAGGGATGCTGTTTTGTTTGCCAAGACATTGAAAATCAGATGGGCTGTACATGTAATGCGATTTGGAGACAACTGATGAACTAGAGCTGTTACCGACTGGATTCCACAGGACATCAAAAGATCATGTGGCCGCCCACCTACGAGATGGTCAGACTTCTTCATCAAGACCCTGAATGATCCGTTTGAGGTTCTTTGTGTTCCTGGAGCGAGCAGATGCCACTGGACTACACTAGGACACACAGGGACAAATGGAGACGTTACTGGTGCCCGCTCGAGCAAATCGATGAGTAATGGGATGTCAAGTGATCAAATGATTTACTATATATGAGCTGGAGCGATATCACAGTGGGTAGGGCATTTGCCTTGCACACGGCCGACCCGGGTTCGAGTCTTCCATCCCTCTTGGAGAACCCGGCAAGCTACTGAGAGTATCCTGACCGTACGACAAAGCCTGACTCCCGGTAGTGTATTCGATATATCAAAAACAGTAACAATAAGTCTCACAATAGAGACATAACTGGTGCCCGCTTGAGCAAATCGATAAACAATGGGAGGATAGTGTTACAGTGCTATTTACTATATAGAAATAATAGTAAAAGCATAAGTTCTTTTACAAAGTTCACTTCACAGCAAGAAAGAGACAGAGGCGGGAAGGCGTATAGCGGGGTGGGCATTAGCACCAAGGCGGGATTTTGGGGAGACGAGAACTGTAGTAGGTTCCACAAGAGTGAGATCCTGGGACTGAAAGAGAAGATGACTTGGCAAGGGGGTCCTGGGACATAGAAGAAGACCCCCATGCTCCAGCAAAAGTCTCTGTGCACCCTGAGAAGGCCACATTAGTTACTTGGCAGGAAAAGGTGAAAGCATTGGGATGGCCTCTGGAGAAACCACGGAGAGGGGACAGTGGGGTTTGGACAGTGGATCTTGAGCCTCATTCAGCTTCGGTACTACATTTGAAGGAAATCAGGGAAAACAAAAGAGAGAATAATAGTCACTCTGGTAGGTGAGGGGTCCCTACTAACTGGACTGAGCGGGGACAGCCCACAGGCTTGTGAAGCAACACTGTCCCCCTGGAACAGCTGCTCTTCATGGGCACCCTGGTTTCTGCAGGGATGGAAAGAAAAGCATGCAGGAACCTGACAGGAGAATCAGCTGAGCGTGGGCTGACCAGTCTTCCCTGGGGCTGCACTGTAAAACCAGGGGAACTCTTGGAGGCAGGGTCTGGGTGATGGGTGAGGGCACAAGACCAAGTTCTGTGGGGTGGACATTTTTACCTGTGACCGGACAGAACTTGGGAAAGTCTTGTCAGAGCAGAAACACATGGTCAGCACGTCCCAAGTACCTGGTGTGGTATTCTCAGGGTGCACAGAGATTTTTGCTGGAGCGTGGGGGTCTTCTTCTCTATCCCAGGAACCCCTTGCCAAGTGATCTTCTCTTTCGGTCCCAGGATCTTACTCTTGGGCAGGAGGCACCCTGGGAGGAGGTCTGGGAAAGCACCTGGACCAGGAGCCCAGGCCATACCGAGGAATGAGACAAAGTGAACGGCTATTCATCCTTGGCCCAATGGGTCTATAGGAGAGTCAGTGGTTGACTCGTGACCTGCATGGGACCTGTGCCTCCTTCCGAGGCCTGGGGTGGGCCCGGAAGTGAATTTCCAACCTGAGCACTTCTCAGGCTCAGCAGCAACCAGCCAGACCCTGTGACTGAGTCAGTGGGAACTGAACAAAAGGAAGATGCCCCCTTCCCCTCCAGATCTACCCACAGAAGGCGTTGCCCTCCAGGGCTTGAACCCATGGACGTCTTCGGAGCCGTTTGTGAGCACATACTGAGAATGATGGAGTCTCCCCAGTGATGGTTCCTCATGTCCTCTCTCTGCTGGATTTTCTGTGAGAGAAAAATCGCAATTTGGGGTGTACCCTAACAGCTGCCGGCATTATCATAACTAATAATAGGGTTCCAAGCCCCAGGCACTATGCTGAGCAATGTAGGGCAGTGAGGGTGTGGAGAGGCTCCTTCCAGAGGGAGAAGCCTCCTCCTTCTGATACAGCGAGAAGCCCCGAAGGAAGCACAGGGCAGGAAGTGACCTCCAGATACAGTCCCGGCAGTGCAGCACCCCAAAGATCCTAGAGGGGTCTCTCAGAGTGGGCCAACCTCGGGCCTAGTGTGCTCACCACATGGGCCAGGAGGAATGAAGGGCAGACAGAGTTCAGCTCAGATGCGGCCTCCAGGGCCCTAGGGAAGCCTAGCCCAGGTATCCACGGATGAGAGTATCCTCTCTTGGGGCCAGAGAGGTAAAGCGAGAACACATAAGGAGCACCAGCTCTCACCACCACTCCACCAGCCCTCTCCTCACAGGGACAGAGTGTGCTCGATGCTCATAGTCACCCCACAGGGCCAACGCTGACCTGCCTGCCAACACCTGAGGACACAACTCCAGTCTGCGGGGGGCCAACACTAGGACCTCCCTGACAAGCATTTTCCAAAAGGGACTCCCCAAGCCCTGAATGGGGAGCCCTTAGAGGTTAAGAGGAGCATAGACACACATAGGGATCCCCTTGGCACACCTCAAACTCCTCAGTGGGGCAGTGCTAGCCCCAGGCTCCTCCCAGCCTTGAAATCCCTGCAGGGGAGAACACCAGGAAGTTAGGATGGCATCAGCCAAAATGTCTTCATAGCAATATATCTTCAGAGCAGATTCTCAGGGTCAAAGGTGAAGCTTACTCTTGAGAAGAAAATAATACTCCAAAGATTATCCACCCAAACAGGTCCTATGAGCAAGGTCAATCCATACCCTGACTTCGCCCCTTTGCCCCTATGCTGACCTTCCCTTAAGATCCTTTGAGGGGGCTGGAGTGATAGTACCGCGGGTAGGGCATTTGCCTTGCATGCAGCCAACCCAGGTTCAATTCCCAGCATCCCATATGATCCCCTGAGTACCGCCAGGAGTAATTCCTGAGTGCAAAACCAGGAGTAATCACTGTGCATTGCCGGGTGTAATCCAAAAACAAATACAAAAAAAAAAAGAGCAAGACCCTTTGAGGGTGCTGATGTCTGGACAGAGGAACGTGAGTGTTGTGAAAAATTAAATAAAGTCCTGTTCTCTTCAGCGTTAGAGAAAGAACACAGCATTTTAATTTTACAGAGTGAGGTAACGGTATTTCCCCCATCTAAGTCTGTTGGAACAAGACAATTTCCTTAGACTAAGGGAAAGAATTTCTTTTTTTTTAATTCTAAATGATGGTAACTCCCATGAATTCCACTTCACTTAAGTCCTTTTATTCATCAGCTAAACTCAAGAGTCTGTGACTATTGTGCCTGCAAAGCCTGGTGAGAAGATCTCAGCTTCCAGGAGGGAGAGACCCAGCCACCTGCAGGACAGCCCCCTAACCCCGCATTCCAAACCAATTACCAGGTTGTGTGAAGAATGGTAGGACGCAACCACTGTTTGAAAGCCCTGCTTTCTTCAAGCCAGGAAAATCCGACTAAAGGGAGATTCATTTGAAAGGAAGCCAGGGCACGTTTTTTCATGCCTTGGGAGGCTGCTGTTTTATTCAACGCTTGTGTGATCTATCACTTTCAGAGTCATTCAACACACTTGTTCCATCAGCACTCACTGTAATATCGCGAATATCATGAAAAATACACACGATTCATGTACTGCAAACTGCTCTCGGCGCTGGGTGTCCCAGGACACGCTCCTGCCCTCAGAAAGCTCAGGTTCTGGTGGGAAGACAGATAACACGCCAACAAAAATGAAATAAGACGATTCCAGACAGTTACATTACATAATAGGAATGAGATAATTAGGCACCACAGAGGTAACCTCAGCCCCTAGCTGGGTGGTAGGGACAAATTTTATGCAAAAAGAACTGTAGTGCAAAGGCCCTGGGGCAGGATTATAGTGGAGCATTTTGAGCAGACAGGCAGATCTGGAGGGCAGTTGTGGGGACAGTGAGTCATGGGGCCTGGGGGCTAGGCGGAGGCTAGGCAGATGAAGTTGGCAGTGTGGCAGGAAGTCAATGGGGGTTTCTGACCACCTTCCTACCTTTCCAGGAGCTAGGATGACTTTAGGAAAACAGAGCCCAGGAGTTCTTTTCCTTTCCTCAGGACCCCTCACTCTCCCCACAGGAGCAGAGAGCCACAGAGGGAGTGAGTATTCTTGTTCCTATCCCAGTTCCTTTGAGGAAGCCTCAGAAACGCACTCCATTCTTTGTCAGGCAATATTCCTTCACGAACAATCAATGTTGAACAGTTTGACATTTATTGCTACCCATCAGAGGCCGATTCTCATTGAATTGTATGCAGTGTGTGTGTCCACAATTCAGTGACATTTCTGCTTAGTAAATCCATGTGCACCATTAACAGACAAATTAAATTACCTACAATTGTTTACCTACTAAAAAAACTACTAAGTGGAGGTATTAGCAGTCCCCAAATTCATTTTTTTTCTCATTTCAAATGCCCAAATGTTAGTGCCCTGAGACCCCAGGTTCGGCATCATGTAGAGTATACGACTACACGTGACTCCCCAGACACACCCAGGGACCAATTTGGAACCAGGGAAGGAGGACTTTGGTGCCCACCTCTGGCCCAGGGCAGAAATAGCCTGTGGTTGCCAGCCTGGCTAGAAGCCAAACTCTTCCCTAGCACCCAAGAAAGCCGATGAGTTTGCTAAATCTGACTGGGAAGCTACAATGCCCCAGGATCCACCTCTGACTCATGGAACTTAAAATTCAGAACAAAACCACTAAACCACTTTTTCCTTTAAAATGCCAACTTTCTAGAAAGACTTAGCAGAGTTTAAAGCTCTAGAATAGTGGGCATAATTCCAGCCTGGGAAGATGTGGGTAGAACCCAAACCAGGGAGAAAAAGAAGTCCACCCAGGAAGCGTGCCTCTAAGGAGAGCAGAATGCCAGGCCATTCAGGGACCCTTGCCCGCCTGCATGCCCAGAGCTCAGGGATAAGGCAGAAGAGTCTGGGAAACCTGGTGGGACAGGCAGTGAGCCTCACACTTGGTGCCAAAGATGCACCCGGGTTTCCACCATGCCACTCACTCACCATCAGGAAGGTCAAATGAGGCAATAAAAATAACTGACAGCAGGGCCTTCTGGTACATGTTCGAGCTTCCCTACCATGGAAAAGGTTGAGTCCAGGTACAATCTCAGAATCCTTGTCAGCCCGATCAGTGAAAGAAAAAGGCAGAAATGCCTGAAAGAGAGTGAGGGAGTGGAGCAGTGTGTGTGTGTGTGTGGGGGGGGGGGGGGGGGACAAACGTGGGGCAAGAGGCAAGAGAACAGACTCTCCCCAACCCACCCAGGTGGTCTAAGAAGCCCAGCCACTGTCCACTGTCTGAGTATTTGGATAATGATGACTAATGATGAATGCAGACTAGTGATTAATAAAAAATGATCTGCTCCCATCCTCCCTCTGATTGTAAATATCAACCTTAATTAATAGTCATCAATGTTAGCAGTAAGAGAAAATCCAAACTGCTTCGCTGTACCACTTCAGGGGCTCCCTGTGGTACCTCCCGTGGGACCTCATCAGTGCCGTGACCCGGGTGGAGTGACATGGAGGGGGCAAAGGGAGACTCAGGCAAGCCCAGGCCAGGCCACTGCTGGGTGGGACTCCGGGGCCCCAGAATGTCTGCGGGAGTGGGGCCAGCAGAGGGAGGACACTTGAAGAGTTGGGGTCCACGCGAGAAGACAGAGTTCCCGCATGCTGCTTTTAATGGCCAGCTCCACACTCACTGTATAGGCATACGGGGCCTTGGACCCCTGCCACTACCCTCAGAACTTCAACAATCTGGCCTCTCCCAGAGCCCCTTCCTCTGGGTCCACCACAATCCCCCCTCCTGAGGCCAGTCTCCCCAACTCTGCCTCTCAGGATGACTCCCGTCCTCTGCTCCCCTTCCTTCCCACATGGCCCCTTCCTTCTCTCTAGACTAATGACAGACTCTGCAGAAACTTCTTCTCTACCCCGGCAGTAATGAGTTGCCAATGAGCAGCCACCCTGTGCCTGGCACTTAGCTGATACTGGAATGTGTGATTCATAACTTGTATATGCTACAAGTTAACTGCAACACCACAAGACCCTCTGATTTCAGGGAAATGACCTTGCCCCTTGATGTCACCGTGGCTGTAATTCCTTATCTTATGATAACCTTGCTATACTGTAACCCCAACATCCTTTCTGTCCTGGGTGCCATGATAATAACCCTAATGTCATTTCTGTATTTGATGCCAATGATTGTAATGTCTGTCTCATGCTAGATAAGAAGTCACATGCCCGCAGATGTGCTCTTGGAACCCTTACTGGACCCTTACTGATAGCTTCAGGTGCTTGACTAGCTAGCTACTGCCCCAGTCCGGCCTCCTTTTTTTCCCCACCAAATCTCTTTCTTGGTATGCTTCATGAAGAAAACTTCTGGTCTAACAATACCAGGCCCTAAAGTCTCACTAACTGAGGGGCCAGAGCAATAGTACAGCGGGCTGGGCTCTTGCCTCGCACACAAGCTGACCCAGATTCAATCCCCAGCATCCCATATGGTTCACCCCACCACGCCCCACAAGCACCACTAGAAGTGATTTCTGAGTGCAAAGCCAGAAGTAAGCCCTAAGCACTGTTGGGGATGGCCACCAAATACCTAAATAAATAACTAAATAAATAAAGCCTCACTGTCTGAGACATGTCTCCCACTTCAGACAGGGCACTTGAGACTCAGAAGGGTCCAGGTCCTATGATTCAGGCCCAGCGGGACCATCTGTTTGTTCCCAAGGACATCCCTTTCTAGGAGGGCAACAGTGACAAAAATTCAGTTTCCAGGAAGGATAGCCATGAGAGGCAGTGAGTGAACTAACTGGGAGGAGGTACACAGTGGCCACAGACAGGATGGGAGATTTTTTTTTTTTTCAGAAGGGGGCTATGGAATCAGGTTCAAAAGTGACTGTTAGTTGAAATATAACTCCAGGACTTATGGTCAGTGCTCGATCAATGTGAGCGAGCACAGAGCACCCACAAACATTGGGGTACACGGATCATTCCAGAAGCAGTGCCCAGCCCATATCCACCCCACCCCCTTGCTCTTCCTATCACCATCACCAGCACCACAGATGCTTCTTTAAAGGTTGAGATTATGACGGGCCAAGAGGAGGAAAAAGATATACTTGTGGTGATTTCATGTCAGTGGAGTAGGAAGTTGAAGGAAAAGACTGCAGCCTGCATGTGCTCCTATCGATAGGGGGAAAAGGATGAATTTCCTCTCGTCACCTGCGCCTGGAGGCACGGCATCCATCACAACCCGGGGCGACTCTGCTTTCACACCGGAGACTCCTCCATCACGTGTCAACCAGCCATTTATTAATTTTTACAACAAGTCCTCAACTTCATTACTCACTTTCAAGATCACACACCGTGTTTACATAATCTTTCTCTGGCTACAGGAGTCGTGCGTGTGGCAGTATTATCCCCCGGGCCAGCCGTCGCGGCGAGATCCTAGGCGGTGGAATCAGGGACGGCGGAGTCAGGGACGGCAATAGTATAAGCCTGCCAAGCAATGTGATCACGCACACACCCGACGCGCCGCCGCCACTCTCGTCTGCAGGTATTCCTGGGATGCAGTGTCAAAATTTGCATGCGGGATGCTGACCAATAATGTACATTTTTAACTTACCACGGCAAATAAAACTCCATGCCATATGGCTGATTAGGAATACTCTCTCCTTCTCTAAACAGCTGGGTGAGTAACAGCAAGGAGAAGTCGGTCAGCAGCTGTACGATCTCATCACGGGCCCTTAGCTGCTGCAAGGGGTCTGTGCTTCCACAGGTATCACCTGAGACCCAGGAGCGAGGCAGCCCCTCTCCAACGAGACATCAGCAAGGGGAGATGCTGCTGCAGCTGCCGGGGACCCTCTCCAGTGGGGCTCCTTGGTTTGGCCCACACAAGTAAGCTCATCACAGGACGGGCAGTTCTGTGCACGAGAAAAGAGAAAATCCACCCCCTCCCCGGCCCCCATAAAGGCAATGAGCAGAGAGAGAGAGAGAGAGAGAGAGAGAGAGAGAGAGAGAGTACAACCGGTAAGCCATGCAGCTGACCCAGGTCCAATCCCCAGCACTACATGTAGTCCCTTGAGCATGAGCCAGGAGGAAGGCACTGCCAACTATGCCCACATTTCAAAAACAAACAACCATGGAGTCTCTTTGAACATGAGGCTACTGCTGCCTCATGTTCACCCGTGAGTTCTCTCTTTGCCCTGCGGAGCTTACAGGGAGGGGGCACAGGTCAATTTTTGCATGATCCCTCAGCAGGGCCTCTGCAGCCCCCTGTGGTGTGCCCACCTGTTCTGCACAGGCTGGTGGAAACACTCTTCTCCATGCCCCGACCTCCCCAGCCAGCCTGCCCATGAATCAGTGTTGGCCAGTGGGGTGGCTCCATCTGAGCTCACAGGCCAGAGGGGCACCGAGGGGCCACAGCCCTCCTCCAAGGGGGCCACCTCACAGCAGGGACACGGCCTGGCCTTGTGCTTCGCAGGCTGCTACATGGGCTTGAGGCACCGGGAGCAAGTGCCCCGGAGCCCCTGCCTGTGTCAGCCCATGGCCTCCCTGGGCCTTCTACACTGGCCCGTGACATTCAGAAGCTAGCCTGGCCTCCTGGCATTCTCTCAGAGGTCTGGTCACAGAGAAACCTGCTGAGTGGGGTGTCCAGGGGGGACAGGTCGGCATCCACAGTGGCAGGTCTGGGGTACAGGTTGAGCAGCCACGTGAGGAGGTTGGCATTGACCCTGATAATTCTCCCACAGCCCAGGCGAGCCCCGGACAGATCCGCAGAGGAACCTGAGCTGAAAGACAGTACGTGGAGCGTCTCAGTGTGGAGGACACCTCAGAACAGTCCAGGAAAACAGAGAAGGTCCTGGAAACGATCAGAGCCAAGAGCATGGAAGGGCCACAGCAGCCGGCATATCGGCAGTGGGGTGTGTCTGTGGGGAGACTTAGGGCTCTAGGCAACACTGTACTTCGGCTCAATTTTGTGAACCTGAAAGCGTTCTTAGAAAAGAAATTTGTTGGGGCTGGAGCCATAGCACAGCTTGTAGAGCGTTTGCTTGCACGTGGCTGATCCGGGTTCGATTCCCAGCATCCCATATGGTCCCCCGAGCACTTCCAGGAGTAATTCCTGAGCCAGGAATAACCCCTGAGCATCGCTGGGTGTGACCCAGAAAGAAAAAAAAAAGAAACTTTTCTCATCAATATAAGCTTAGTGAATGTTGTGGACCAGGATTCTGGGAGGGAATAAGACTTCTGATCAAGGGGGCCAGAGAGATGGTTACAGGGGTGAGAGCCCAGATGTCTGCTTGTGCCCAACCCTGATTCAATCCCAGACATAGTGAGCAACCCTCTCTGCACCCTTGAAGACCCCCAAGCATGGCTGGTGTGGCCCTGGGGGGTCCCCAGCACTAGAGGGCCTGAGCAGCAGCACCACATCTCGGGGGGCCCTCGCTTTGAACCACCCGCTCAGTTGGCCAACAATCACCAGAATGGGCCCTGGGCAGGGGGTGAGTGGGTGGGTGCGGGGGGGGGGGGGGCGAATACTGTTTGGGTGACCCCCAAAGGGAAAAAAAATGAAGGGAATCTAAATAAATCTGGACTTTCACTCACAGTGATACTCAGACATAAGTTTTTCATTCACTGGGATGAATGTACCAATGATGCTAACAGGGGAAGCGACTCTGCATTAGCCTTGCAAATTTCCTATGAATCTCACACTTCTAAAATTAAGTTTGCTCACCCTGCCCCCCCCCCCCCACTCCAAAAGGGTGCAGCTGAGAACTTCGTCTTCCCAGTGGACCGGCAGAAGGGGACGCTGAGGACAGATGGCAGAGCCTCTCCCTTCCCCCAGACTCCCACAATCCCCCGGAGAACCCCCATGTTCTGCTCAGTGGGGGGGAATTTGTGGGGGCCGCTTGAAATGGTGGCAACACGCTTTAAAAAGGACTTGAACATCCACAATACTTCCGTGTGTTACGTTTCTCCCCTGGAGACCACGGGGTGCTGCTGAATTCTCTGGCTGCTTCCCCAGGAGCTAAATATTGTGCTTCTGGCGGTAAATAGCGTGTGCGGAAGGCACAGGCGAGGCCGCCTGAGAAAAGCAAAATTTGCTGGATTCCTTCCATGACCTGCACTGAGAGACCAAGGAAGCCATTATCTCGATGTTCTAAGAGGGTCGGTCACCTATAGGGCCATCATGATGGAGCATCAGGGACAGAGTGACAAACACCTACTGGTGCTGTGCCCCATGAACTCATCTTTCCCACATGCTCCCCCCATGGGGACTCATCTCTAGCAACCAGCCTTCTTGGTTACCCCAATAGAAGGAGAGTCTCAAGGATTGGTCTATAATGTTCCTGCAGTGAACCCCCAGGCAAGCGGGAGCGGACCCAGCTCACAGGAACCTAGAGTTTTCCGCCATTCTTTCTCTTGGTGACTTTCTTCCCAGCAGAACCTGGTGATGACCAGAGAAGAGGCACTACGGCCTGAGGCAAGTGTCCTCTTTAACCCTACATTGAAATGATAACCCCTGGGGCTGGATTCTGACCAGAACCTTCATGAATGGAATCAGTGCCTTCGTTAAAGGGACCCGGAGACCTGTCACCTTAAGCCACATGAAGGCATGGACCATCTGAACAGAAGACAGGCCCGGCCGCAGACTCCGAACCTGTAGTACCCAGAATGGTCTGATAAGTCACCCTGAGTGTTAGTTTTGCTAAAGTCGCCTACACAGACAGACAGACAGACAGATAGAAGGCAACAGCCAACTGTAAGATATGGGAGTTCAATAGGCAGACAAGGCCCGGTTTTCCAGTATCTGGGTCTCCAGGGCACAGGGTAGAAGGAGAGCCCCAGAAATCTGCCCACACGGGCTGATGCAGACACCCACTCATCCGGCTTCTCAACTTGCTCCTGCGGATGAATGAAATTCTTCCTGGAATTCCCTTGCGTCTTTACCCCAAACCAGGACAACCTTCTCAGCTCTTCTTCTCAGCTCTCAGCTCCCGTATCCCCTGCTCAGAGCTCCTGAGCACTGGACCCCACTGCCTGCCCCTCCTCCAGGCTCCGGTTTCCTGCTCCGTCCCCCTGCCCATACCAGGAAGTCAGCAGCTCTCACAGTCCATCCCAAGTGGGGCCTTGTCGCTGGTGGCAAACCAGTGTGGACACCCCACCTTGGGCATTGCTACAGGAGCCCTGCATCTGGTAAGGCCATGGCTCCCATGCAAGTTCCAAGACATCCCATGAACTGAGCTGGCTGAGGGCGCCCTTTCTTCCCTTTACCTTCCTACTCAGGGTGGAAACTCCATCCCCTCTGCCCTTACTCCGACTGCCCCTCCCTATCCTCTCACCCAGATGTGTAGTCCCCATCAGCCCTGGTTTCAACCCCAGCCAGGCTGTGTTGTTCAGAATCAGACAGCGGGACAGGCATCCCAGATCATGGAGGTGCAGGACCAGGAAAGCCTTGGGCTCCTGATATGACACACTAGGCCATGGTGTTTGTGGAACTTGGCTGCTGGCAGAAACCACGTGGTGTTTCCAGTCACGGCTGCTTTGTTATGACCACAAATCCTCACATCCCTATAGTATCAGCTCCAGGAGGGAGCAGGCGTCTACCCTGCTGCCTCAGTAAAGCATAGGGTGCTCTCTCCTGCTCCCTCTCTCTCTTTCCCTCTCTCCCTCTCTCATTCTCTCTCACTCTCTTCCTCTCTCATTCTCTCTCCCTCTCTCCCTTGCTCTCTCTTTTTCTCTCCCTCATTCCTTCTCTCCCTCATTCCCTCTCTCCCTCTCTCTCCCTCTCTCATTTTCTCTCATTCTCTCTCTCCCTCTCCTTCTCTCTCTCATTCTCTCTCATTCTCACTCTCTTGCTCTTTCTCTCCCTCTTTCTCTCTATTCTCTCTCCCTCTCTCTCCCTCCCTCTCTCTCCCTCACTCTTTCTCTCTCATTTTTTCTCTCCTCTATTTCTCTCCATTCTTTCTCTCCCTCTCTCTCCCCCCACTCTCTCTTCTCTCTCTCCCTCTCTTCCCCCAACTCTCCCTCTTCTCTCTCTCCCTCTCTCCCTCCCCACCCCACTCTCTCTTTTTTCTCTCTCTCTCTGTTCCTCTCCACAGCCACATCTGTTGAGGCCACAACTCCTCTCGGGATTGGATCCAGTGCTGCCAGGCCTCTGCCTCTGGACACTTCGGGGTCCTCCCTCTGACCCCATAGAATCTGACCTCTTTCCCTGGACCAGGTGCTCTGGCCCTGAAATGCTCCTCATCTTGGCATCCATGTCCCACACTCCACAGTGTGTCTCTTGCCAAGGTCCAGCTGCCTTCGGGAACATCAGAATCAGAGATCATGACCTTCCTAACATGGTTAGAGTAAGGAACCTTCCTTCCTGCAGGAGGACACAGAGGTCACGTCCTGCCTTGTCCATTCATTCAAAATTGCTTGCCAGGGGAGCCAAAGATATCCATCAGCAGATGAATGGAAAACAAAATGCAGTCGGTATAAACTGCAGTATTATTTAAATTGAAAAATAAGGAAACTCTGACCCAAGTTCAGCAGGGATGAAATGAGAGACAGCACTCTGGATGGGTCCCAGTACTGCCTGACCTGAATGCTCTGGATGGCGTGAGTAGGTCCCGTCACAGAGCCAGGAGGCAGGTGACAGTTCCTGAAGACTGGGCTCATCCCAATGGCACTTCAATGGTGCACGATGGGCTCCATGGCTGGACATGGGCAGCACTCCAGCAGTGTGGTCTGATGTGAGTTCCGTGTCAGGAATGTGCTGTGTTCTTGTGTTTACTTCACCCCACCAGGTGCCCAGCACCGCAGGAGCACAGAGTGATGCATCGGGCAGCCAGATGCCCTCTGTCCTGGCGCCCGCACCAGGGGAACTCAACAAACTCCTCCCCACCACCTCCATACAAGAGCATGCATGAATCAAAACCCTCACTCCTCACGGAGCTACAGAGACATCCTGAGAGATGTGTCCTTAGGTGACCCCACCACTGTGCACGTATCAGAGTGTTTACATCATCCCCTAAAACCACTCCTGCACCTGGGGCTGTGGGGAGCCCACTGTGGCTGCCATGGGCGTGTGGTAGACGCTGACTAAAGCCCACTCAGAGCTTGTGAGTATAGAGAAGAGGATGCCCCAGGATGAGTTCAGAGAACAGCACTGTGGTGGGGCCAGGCAGGGATCTTTCATACTGGACTTCGAGGAAGTGGCAGCTGTCCTGGGAGCTCAAGGGTAGCAGGAACCAGCCCACCCCAGGATTGGGGGTGATGAGCATGTCTGAGAGGGGACATGAGCAAAGAGAGTAACAGGACCTCCCTTCACAGAGGGAGAGAGGGAAGGCTGGTGGTTAGGGGGCCGGAGGCATGAGTGCATGCCGCATGGAATGAGACGTCAATGCAAAGGCCTGAACAGGGCAGTCCCATTGTTCAGACAGTCACCCTAGATGCTGGACCACCATCCCACTGACGCTGCTGCCCGCTACCCCAGCTTTGATCAGGTAATACTTGGATCAGACATGATTTCCACAGAGGTTCTGGCATTTTCCATCCTAATTCCCCGAAAACTGGGCTCATCCCAACAGCAGAATCCTACTGCGCCACTACAAGAATGAAATTGTTACCTCCTGCATTCGCCTGTCTGAAGCCCAGGAGCCACAGCTTCTGGTTGAGACTGAGCCAGTATGTAGTGAGGGAAGATCCATTTAGCCATGTTCACACCACCTACCACAAACAGGTTCTTACCTACACAGCGCCTCCCAATGCCCACACCAACACAGAGAGCACACACACGCGCGTGCGCACACACACACACACACACACATGCATGCACACACACATACACACACACAATGCTCACACCAACACAGGAAGCACACATAGACACACACACAACAACTAAAACCTGTTAATTCGCCAACACATGTCAATGTATTCCCCAACACATCCAGCCACAAACATGTTTCCCTACTGTGCATCACCCTCCAAATAAGCACACAGATGCACCAACGTCTTGTATACCCCATCCTAGCACTCATTCCAATATCCACACACACCAGACATACACAGACACACACACACACACACACACACATCACAACACAGCACGTTCTTGTCAATTTCATGGCAATAATCTTGGAGTCTAAGACACATCCACCGAACAGTAAAGCACTGCAGCCTCAGCCACCCTCACTAGGCAATGGAGTCACTCTCTGGATCTGCACACAGCACATATCTCCACCAGCCCAGGACAGCGTCCATCTCCAGCACACACAGCAAACATCTAACACAGAGAATGCTCTGGCCATCACCATGACGGCCTTTTCCCTGCAGTGAAGGGACTTGAAACCTGCTCTCATTGCTCCACCCAATGTAGTTCCCTGTTGAGCCTGGGCACTTTCTGAGAAGCAACTCAGAGGGACAGCCCAAAGCCTTCTACTTGGCGTGGCCCGTGTAAAGTGGCCTCCTGGTTCAGCCCTTGGTGCCAGGAGTCCAGACAACAAAGAACTCAGTGGCCCCTCCTCTGGAAGGCTTCCCAGATGAGAGAGAACTTGCCCTCCTAGTTTACACCTCAGAGGACGGTGCTGACTGAGGGGGAGGATTAGAAGGCCTCTCTTTGCTTTCTCTTCATCTATCAGTGAGGAATTTCCCCCTTCTCTTCTGGAAAAGGAGGCAGGCAGGAGGCAGCCGACTTCTGAGGCAGGCCTGGCTGAGCCGCAGTGCCCCTCTGTCCACCTCCTGCTCCCAGGCTCCCTGCCACACTGGCCAAAGAGAACATGGCAAAGCTGTACCGCCCACCTGCCCGCACCACTGGATGGCAAAGAAGACAAGTCTTGGCAACAGCGGGTGCGTAAGAGGGGCGCTGGGCCCTGGGTTGGGCTACAATCCTATGCCCTCATCCTCTTGGGAAATACTGTGCCATTTAGGGCACCAAGACTTGCCTCCAAGATACTTGGGAGTGGACAGACTTGAGCTGGACAGCAGGGGTGGGAGGGTGGAGGGTGACTATAACCACTGCCTTGGGGTCCCTGAAGTTGGAGTGTGGAGCCTCTGAGGAGGATCCCAGGGAATCTTTGGCGGGGCAAGCAAGACCCAGGAGAGTGCAGTGATGGTGGCCTCCCAGATCCTGTTCTGAGGGGCCAGTATGGGGGTAGAGATGGGGCTGGGACACAGGGCTCTGCCTCCTATGGCACTCACACCATTCCCAGAGGGACCCAGATATGGGACTAAAAGGTCACAGCCAGACATGGGTTCAAATCCCAGCTCTGGAACTTTCTGGCCTTATAGTTCAATTCAGCCTCCCTGTGCTTCATATCTGAAAAGACTCTACAGACTCAGAAGGGCAAATCTCAGGGCAGCCTTCTAGAGAACATTTGGCTCTGTCGGCCGGGGGAAACTGGGCCCAGATTGGGGTGCAGAGGAGCGCCCCCACAGGCTAGAAGCTAGGCTTGCCATGCCTAACTCCAGGGTGCTGCCTGCAGGGAGCGGAAGCTTCCTGCTGTCTTTTCAGAGCTAAGAGCAGCTAAGAGAAAGCACTTGCTGGCTGCTCACCATGTTCCTACAGGAGCCAGGCCATGGAGGAGGAGGGAAAACAAAGTTACCCACCCGGGAAGGCCATCCAGACTCGGCCACCCACAGCTGTGCGGGGCACAACTGTGCCCTGAGCATTTCTGATGAGTCCATGCAGCATAACAACCTGTCCTAGGGAGCAGGGACTCGTTTTCCCTCATACGCCCCAGGACACCCAGAGGACACAAAGGAAGCTCTTGTGGGTTGGCTATAGTAATGGGCACATTCACTTCTGGGCTAAAGAGGCTTGGACAAGGGGAAGGGCCCTGGGGAAGGAGCCAAGGAACTAGCTCTCCCCTGTAGAACTAAACTTCACTCAACCCCAAGTGCTGTCACAGCACTAGCCCTCTGAAATTCTCAGGATGGGAGGTACACAGTCTCATCACACACACACACACACACACACACACACACACACACACACACACACACACGCCTCCCCCCGGGGGTTCCTGAACAGGAGGGCCCTCACTGTGGAAGTTGCTGGCAGAGTCCATGGCTGTGACATTTGGGACGTGGCCTGTTCTCAGGCTCCAAGTCTCCTCCCTCTGAATCTCTGTGGAATAGCTCATTTAATTCTCAGCTGGCGGGATTGGTGACCCAGTTGCTCTTCCCATCGCAGGTGACCTCGGCTTGAAATGAGCCATCCAATACCCAGGCCATGGGGAGGGGTGCAGGAATGGACATAATAACACAAGAAAGATGGAATAATATAAAAAAGGAGACCATAACAGGGTCTCTGGAAAAGAGTGATCCTGTTTGATGGGGTAGAGGTATGAGACCTGAACCGTGGCAGCCTTCTTGCCATTATGTGGCGTGTGGGGGGGGGGGGGGGGGAGAGTTTTTGATGATCCCTCTGAGTTGCTAAATCACTGAGAATTCAGACCAAATGAGATAGCCAGAAACTTGAAAAATGAAATCTTTGTGTTTAGAGCTGGAGTTAAAGTCAGATCACTGGAATCCTCTGCTGACAACAAAATATGCCAGAAAAGTAGGCAAGGACTGAACTTCTTTGCCAGGGCTGCATGTGAAGGAAGGAAGCTGCCTGAGCAGAATAATACCCCATTGAGCAGAGCTTCCAAACCATCCTCCAGGGATGAGAGTCGGGTAAGGCCCACGGCCCCACTGGGAATGGCTCTGCTGGGGACACAGGTGAGTGATGGCCGCACTCAGACCATGTCCCCAAGGTCTGTCCTTCAGTACAGCATTGTACGGGATACAACAGTGATCCCAACCAGCGATCATGGAACCCAGCTTTCTCTTCCTCACCCCTTGGTTTTTGTCTTGTGCGGAAGTAACAGTGAGCCACGGTGACGACACCCTTCCTTCTGTCAGCACTGTGGTGCTGTGAACTTGTGAGAAAAGCCAAGGCACCATGGAAACCAAAGCACAGAGAGGCCAAGAAAGCCCTAGTAGGAGCAGGGAGCACTCTGCCATGATCACTGAGCACTCTGCCCTCGGCGACCCGGCGAGAGGAGAGGCAACTCTCAGCGGCATGTTGTGTGGGACCCTGGACAGTGGATCTGGGCTCAGCTCATGTCCCAACCCCCAGAAAGAAGCATGACACTATCTATCTGTAACACCTGTGACCTCTGCAGGTGACAGTGGGCGGTGCTGTGTCCACATCATCCCCACTGCCCCCAGAGAGCAGGTCTGATGGTGCGAGGACAAAGTTAGTTGGGGTTAACAGACCTAGCCAGGTCCTCCTTCCCGGCATGGTCTGCACGGCCCATTTGGTCCTGCTGGTTCTGCCTCTCCCTGGTAGGATCTCAGTCAGACAACAGGGTAGTCGGGCCCACGAGGGAGCTGGCATGTGTCCTGTACTTCCCAGAGGAGGGAGTGGGAGAGACTGCCTACCCTGACCCACCCTGCTGCCCTTACCCAGGGATGACCCCCGGTGAGCTCCCCTTCTACTCCGTTCCAGGCCCCGGGAGGCCTCCAAAGCCCCAGCTGGACTCTCCCCCTGGGCTTCTTCTGCAAGTAGGAAAGTGACTGAACTCAGACTCACAGCCAGAGAGAAAGGATCACCAGTCATGTGGCTGGGCTGGAGTGTTCCACTTCCCACAAGAAACCAGATGCTATGGAGGGAAAGTTACCTGCCAATAAAGTGGGTGTCTTAAGGGATCAAGAAGGTTGCTTCACCCTTTGGGTACCAATGTAAGCACTTAGACACTTGCCCCTGGGTTAGATCGTGGGGTAGGCATGGTGGATTCCGATTCCTTATTCTGTCCAGGTCCCCAGACTTTGATCCACTGGGCTCTGAATGTGTCTACACATCTCTGTGTCCAGGGATCCAACCCGTTTCTCAGGGCTCAGAATCGACTTTATATACATTTTAACTTTGAA
This sequence comes from Sorex fumeus, assembly GCF_029834395.1. NCBI lineage: Eukaryota > Metazoa > Chordata > Mammalia > Eulipotyphla > Soricidae > Sorex > Sorex fumeus. Next base: position 26,038,864 of record NW_026606179.1, read on the forward strand.
TGAGTAAATAAGAGAATAAATGACTGAGCAAATGAGTGAACTTATGAATGAACAAATGAAAATCAGGGTGGGTTGGTGATATGGGTACTGGCTGCAATGTAACCATAGAAGCAACTTTTTGGTGGTTCAAACTCCACCCCTGGAAGCAACAGACCCTGGACACAGCACTCTGTGGATGAGAGAAATCCACAGAACAAGACCAAAGGCCATGGCTTGGAGTTAAGTTCATGGAAATCATTGTGCAGATGGTTAGAAAGATTTAGATCGGAAATTAAAACACACACACATACATGAAGAGAGAGGGAAAGAGAGAGGGAGAGGGAGAGGGAGAGAGAGAGAGAGAGAGAGAGAGAGAGAGAGAGAGAGAGAGAGAGAGAGAGAGCTCATTATGCTTGGTGGCATAGGATTGGCTAAATCATTTTACAGAAGTAGGTTTGTGTTTTGGCTTCTCTGCATTGCTCATATTTTCTCTAAAGGCCATACTATTTGTGTGAAGCTTTTTCAGAAGGCAAAGGACAGTGCATGGGTTAGTTTTCTGGCCCATTCCAGAAAAAGTTTGCCAATCCCGTTGATATCCAAGACAAAAAAAAATCTATGACAAAAAGCTGAGTAAAAACCTTGTCACAGGCCTGAGGAGACAGCTCAGAGGGTCAGCATACACCTGAGGTCACTGACACTGAGGGCCTCCCCCAAGCACTGCTGGGACTAAGCATCACACTGTGAGTCCTGCACCTTTGGGACCATCTTTAGGAGTGGCCCTGAGCAGTATTGGTGAGGCCCACAGCCCTAAGGAACTAGGCACAGTACAATCCTTCTCGTGGAATGCACCTAGCGGTGCATTACGGGAATGAAAGGTGTCTCTGAGCTGTCCCCAAAGGTTCTCTCTGATCAGTGCTAGATGTGGCTCATTAAAATTTGTGTTTCCTGATCTACTATTTCTAAATGTCCAAGATGACAAGGATACTTTAGAATAAAAAAATAAGAACAGTGATGTTGAACACGAAGACTTGCATAAAGGGTTCTGGGAGGAGTGTGCCCAAGGGTGTCCTGGGAGCCAGGCCCAGAGGAAGGGCCCACAGCACCGCACCCTGTGGCAGGACAGCTCACATCACATGTGACTGTGCTGAAGGAAGCTTCCATTTTTCAGGGGGAAAAAAATCACTTAAAAATCATAAAACACCCTTGGGCTGGAGCAATAGCACAGCGGGTAGGCCTTGCACGTGGCCGACCTGAGTTTGATTCCCAGCATCCCATATGGTCCCCTGAGCACCGCCAGGAGTAATTCCTGAGTGCAGAGCCAGGAATAACCCCTGTGCATTGCCGGGTGTAACCCCCCAAAAAAAGCAAAAAAAAAAAAAATCGTAAAACACCCTGTCTTGGTCAAATTTAACAAAATACATTGAGAACTAAGGAGAAATAGGTCTCAGCCCTGGTGTCATGCCCTGGAGCACTGTACTCATTTCACATCAACCCAACAAATAACTACTCACTAGAGACCTTCCAAGTCCCTCTCAAGAGGACTGAAGGCAACAAGGGAGGCTGCCAGTCAGGGATGGGCCAGGGGTGATGGCCAAAGGTGGTGGCCAGTGGTGACAGGCCAGGGGTGATGGCCAGGGATGATGGGCCAGGCCAGGGATGAAGCAGGGGTGATGGCCCAAGGGCAGATGGCCCAGGAGTGACGGGCAAGGAGTGACTGGCCCGGGGATGAGCCAGGGGTGATGGGCCAGCAGTGATGGGTCAGGGAGGATGGGCCAGGGGTAGCAGGCCAGGGGGGGCCTGGGGTGATGGCCAGGGGTCATGGGTCAGTAGTGACAGGCCCTCGTCTGAGAGGGAACTTGGCTATCATAAGGAGAAGAGAGCACAGATGGGGCCTGCCTCAACAGCAATGGTTTTGGATCTGAAGTCAAGCCAGATGCCCCCATTCTAGCCCACCAGGAGCCCACTGGGGAGGGGAGCCAACCACCAAGGACAGCCTGGAGTGGTTCCCAAAGGTGTGCTTCCTTCTGAGAGCTCTGCCCAACCCCCACTGAGTCCTACTGCTGGTGTGGGCCCAGCCCTGGGATGCCTCTCCCCCACCTGGCATGGTGGACAGCTTGTGCTGTGCCTCCTGCTTCTCTCAGACAGAGGCCACATGTCAAAACCCCACAAGCCACGGAGATGGGTCCACCAGGTAGGCAGTCCCCAGACCACTCACCCTCGGAAGAAAATGAAAACAAAACAAAACAAAACAAAAAACAAAAACCCTGTGCCCAGAAATGGGCCCAGCCCAGCCGCCGCCTGTACTGGGCACATCCCCTGCACCCGCCAGGGCCCACCCATCTGCTCCAGCTGGGGAGTGTTCAGACACGCATTGTTTGGGGGCTCCGCTGTCTTTTTTTTCTTTTTTATAGATGGGGATCAGGGAAAGGATGGCAGCAAATCTCCGCGCTTAGCTTGCCTGTTTGTCTCAAGCCAAGCTGCCGTCTCCTGCACGTTCTGCAGGACTCGTGGCGTCCATCCTGCTAACAAGCCCTCTTCTCAAACGCGCAGCAGCAGAGATGACCCCTTGCGGTCTTGGCTAACTCGCCACCAGCTAAGCCACGACAGATCGGGGGCTTAGGTGCAAACGAGGAAGCAAGATGCCGTTATGGAAGAAGCGGATGGAAGGCCAGTCCTTTAAGGCCAGGAGCGGCCCTGACAAGCTCACTTAGCCTCTGCCCCAGAAGACGACCAGAGGACCACGGAGGAGATATGCCCTTGGATGGTGTTCTGCCTCTGAGGCTACTTCCCCCACCCCCATTCCCCACCCCTAACCCTGCTCAGGTGCCTCAGCCTCTGCCCAAGAAAAAAAGACCCACAGCTCTGCCCACGCCCCGCTCCCTAAGCTCTTTGGGGAGGGTCCATGGCTTTCCGAGAAGGGCTTTCCAGATGGCGCCTGGCGCAGGCAGTGCCAAACTCCACAGCTTAAGTAAATGTTGCCGTCGCCCCGTCCTGCCAGGAAGAGGCAATGGGGGACCCACGGCTCTTCTCAGCTGCCGCGACGCTAACTCCTGGGGAGATCAGAGGGCCCCCACCACCTGCCCCCGCACTGCTGGAGAGCCCCTCTCCTCGCTGCATCTGCAAGCCTGGCCGAGCCCCCTCCTCCCTCCCGCTGCGCCCGCCCAGCCTGCCAGGGCGGAGAGAGGAGGCTCTCAGATGCCGACAGAGGAGCGAGCGGGAGGCGAGGGGAGGCGAGGGGCCTGGAAAGACAGCAGGCAGGCCCAAGGGTCGCAGATGGCAAAGGTTCCAGCCCAATCAGCACGAATTTGGGACATGTGCACAAATCCAATCTCCTGATCTCTGCAGGTGTTTCTCCACCCCTACCATCAAAGCTTCAACACGGCGCCATGGTTGAAGATGCTGGCTGCTCACTGCTCGGACGGACGGCAGCAAAGGGCGCCCCGCGGGGCCGCTTTCCCGGGATTCCCTCTCCTCACCGACTCAAACAGCTGGACAGTCTCCCGGTATAGGGAGATCTTGTGGGAGCTTGCTGGAGGTTGCCCGGCCCCCACCCTTCTGAGACATCAGGGCCACCTCGCAGAACCTTCTGGAGTGCAGACCTAGGAAGTGGTGGAGGTATGATCCAGTGATGCAGAACCCTTCCCTGTGCTCCCCTCTCAGAAGCTTGCTCCTTCTAGCAAGGGAGGCAGAGGAAGCAGAGTCTGCCGGCGGAAGTATCTGGGCAAGCAGGAGCACCCCAGCTGACCCCAGCGGCAGCCCCCATGTCACTGAGACAGTGACACTGACACACACACACACACACACACACACACACACACACACTAAGGTGGCTCTTGCAAGTTCCTGCTCTGGCCACATCCCCAAGCAGAGACCACCCTGTGGCTGATCGCAAAGCAGACTCACTCCTGCCCCAATCCTCCCAAGGTGGAGGACAGCTCTGCGCCTGGAACCCCCCCTCAAGCGAATGGGAATCACGAGCCAATGCTTCATGCTCTATTTTCAAAATTGACTGCTTAATTCTTTGCCTCATTGTAACCTGTCCTTCGCTAATCTGTGTTTTTCTTATTGCCATTAAATTTAGATTTAAATGAACGCTTCCGTTCCTCTGGTTAACATGCGTACAGAATAGACGCTCTGCAGAGCTTCATGTCCAGGAAGGCAGAGTCCCTGAGACAACTCAGGGGAAATGGGGGAGAGCCTGAAGATGGGGGGAAAGCAGAGAAGGGACTCAAGGGACCCTACAGCCAGAGATCAATCCCCTGGGATGCAAAATAGTGCAGCGTAAACCCAGGGAGTGCAGAGGGAGTCTGATTCAGGGGTGCTTGGGTCCATGTCTTTGGTAGCACCCTCTAAGGTGAAGACCTTCAGACCAAAACGTTGATCGTGCCACAGGCAGTGCTTTGCAAGTGAAATGTAATGACACGTGGAGAGTTAAGGGAAGGCAAAGTACTCCAGTCTAAGGATCCCAAAATTTTCCTTCCAGACAAGTGCAAGGGCAAATGGGCATTTATAAGAAGGAGCTGCTGTAGAGGTTTATGGGGTATAAGCCACTCGCCTTGCACAGGGTCGACTCGGGTTTGATCCTGGGCATCGCATATGGGCCTTGGATTATTGCCAGGAGTGATCCCTGAGCACTCCCAGGTGTGGCCCAAACACCAAAATAAATAAGTATGTAAATACTCCAAAGTTGCTGCTGGTGGCACTCACCAGATCCCTGTCAGGAGGAGGTAGATTGAGAGAAGTCCAAAGGAACGCCATGGGTAGACCCAGGAAGGTCTCCTGGACCTCTGACCTCTGCCATCTGAGCTCCAAGTCAGCATATCTGGTCTGCGGGGACCTCATGCCCACACTTCCATCTCTTCCACCAGACTCTGGGAATACGGTCATATAGGGCAAAGGGATTTGCATGTGGCTTGGGGGTCCTGCCTGAACTTTGAAAAATGCAGCTTTTCCTTTGGGATCCAGCTCCCAATTGGGGGGTGAGGAAGGAACGGGGGTGGGGTGTGCAGAAGCAAGGGAGGCCAGCGGGCAGGGGCAGCCTCCACAAGGAATTTGATTTTGCAAGGAAGCTCAGGCTATTAAGCGCTTAAAAGATTTCTCTGGAAAATCGTAGAATGTTCCCTTATTGTCTCTCCCAAATGTACTAATTTCAAGTTACTAATTTCATCTGTGAAAAAAACGGCATTTGTTTCTTCTGTTTTTCATAAAAATGAAGGGCTCTGTCCATGAGGAAATCACTCACATGCCTTTGATTGGGTTAACAATTTTTAAGTAAATTTGTCAATGGGATTATTGTTTTCCAAAGTTCTGCTCTGTGAAGAGATTAGTTGTCACAATGCCTAGGGGCATCTCAGGTCCTTTTAATTCCCTGCCTGGAGGTGGAAGGTACTTGTGGGGGGTGGGGAGGAGGAGGAGAAAAAACCAGGAGGGAGAAGCCTGATAGGGCAGTTTTCCTGGAATTGCCTGGAAACTTTTACTTTCTGTTTCCTCTACTGATAATGACTGTCTTCGCTCTGCAGCCAACTCCCCTCTTCCCCCTCCCAGCCCCCTGTTGCTGCACGCCATCCCCAAGCTCCAGTATAAAGTTTGGCTTTTGCAGCAGGAAGCAGCTGGGCCAAGCAACCAGCGAATGATAATGACCTCAGAAATCTGCTGTTCGCTCGGCAACAATAGGGTGCTCAGTCTACTGGAAAATTGTGTTCATCAGCTAACTCTGCTCAGTTACTAATTGACATTGCCAAATATTTTAAGAACAATTGGAATGCACAAGCAAAAAAAAAAAAAGAAGATCTTAATCCTCAGACTTAAATTTTTTCCTTTGGCTTCCCCCCACCCCCCACCCCCCCTTCTGGGTGCCTGGCACAGTTTTGTGCGGTATAGGCGGAGGTGATCGCGGGAGGGGGCAGGAAGGAGGAGCCACATGAGAAAAAGAGGTGGAAAAGAAAGAAAATCTATCATATCACTATCCACCCGATGTAAATGCAAGCGAGCCCCAGATAAAGGCCTTTGAAGCTGTGGTCAATGTACGGGACAGAGATCCAGGATTTCAGGAATGCAGCTCAGGCAACAAAAGATGAGCCTGTGGAAGCTTCCAGCCCAGCTGATCAAATAATCCTTGTCCATCTCAAAATATGATAGCTGAAGGAGTAGGGGTTAAAGATATTTTCATCTTTGTGTCTCTCCCTGGCTTCCCATTGATCATGGAACTTAGCCGACTTTATTTAATGAACAGAGGGTCAGCGCATTCAATTACCCCTTTCCCACCATCAACACTTCAATTAGCCCCTCTCCAAAATGATGGGGAACGCGGAAGGTAACTGCCCTGTTGGATATAATGAACAGTATCGTTTCTTAGTACATTAAGTTTTAATTATTCTGAGCGTGATTTCCAAAGCAAAATCTAAAGAAACAGAACTTGAGTTGCCTTCTGACTCAGAGAGAGTTGCATGCAGCATAATCTTACAAGAGGTTTCAGAGAGATGGAGAGACGAATGTTATCAGAGCCTCTGCATGCGAGCCAGCAATGAGGAAGCATCAAAACAGCCACCCTGCTTTCTGAATGTCATAAAAGAGTAAAATTTATAAGCCGCCACTTTCCAAATAGTTTTCCCTTTGCATTGAACACAGAGGCAGAAATGACATGTACTTTGGTGTGAAATTATGATGAAGTCAAATAAACAACAACAACAACAATAAAACAAAGAAAAAAGATGGGGAAGTGATCGGTGTGACGAGTTTTGTCCATTTTCTGTTAGAAAATATGACCTCTCAATTTGTCAAAGGTCCTAGTTTTCGCAGTTGATCTTAAGCTTGGTTCTCAGCAGTTTGGAGAGCCAAAGAACAAACACATTTTCTGGTTCACTGGAATCATTTTCACATGTTCACTGATTCAAACATTCTTTTGCTCACATAACAAACAGCTGCATCCCACATTAGCCTAGCCAGTGACAGTCGCCCATCTCGGCAATAACTGTTTGATTGCAAACTTGACCCCTTCTTCGTCTCGGTCTGAGCGAGACATTTTTAAACAGCCACTCCGTTCCCAATCCTCCTTTGCAAAGAATTACATCAGATAACAAAGGAGTCTCTGCCACTCATTGTAAGCCTTCTTCTGGAGATCTGTTCTAAGAGGCTCTCTGTAAAAAGGTTTTTTATGATGAATTCAGAACTACTATCATGTTAAGAGCAGCGATTTATAAAGAAGAATTCATTGGTTAAGATCTGAAAAAATAGTTTCTCAGGCCCTACTGACCCAGTTTTCAACAAAAAAAGAATCAAGTGATGCAAATTAAGTTTTGAGACATTGTTATGCCGTCTGAGAAATTTGTAAAACCGTGTTTTGCCGTTACTTCTTAATAGAAGCCTTAATAAGTACTTCTTTCTTTACTTAAGGGCTTAAGGATTTTTCCCCCCTCCCCTTCACCTTGCAGGTTTCTCTCTAACAGGTAATAATAAAATACCTATTGTGTCAAGATTTGTATTTAAATGCTTATTTTAATCACACTTTAGACAAGTCCCACTTCTTAGAAATAAGAGAGAAGACTAGTCAGCGTAGGTTATGGGTCCTAATCCCGGGAAAACTTGAATACGGAGGGACATGCTGTTTTGGGCTGCCTAGATGCATACCATCAATTCTGCATCTTGGTCAGAACGTGTTAAAAAGGTCCAATTTGAATATGAAGAAAACAAAGAAGTCAACCAGAAATGAAAGCATCAGTACTCTCCAATGAGAAGATAACCACAACTCAACTTCTATTTCGCCTGTGAGTGCTGTGCTCGGTTGGTACTTTTAAGGAAAATGGGTTTTTTGGTGATTTTTTTTTTCCAACTGGGTATTTAGAGCTATGGAAGCAACAGAGATAGGAATAGCATGAGGCTATCACTTGGCCAGAAGGTGAGAAAAACACGCTAAACACGTCATTAAGAAAGCCGAGCATTTGGTGTGGGAATATTCTGCTGAGACCTTTCCATTTCAGCAGACCCAGGAGGGGGGTTGAAATCTGTCCCTCTGAACTCTAAGCACTCACTCTCAAAACTTCTGAGTGCATGGGCAAGTTCCTCCCTCCAGATTCTCCTCAGAAGAGGGGACCTCTTCCCAGGAGGCCAGAAATGGTCCCCCCACAGCAGGGTGCCCGGCAATTGTTTGGCTCAGCCACCTGACATCCTTTGCCCAGAATTCCCGCCATCCGTCAGTGAACCTGGGAAGCCTTCCTTGACCCGGCCCCTCCAGCCTGGCAGCCCAGTCTGGGTGCCTCTCCCCAGAAATAAATCGCAGACGAGCCCAGGACTCGAGAGTCGACTGTGTTTCATGGGTATTTAAGCAGCGGCATTAAGTGCTATTGGAATCTCTGGAATGTGTGGTTCAGATTTATGTGTCTTAACAATTCTTTACTGGTTTGTAATAAGCCAGCCGACTCACTCTTTCTTTTAATACTAATTTTGTCCTAGAAGAAGGGTATACTGAAGCATGACAATAACAACAAAACTAAACTGGCATCTACTTAATAAACTGTAGCAGGGAATTGCCTCAATATAGAAATACTCATCGAAATGGAGAAAGGAGGCAAAAATCAGAGAGAAGCAACAACTTTTAAAGCATGAGCTTCAATATGTGCTGCCTCCTCTTTACCAGCGGGCCATGCAGAGCCTTGAGGTGCCTCAAACTGTCTTTCATTTTCTAGACTTAATGGCTGATTGCAGAAATCAATGTTGCCATTAGTAACAGGGTATTTGTTATGGCATGATTTCCTCTGTTGTTAGGCTGCAGAATGATTACAGTATTAGCGAGATGCTTTCTTTATAAAGGGCTAGAGATATAACTTTCAATTTACTATCCATTAGGAAGGGGCTTTGGAAATATGGATGGAGGCAACAGCTTACCTGCTACTTGGTAGCGATTTTAATTTAACTGTCTTAGGCTAGTGTTTTTTGGTGGTGGTGGGTTTTTTTTTTTTAAACTGGGCCAGGAAGCTTCAGCATTTCACAGACATTCTGATGACAGATTTTCTGCTTTGCTATTTTAGACCCCAAAGCTGTATCGCCCGTGTAACACAGTACAATTTAAGACATGCAGTCACGCATCTGTGTTTCCAACCTCTGTGCTTTTCCCAGCCACTGGGGGAGATCGGGGAGAGGTGCTGCCAGTCATGGGGACAGGTGGGGGGGGGGGGGGGGGGCGTGTCTAACGCATCATCTGGGAAGGGGATGGGAAATAATGTGGCCTGGAGGAAGGTGCCCAGACAGAGAATGGGGGGCTGGACTTGGGGGTAAAAGATGGGAAGGGCCTTCACTTTAACACACGCAAGACTGGCTAGAGCAGAATACTGTCCTCCGCTAGGGTCCTGAGGCAAAGTGACAGTGACGTGGAGGGTTTCAGGCAAAGAAGGGGATCGGAAGAAGGCTGCCTGTGGGGAAGAAAAGGCCTGACCCTAGCCTCAACCAGTCCAACCAGCCAGCCCTGCCCCACAGAGGAAAGAATGCTCCCTTTGGGCATGACCAGTGCTCAGGGAAGCCAGAGAGTTGCAGGGTCCACCCGTGCCCAGCAGGGCAGGTGGGCAGGGCCCGGTCAGCCTGTCCCCAGCAAGCCACAGTGATCTCGGATCTGAGGACCTGGTGGGCCCTTTCTCCACTGAGGCCTGGGTCCTGGGTCCGAGGGCTCCGAGCCCACTTCCCGCCGACCTACCTGAGGAGGACGGGGAGGAGGGGTGTGGGCTGTCCTCCTGGGCGCTCCCCGTCTGGGAGAGCCCGCCTCCGACCCCACTCTCCTCGGTGACGTTGGAAGAGCCGGGTGTGGTGGAACGGCTCACGGACTGAGACTCCTGGTCACTGCCCGAGCCACGCCTTTCGTCCAGGCCCGCGTGGAGCCCGTCCTCGTCACCCTTGCGGTCCCGCTTGTGCACGCGGGAGTGTACGACCACCTGGTGGTAGGTGCGGAACACGCGGCCGCAGTCTGGGCACTCGGTGGGCTTCTCCTTCATGCTCCCGGGCCCCTGCAGGTTGTACTCGAGTGCCTGGTTCAGCCCATGTGACAAAAACTCCCGACTGCCTTCTAAAGGGTCGAGCTTACTTGGCAGGTCTCTCTGATTGCCCACTTTAGTGCTGTGAACCAAATCAGCAGGCATTTTCTGCTTGGAGCCATCTGCTCCCACTAACACGTACTCCCGCTTCTCCTTATCAAACATAACTCCGGCGCTTGCCAAAGTGTCGTCGTGGTTGCGCTGTAGCTGATGCTCTTTAGACAAGAAGCCATGTTCCATGGCCATGCCCCTGGCCATCAGCTGCCAAGCCTGGTAGCTGTTCACGGGGTCCATCTCGGCGGCTTTGGCAGCCGCCTGCAACCGCTCGATGCAGCTGGATTTCAGGGGGGGCACGAGGTTGAGGCAGCCCAGGAGGGAGTGCTTGTCGCCCTCGGGGACGCCGTGGGCCATGCCGGAGATGGGGGACAGCAGCTTCCCCAGGACCTCCTTCTCTTTCATGGGCAGCTCCCCTTTGCTGTACAGCTGGCTGGGCTCGCTCAGGCTGGCTTTGTCGGGGGCCATGAAGCCGCTCTGCAGGCAGGAGAGGTACCTGGAGTAGAGGTTGGCGTGGGCCTCCTGGGACATGCCGCCCATGGGCACGGGCACCTCGGCGTCGCTGGGAGACTTGTTCTTCACCGACAGCTTGTTGAGGTGCACCTTCATGTGGTTCTTGAGGAACCAGGGCTCTTTGAAGCGGCGGCCGCAGATTTGGCAGCAGTGCTCGAAGGAGTCTTTGTGTTTCCGCATGTGGCCCTTCAGGAACCAGGCCTGGCTGAACACCTGCCCGCAGACCTCGCAGCGGAACTCGTTGGCCGACTGCTCGCCGCCGCTGTTGGGGCCCTGGCCCTGGGCCGACTCGGCGGTGATGTGCGCCTTCTCCACGTGGCTGATGAGCTCCTCCTCCTGCGAGGCGGCGAAGTCGCACAGCGTGCACTTGTAGGGCTTGTGCAGGATGCGGATGTGGCGCTCCAGCTCCTCCCGCTTCTTGAACTTGCCCTTGCAGAAGGTGCAGCGGAAGCCCGCGGCGGGGGCCACGGCGTCCTCCTGCACGCTGGCCGGCTTGGGCGAGGGCACGGGATTGGCCACGTCAGGCACGCTGTGGTTGGCGGGCAGCGCCAGGTTGCAGGCGGCCAGCGGGGCCTGCTGCGCGTGCGGCGGGGGCTTCAGGTCAGGCCGGGGCTGCAGCAGGCTGCTCTTCATCTGCTTGTCCCGCAGGATGGCCCGCTCCTCCAGCTCGTGCAGCAGGCGGTTCTCCTCGCGCACCCGCCCGCGGCCTTTGCCCAGGTTGCCCAGTTTGTGGGTCCGCAGGTGGATCTTGAGGTTCCCCTTCTGCGCCGCCCGGTGGTCGCAGTAGGGGCACTTGAAGGGCTTCTCGCCCGTGTGCGTGCGCATGTGCAGAGAGAGGATGCTGTTGAAGCGGAAACGCTTGCCGCACAGCGGGCACGGGTACTTGCGGTTTTTGCGGGCATCGTCCTCGATGTCGCTCATCTGCGACATGATGCCCAGGTTCTGCCCGTTGAGGAACTGCTGCAGATCCACGCGCCCGTTGAGGCTGGTGTCCACGTCGCGGCCCAGCTGGTTGGCCAGGAGCGCCATCTGACTGCCCATGGGCTGGCTGCTCATGGGCACGTGGGCCTTCTCGTCCAGCGGCGCCGTGGTCTTCTCCTCGGGGTTGGGCCGCGGGTGCAGCTCCGGGAAGGCATGGCTGAGCTGGGAGGTGATCTGGTGCAACTTCTGACTCATGGCATACTGGCCGTTGAGGACCGGGCCGCTCAGGTGGGGCTCAGCTTCCGGCGCCGCCGAGGACACTCCAAGGCACAGACTGGCTTCTTCCATCCCTGCGAAAGAAAGAGAGAGTTCAGAGCCGGGCCTGGGACTGTGGGGCAGCCAGTCCACAAGCGTCAGCTGGCGGGGAATTTGCATTTCATGCCTTACCTACACACAATAATGCTCAGGAATTATAGTCAAAAACAATAATAAAAAAATGAATTATTAAATGCCAATTATGCAATATGGCATTGCTCTTCCGATTTGTTTTGGCGATAGATCATCTTCCTTGTATTTTCTATTTACAGACTGCAATTATTCATTCGCATTTAAATTATTAATGTTTTACCACATTCAACACCTAATAACAAATCAAGGGTCTACGTGGTAAACTTTTTCTCTTGTCCCCTTTTTGCACCTGCACCTGTTGGTTCATTTCAAAGTGTGCCTTCCAGCAGAATGGCTTCAGGTGCAAGACCACGCAGACTCACTCGGAACTTCAGTTTTAGTTACTCTATTCAACATATTCGCCAGTCTGAGATGAAAGAGATTATTTTATGATTTGGCCAAAAAAAAAAATAGAAAAAAAAAAGAAAGAAACCAATGGCATGATATTTACTAGTACATAATAAAACAAGATAATGTTTTGGGAAAAAATAAAGTAAAGGACAGGCTTTAGAACAATAAAAGGGATTTTGCTTTAGTCAACAAAAAGTGCAGTAATATCTCATTAAGCTGATTAGTATGCTGCTTAGAAACAGTACTAGGTGCTGTAACACATGATTATAATCATAAAAATCCTTCAGTGTTTGCAAGGAAGCATTAACGAGGTATATTAAATTTTAAGGAGACTGCGAGTAGCGGCTTTGCAAACCTCAGAGATTAAGATTTAACCCTTATGTTACGAAACACTGTTATTTTGTCATTTGGCAACTGTGCCTGTTAAAAGAAGTATAAATTATCTCATGCTGGAATCTCAGTGGATCACTGAGACCAGTCCGATTTCGGTGGGGTAAAGAACCTCGTCCACAGAACGCGCTCCCCCTTCCACCCGCCTGGCTTGGTATCTGAGGCAGGACTTTGATTGGGCTTAAAGAGATCTTTTATAGAACTAGATAAAAACCAATTAAAATCCAGGGAGGATGCCATAGGAAGTCTCCACCAAGTTTGAGTGTTTTTAATAACTTTCCCAATATACAGTAATGAGTACAAATTGTACCTGCACTATGTGTTTTGCAGAAAATTAGAACTCAAAGCTGTTTGTTAAACACCACCACTCAAAGCCGGTCTGCATAATTGTCTTTAATAGCCCTCTCTACCCCCTCTCCAGCCTGTATAGAACAGCCAGGCAGTCATGGGGGGAGCGGGGGCAGGCGCAGGGACAAGGGAAAGGAGCATGTGGAGAGCTTGGCTTTTGAGAGGCAACGAACCCACATCTGGGATCCTTCCGTTTCCAGATCAGCCTTCCACCTGAAGGATTCCAGACCCCTTTCCTGCTATTGGAGCATGCCCTGAACGTCTGTCCTCTTTGTAACCCAGAATTTGGGTGTGCTAGCCAGTCAGGTGGTCCTGAGTGGTGCTTAACCTCAGCTGGGACTGAGCCTAAGTTAAGCTATTCTCCAGGGACCTCTGGAAGCAGGGCACCATTGTAGGGGCAGCACATTCTAACCTGGTGGGACCTGCTGACGGCTGGGCCTCCCACCAGGCCCACTGTGTCTGGGGTCTCCAACGGGAGCCCAGGCCTCCTTGGCAAGAGGAGGCAACTGTGCGTCCATCTGCAAGGGAGAGAAGGAAACAGACAGGGAGGTCTGTTTGCCGGAGAGAAACTTCCTCCGTGTAGGAAGGCTGGGTCTGAGAATGATGACAACAATAACTGAACACACACACACACACACACACACACACACACACACACACACACACACACACAGAGGAGACAGGGGTTCACTTGCAGCAAAAGCAAACATCCAATTTGCCACCTCTCCTTTTTTCTGCTGGCAATCTACACATGAAATAGAAAAAAGCAAACATATAGGCCCATTTTAGAGGATGGTCAGAAAATTTCTCATGGAGAGTCTTGCATTCATTCAACAAACTTACTGAATTCCCACCATATGACAGGCTCTGTCCTTGAAAACATACCGGTAGACAAGACCAGCCAGCCCCAGCACCCACAGCACCCACTGAGCAGCAGGGAGGAGAGGCCTAATATGTGGAAGTGCTTGGGCAGGACTGAAGCCTGGAGCCTGATACCCCAGGAGGGACCCCAGCAGCTCCTAGGGCCACTGTCCTGAGCGGTTTTCCTTCAAGCCCCATCCAGCTGCTTTGGCTTCTCTCCTGCGCAGACACAGATCATGACCCTAAAGTCACCTGGGAGAGTTCAGAATTCCACCCACCAGCTCTGGGGAAGTTTGGGATGTCCAAACCAAAATGGCTGGCTCCCTTCCAAAGACTGCCCAGTTGGCCAGCTCTGAGGACATGAATCCAGGAAGAAAAGCTATTTTCAGGTTGTTGCTGATGAGCTAATGCCAATTCAGTAGGAGGCAGGAGAGACTGAAGATGCAATACACCCAGTCTGTGAATCAGAAGAGAAGAGGGGTATGGAGTAAAATATCACCCCCCACTTCTAACCCCTTCATGCTTGTCAAATAATGAATACTTTTTTGAATATGGAATTCTTTGATTATGTTCCAATATTTTTTTATCAGAATCAATAAAGCTTTTTAAAAGGTATTTTAATCCATTGGTCTCCAGGTACCATTGTTGAAACTTAAATTGAGGAGAGATGGAATGTTCTAGAACATCATCCTTGCACAGATGGCTTTTTCTCATGTCAGTCTGAACTCATATAGCCTCATAATAAACCTCTTTGCATCCCTTGTCTGAAGCCAATATGCCCCAACCTCTCTCTATATCTTAGTTAGAGGGGAAAAAAAAGAACAAAAACTTATTGCTTTACATGGGAACAGGAAGATGTCTGCTTTGGTCATAAATGTATCCCAGGGGCCTAGTGGAGAGGTGACACATTCATTCTAGGTTCAGAATTTTTAGACTGGATGGATCCATGGATGTACAGTCCTATAAATACACAGCCCACAAAAGGCCAGCCAGGTAGAAGAAACACTCTTGGAAGCATCCACAAACAACATCTGTCAGTCAGAAGGGTCTCTGGTTATCAACCAGACACCCAGAAACACAGAAGCTACCAAGGAAGATCTGTGCCCACCACAAGCTCTTTTGCAGTCTGTGCCCGTGTTGACCTTGTCGGGCCTGGAACATCACCGATGCTCCAGACACTGGACGCCAGAAGTAGAGACAAGCAGCATGTCAGAAGTAGACGATAGCTCTGGGGACCTCTGAACGCTCTATGAGAGCCAGCACCCCACAATCCCAATAGCAGGTGCAGAATACCGCGATGGGTCCTAACCCATGCCAGCGCTTAGGCTCAGAGCAAGTAAGGGAAACAGGAATTCTTGGAAAGAGCCTGGGGTAATTGGTGTGCTGTCCCCGGGCCAGCGCAGCCGAGGCAGGACAAGCTGGCCCCAGGCCCGGCCTGGGACTCGCAGAAACCTGGGTCAGCCCCAATTTCTCTCGCCTTGACACTTCACCCATTTGCACGCATTCATCCCTTTTCTCATTCATTCAGAAAATTCTTGTCAGGGATCTTCTATTCACCTGCCCTCAAGGGTCTCTGGACTCAAGGACCAGTGCAGACCAGGTCAGGAATCACAGACAAGCAAAGAAAAGGCTCCTAGTGTCTGAAGCCAAAGCTCTTGAGGAACGGGAAGCCACTGCAGCCCTGATACACGAGTACACTTGTGTGCAAATGTACACACACACACACACACACACACACACACACACACCACATACACCAGTCAAACATGCTGATTTTGGGGAATGGGGAGGATGGTTCTTTAGACTCCTATAAACATGTAAGGGCACAAGCTGGAGTCTAGGGGCGCTACTAGGGGACTGGCTAGGGATAGTTCTCAGGGCTGGGGGCAGAGCTGAGGGTGGGGCCATTTGCAGCATCCCATACTGAGGATCTGAAGAACTGGATGTGGCTCCTTTTGTTGACCCTGGGGAGCAAATCTTTCACCTTGGGGTGGACCTATTCCCTCACACATTACATGGAGAACATCTGCCAGGGTCTCAACTGTAGGACAGCACCATGTCCTGACAAACAAGACAGACATACAACCCTGCTCCAGTGGTCACCTAATTGCCTAGAGCTCTTTACCCGAACTGCCCATCCCTCTCTCCCAACCTTGACTCTAGTACCAGTCGGGGGGTCTTCATGAAGAAGCCAGGAGTCAGCATGGGGAAGGGCACAGATCTGGGCTAAGGGAATTACATGGCGGGATCCTACCAAAGTGTCTAGTCTGTCACTCATCACTCCCTCTCACGGAGGTGAGAAAGCCTTGGCATCACCCAAAGCAAGTAGACAAACCATGAAACACTAAATCTGGCCCCTGATCTTCAGCTCATGACCTGATCCCCCCCACCCAAGCATGACAGGATGAAGATCCACTACCCTTGCTGGTCTGAAGGAAGGTACCAAAGCACAAGGAATACACTTCATGTGGAGAGGTATCCAAGTGTCCTTCAACACTGGCTCCTGAGAGGCATGCTGAATTCAGTGCACTGACCCTCCAGCTCTCATCCAACACCATTATTCCACTGTAGGTCTGAACTCTGGGTCTACAGGCCATCACCGACCAGTATTCAATATAATCATCAGTCAGGAGGCAGAACTAGGCTGGGGTGGGAATTCTGACCACCATGACATTCCTCTCCTATGCAAGGGCATGCCTGGCCCTCCTCTGAATGCAGGCAGGACCTGCCATGGATGCACTGGAGGCTGGATTCCCTCTTCTCGAGTCCTGCAATTTCAAGTCTTATGATGAAGGCATCCTCACCAAAGGAAACCCGCCATGAGCTGCAGGGAGGAGCAGAATGCATCTGTCCCTACATCCTCATCATTCAGGTATACTGCGCCATTCAGCTCTCTAAGATGGTGCTAATGGTTATTTTGATTTTGCATTTTTGCCTTCAAGACTATTTCCTGTGATATCAATGACAAAAGTTTTCACTTAACTCTTCCAATAGAGAACCTAATTGTATCTTTCACTCAGAATGAAATTTAAAACTATCAGGACACAAGAACTGCCAGCTGCTAGGAGTCTAAATAAATTTTACACAAAACACAGTTTCATTTTGCTAGCACAGAAAAAAAAAGTAATCTTATGAATAGTCCAAAAAATATAGATCTTGCCAGTAAGTTGCATGAAAGAGTTTTATCCTTATGCCATGAAAAAGAATACTTGGGGAATAAAATGACTTTCAAAATAACCATTTCAACTGGATTTTTGAAAATCAAATATTGTTGTCTAGTGAAGCACAACTAAATATTCACTTTTCTACCAGAGTGAGTAAAGGTACTGCCCTGGAGGCCTCACAGGAGTCCCACAGCATCCAGTGGTGGAGGAAAAAGCGGGCTTTGGGCTTTGAGCTGGGGCCCCAAACATCCTAAACATTATGAGCTTCCCCCCAAACCCTGTTGCCACGTGTTGTTCTGGGAATAGAGAGACCCCCTCATCCTTCCCTGCAGCCCACCTTGCTTCCTTCCACTGCAGGGATGCAGTTCTGGGAAGCTGTACCTAGAGTACAATGTCTTCTTATTAAATACTATTTTTCCAATTGTAGCTCAAACTGTTTAACCAAGGTTGTTATAAGCATAATGCACTCCTGTTCTGAAATACAGAACACCAGACTACTGAACCTTTTCAGGGTCATTAAACAGCTGTAAACATTATTACAAAAATAAACCAGAGATTTCATGCTTACATTTTGGCCTAGAGCTTGCTATGCTGAGCAAGTACATTTTTTCATCTCTTACAATCAACACTGGTGACATTTGGGCATCCAAACAAATTACATCACAAACATTACTGAGGTGGGCAGGATTCTGAGTGGTTTATTTGCCAGATGATTAATAGATAAGCAGGAGGGCAATGCCGGTGCCCTGCTCCATTCTGACTGACGTTTGGGCTCTGAAACCGGACCTGAAACAGTTAAATCCTTGTTGAATTTATTAATGAAAACATACAAACATGTATCCAAATCAAACTGTGGAAGGTGGCAACTACGCAGCCAGGACAGTATAACTGGAGAGTATGGTCAAACTCCTATGCTTCTCTCAAGGATGGAATGTTGACCCAACTGCCTTGAAGAGCAAGAGGACTCAGGAGCTGATTTCACGTACACCCTCATGGGCCCCCAGGGCAGCTTCTGTGAGGGCAGAATAAGAGTCACAGAACTTGAGAAAGGAAAAATACTGAAAGATTGCTTTGAAGACTTAAGATGACATCACTGTTATTAAAGACTAGAAGTTTCTTCCCAGCATAGCTTGTTGGGCTTTAGGGTCTGGGCTGAAACTGGAACCTAGAACCGAAAACAAATAATGAGGCACAGGTGAAGTCCTCCTAGTCAAGATGCCAGGGCTGAGTTCACTGGTGCCATCCGGAGGCAAGCCAATAGTTACTGCACAAGGGATTTGAAATCCTCTATGAACTTGTCGGTCAGAGCAAGTTCTCAAAGACCACAGATAACAACAGCATCATCATCTCTTATATCTTCAAAAATGACACCACTCTCATCCGTATCATAGTCATCATCAGCATCGACACCAGTAACAGCATCCTTTTGGGAATTCCAGGAGCCAACACTGCTCAAACTTCACCATCATGATCTCCATCCTCCTTGCACAACTGTGGGCACCAGAAAATTTCCACATCAACAGGGAGGACGCCAAGGCTCAGATGCCTTAATTCTCGTGAGAATCTGCCAGCTGGAATCTGGTCTGCAGAAGCAGGGAGGTCTACTCTCTGATGACCAAACCACCTTCAGTAGGTGGCGGGAGGGTTGGGAATGCCAGCAGACACCAATGCCCACATGTTAAATGTAGGAGTGGTTAGAGGCCACAGGTCAAGGCAAGATCAGTGGAGGACAAGGAGAGGGAGACCTCACCAGCCCACATGCAGGAAGTGGAAATAAGCAGGCATCCTAACCCCTAGGACAGGCTCAGGGGAAGGATGTGTTGGGGACCATGACCAGACTGTCACTACCTGGTTGGCAGAGGTCAACCAAAAATCAATTGCTATCATCTTGGTTTTTTTAACACCCAAAAGGGCTGGCATCTCCTTCCGCATTCTCCTTCCTGTGTCAGGTGGGGGTGCCTCCAAAGATGGGAAGAGAAGGCCACCTGGAGTGCATGAGGACCTGCCACTCTCACCTCTACCACGGCAAGGTATGACCACAATCTTCTGCCACAACCTCCACTATTTCTCTTTAAAATGGACTAATTTTTGGTCTTACAAAGCTTGTCAGGGTTTTGAGAAGGTAAATGGACCGTGGGAGAGAACTCCTGGCATCTAAGTCATGAAGGCTGAACCTGTGTAATAACCTTTGCAGCAGAGTTTTCTAGATCTGCAAACTACTTTAATCTAGGTAAGATTACCAAGTAAGTAAACAAGTAAGTAAGGCAAACCCAATGTACATGAAAGTGATTAGTAAAACCTCCCATTGTCAAATAAATAAAATAAAATAAAACCTCCCATTGTCAACTGAATGGGCACACAGAGTTTGTAAAGTGGGGTTCTGAATTCAACTGCATTTCTTGGTGCCACATATGGGAAGATTCGGAGGTCTGCAAGCAAGACTAGGCCCTTGGCTTTGTAGGTTGACTCAGGAAGGGGTAGAGAGATAGAATCACAGAACATGGGGCAGAACGCTGAAACAGCAGCATCTTTGATGTGCACAGTGAGGGGTGGGAGGACAGAGGGAAAGGCAGGGAGAATCATGGCTGGCCGAGCCTAGAGGTCCCTGGACAGAGAAGAACAAGTATGAGACAGAGGGATCATTATGGGCAGAAGATCAAGCACGGAATGTTACAGGTACACAGGGAAGTGGTGCTGTAGGCAAAGACTTGAATATGAATCCCAACAGTGTTGACTTTATATGAGAGGCAAAACAGTGACCAAAGAAACTCAAGGTTGGGGAGCAGAGCAGGGCACTTGCCTTGCATACGGCTGATCTGGCACCACATATGGTCCTCAGGGCCCTGAGCACAGGACCAGGAGTAACCCCTGAGCACCACTGGGTATAGACTACCCTCTCCCAAAAGAAGCTCTGTATTGGATCCGTAGCCATGTGTGCTTTACATAGATGTTGTGTTATGCTAGTAGTTTTCTATATTACGTGGATCAGGGACTATGCAGAAAAGTAAAGCATGAAAACAAACTCTGGGGCAACAAACCAAATAAACATCTGAAGGCCAAAGCTATAGTGAGAGGCTCTGGTATATGAGTTGAAAAGAAGGTATTTATTCTCCCCTCCTCCTCTTTGCAAAATAGTCAGAATAGAGCTATTCCCAGCAGCCCACCCTCCAAATATGGCAACCCAAATCTATCCTTCATGCTCCATCCTACTGTTTCCTCCAGGAAGACTTCCTGGATTTAATCCAGGATGGTGGTGATCAATGAGTCCCCAGAGTGCTCAGGCATCTTGTCTGATTTGCAGCTTCCAGGGGATCAGGTCACCAAAAGATATGACTCTGTATTGCTACTGGTCAGCTCTAAGCTTCACAAGATTGGGCTATCAAGCCTTCTTGCAGAGTCCCAGTCATGAGCTGGTGCTTCCCTTTCTCCTGGGTTGGGTGATTATGAGATAAAATGACCTCTGAATTTACAGAAATAAATTTACCTGATCTGTGTCCATCCAGGGGCTGGAGCGATAGCACAGCGGGTAGGGAGTTTGCCTTGCACACAACCAACATGGCCGACCCGAGTTCGATTCCTCGGCCCCTCTCGGAGAGCCTGGCAAGCTACCGAGTATCTCGCCACATGGCAAAGCCTGGCAAGCTTCCCGTGACATATTCGATATGCCAAACACAGTAACAAGTCTCACAATGTTACTGGGCCCGCTCAAGCAAATCAACGAACAACGGACAGTGACAGTGAGAGTGTCCATCCAGGAAAAGCACAGCTTTCTATCTCATATATATATATGTATATATATATGCATATATATACACATATATATGTATATGTAATAACCTACTTTTATTTGGAAGAGGTTTGGTACTACAAGTGCTGTAAGTGCTCAGGGCTTACCCCTAGCTCTGTGCTCAAGAACCACTTTTAGAGGTGCTTGGGGAACTGTATAAAGTGTTGTGAATTGAATCAGGGTTAACTGCATACAAGGCAAGCACCTAGACTTTTATCTTTGCAGTCTAAAAAATTGACCTACCTCTAAAATGATATTATAAAACGAAAAATCCCCTTAGCAACTGTCATGAAAGGTATCGATCTTTTCTTCTCTCCGGCATTCCCTCTCCCCTTAAACAGACTTTGTCATGGTATGAAGTTAGATATTTAATCCCTTATTAACCTGCCTTGGCTTCCTGCCCCGGCTCTGTCCTAGTGCACAGCCCCTGCCCCAGAGCAATACGGAGGAGGCAGCACCCACTGAACTCCCCGCCCCCCTCCACTCCCCTCCGAGGGCAGAACCAGCCAGGATGCAGGCTTTACCCCACCACCCTTTCATCCTCGATAAAAGCCGGTTAACTCGGAGCACTTCTGGACTATGATGTCGTGTCAAACAGTTTATTTTCATTTCGCAGAGGCCTCAGATTTGATTCAGTGCAAAACTAAATATAATATAGAATGCACATATGCAAGAGTGATCAAAGAGAGCCTGATTGTGAAAAATTCATAGACGTCGGCCCAGGGAGATTCGCTCACTGGGGCACCTGTCGGAGACATAAGCTCAGATACACATCATCTCATAAGCACATAATCGCTGCAGAGCAAAGGAGTGTTGTTCGCGGTGGGGCCTGTGCGGGGCTCTGGAGCCTAGAAGGCAGACGAGCCTGGGGGGCCAGGTTGGGGCTTGGGTCTTTCTGGCCCTTAGGCTCACCTCCTTCAGTGTCTCCTGTTCCTGTGGGGGTCTCAGAGGCTGGGAAAGAAGGGATGCCTCACAGCCACTGACCCAAATACCAGAGCTTCTGCAGTGTAGTGGTCAAGTACACTGATGTCCCAGCAAAGAGGGTCTAAAATAAACAAAACAAAACGTACTGCAAATCCTCACATTTTATAGTTAAATTCAGGGCTAGCAGTGATTTCTTTTTTGTTTGCTAGTAAATTTTCTTGAAAATTTCTTCCCTCTATCACAGCTCCTGTCCTTTCTCCTCCATTCCCTTTATTTTCCCCTCCCCCTTTCCCCTTTGAATTTTCCTTCCATTCTCCCCTTCCTCTTCTTTCTTCCTTTCCTTTCTTTCTTCCTTCCCTTTTCTCCTTCCTTCCTTCCTCCCTTCCTTCCTCCTTCCATTCTTTACTCCTTCCTTCCTTTTTTCCTTTACTCCTTTCTTCCTTCTTTCCTTTCCTTCTTCCTTCCTCCCTTCAGTTCTTTTCTCCTTCCTTTTTTCCTTTCCCCTTTCTCCCTTCTTTCCTTTCCTTCCTCCTTCCTTCCTTCCTTCCTTCCTTCCCTCCTTCCTTTCCTCCCTCTTCCTTCTGTCCTTTTCTCCTTCCTTCCTTCTTTCCTTCCTTCCTTCCTTCCTTCCCTCCTTCCTTTCTTCCCTCTTCCTTCTGTCCTTTTCTCCTTCCTTCCTTCCCTCCTTCCTTTCCTCCCTCTTCCTTCTGTCCTTTTCTCCTTCCTTCCTTCCTTCCTTCCTTCCTTCCTTCCTTCCTTCCTCCCTTCCTTCCTTCCTTCCTTCCTCCTTTCCTGGTTATCACAATCACTGTGCCAGTCTGCAGAGAATCAGAAATAGTATCTTTCCCTTACAGAACTCATCATTGCAAAGGCAAATGGACCCTAAACCCCTGCCATGAGATTGAGGTCATCTGAACATCATCCTCCTGCCCAAGGACCAGGGGCCTGGAGTTTACTTGGGGCAATGACCATGTCTCCCTCCCCTGTTTCTGCAGTGCCTGCAGGCAGGGCATGGAACTCAGGACCCTGCTGTTCTCCTCTGGTCCACTCCACTCTGAACCTCTGCTGGCACCCCCCAACCGCATATCTCATCACCCCAACATCCAAATCCATGCACATAGTCAGGAAGGGGAGGGCTATAGGAGCTGAATGGACGCCCTCCTGATGCCAGCTCATTTCGGAAACTGCATTCCCACACTCAGGTCTCAGGAAGTGGGAAGCGCCAGCCACAAGCTGCCCCTCCCCAGAGCTGGCCTGCCCTCCCTTATAACTGCTAATGCCCCGCAGACCTGGCTAGATGGGGTGGACTTTGGAGGGGGCCACATGACCATCTCCTGACTCTGCCTTGGGGAGACAGAGGGCCCTCAAGAGATCTGGGAACAATTTTTAACATAATTATTTTTAAATGGAACCTTGCTATTGTTTTCATTTGAGTCTTTTATTTTGCTCCCTTGGAAAACCTGCACCCCAGCTTCTGAGCCCCCTTCTGAACCCCAAGCTGGCTGCTTACGACTCTGTCTCTCCACCACCACCCCCCCACCCCCCAAGTCACACCTGGAGCCACCTGGTCATCACTGATTAGACAAAGCTCAGCTGAGCTTCCCTGATGCCCAGCTCCAGGGGAAACAGTAAGCAATGAACTCTGCTTCTCTCACTGGGGGAAAATGTCCTTGGTGGGCGGGGGGCCAGGCAGCTTCTGCCTTAGGAGAGGCTCTGCAGAAGCCCCAGGGCATTCCCAAACTTCAGTGACTCCCGGTGGAGGTGTAAATGACAGAAGCTGCTAACAGTTTTAAAAGCAGCAGAGGTTACCACCTGGGGTGTCTGTCTCCTGGGACTCCAGGACATGTGAGAAATGGTTGGTGGAAGGGGAAGGTGTCTTACTCCCAAGGAACAGGCAGAGGGCCATAAGCTCAAGACGGGTCAGTCGCCATTGCATTTGTGTGGTGGTGGCCACACGTGTGGGGTTGGGGCTTGTGGAGAAAGAAAGTCATTGATACTGAGGCCATGTGACATGGGGTTAGGGCTCTGCAGAGGTAAGCTCACCTCCACTGCCTCACCTTCCTCTCTCCCTTCCACTCCAAAGCCGCAGGAACCAAACCCTTCACAAGGCCTGAGTGATAGTTGAGGTGTTAAGAGCCCTCCCCAGCTTTTATTTTTAAAAGTGTATTGTAGCAACTGAAGAAAAACTGAACACCCCCATTTAAAATCTGAACAAAGGGTCCAGGCACAGGCAATTCATAGAAGAAAGGGAATTTGGCTAATGACCATAAAATGTCACTCTGAACCAGAGAGCAAAAGACTCAAATGAAAACAATAGCAAGGTTCCACTTAAAAATAATTATGTTTAAAAATTGTTCCCAGACCTCTTGAGGGTCCTCCGTCTCCCCAAGGCAGAGGCAGGAGATGGTCAGGTGGTCCTCTCCAAAGTGTGACCCCAGTGCTATCACACAAGGTTCTTGAACAGTATCTTTGCTTTGAGGGAAGCATTCTAGAAAGAACGTTCAGGTCTATCTTTGAGACTAGAGGACCAGAAGAAGTGCTGGTGTTAGAGATCTTGCACCTTTTGCTGTCCCAGAGAAACCTACAAAAAAACACACCTAAGAGTGGTTCTCGGGAGCAGAATAACCCAAACAAAGTGCTCCACTCCCTGGGGGCTGAGGTCCCCACACTGAGGCCAGTTTCCTTTAAAGTATAACAGACACAGACCCAAAGTCACCAACTTCCGTTTGACACAGATGAGTTTTCAAGCAACGCTTCCACTTATAGTCATGCCCACTCCGTCCCATCTCACTCCCCATAACTCTCCTCCATAATCTCCTTGACAGCTGGGGAAAACTCTCCCTTTCAAATGAGCTCTGTGCACACCTCTCTTGCACAGAGACGCGACATGAGGGAAGCAACACTTGTCAGTGGGAGGGTGGCGGAGCTGGAGCTGGAGAAACCTCAGGGACCCCCTAGCTGCTCATCGCCTAGTCTGATGTGCTCACTTTATGGATAGGTAAACTGAGGTCAGAAGCTAGGTGTTGACCTTCTTAACACAGCAAATTAGTAGATAGCATGTATCCCTTATCATCTCCTAAGCAATCAAAAAGTTGAGTGGGAACTAAGCAAAACCAGGATGAGCAGATAGGAGGCTAAAAGGAGAACTAAACAGATCAGCAGATGGACAGTGCGACCAACAAATTCTAGAATATTCTTTACCCTTCAAGCAGCTAAATGAAGACCAGCTGCTACTAACAACTTCAATAAAATACCTTCCCCCTGGCGAACCTCCAAGTTCACCGATCTCTCTCTTTTAAAAATAATCCCTTCTCCAATCAGATAATATAAAATTAGACTCTTGATTGTATCCTGGCCTGTGTATAATGAGCAGACTCTGGGCCCTGGAATCAGGAGCCCTTTTGCTGGTGTGGAAACACCTCCTCAGCCGTCTGCAGAGCCTGGCGTGGAGTGTTTGCCTCGCAGCTCACTGTGGGCTTCTACTCAGGTCTGTGAAATCCTCCCTGGCAGCAGCTGTGGGTGGTGGGTGGCTACAGCCAGTGCACCCAGGATGAAGGGGTTCAGGATACAGAGTCCACAAGTCTTTCTTGAGAAAGCAGATAGAGCAGCAGCCAAAGGCAGCCCCCTGAGAACCGCACTTCAAGAAGGAGAGTTTCCATTCATTCACTCATCCATGTGTTTGATTTGCATCAAATTACATCAGGTTGATGCGATAGAACATGACATCCCCCCCATGAAATGCATAAATCAAGGCGCCCCATAAATTTAAAGGAATAGAACTCATTTCCAGAAGTGGCTAATTACTCATAAACAGCAGATATTTTATTGCCATTGAAGTCAGTAGCAGGTTTTTAATAGCCAGAGTATTTTGTAACTCAGCTTTCCTTCAGCCGAGTCCAGGACGCCGAGCAAACCTGTCTCTAGCTCCCAGAGGGGAAGAGGGGCTTGAGGAAGATCCCATGGCAAGAATCCCCTTGTGGGGAACTCCGAAGATGAGAGGATGCTCCCGGGGGGTCAACTCATCTCTGGGAAAGGAAGCACCTTGCCATGCTTGGGACTTCTAGTGAGACCTGGGGAAGTTTTCTGCTCGCTCCTCTAGGGAGCAGAGTGAATCAGTCACAGATTCTCCAGCCAATGGACCTCCATTTCCTCCACCCAGTACCCTAGTGGCACCCTCTTCCTTCACCAGGGCTACAACCCGAGGGCTTAGGAGGGATGCAGCCACTTGCCAAGATCCTGACTTCAGGGCTACTGTGAGACAATCTGCTTATTCCACCATGGATGTTGTGTTTGGGACTCGGCCAGTGAGGGGAAGGATGAGGGCTTGACCAGTAGCTGTCTTGATGGCAAACAGTAAAGCCACTGTGGGTCAGGGGTGCTGCAGCTGGGAAGAGTCACTGTCACGAAGGCAGAGGAGAGAGGACAGAGTACATTCCTGATCAAATGGCACCCGAAGTGAGCTGCTTGGCAGTGATGTGAGCTGACCCAGTCTCCTGTTGCTTTGAGCTGGCTTGGGTTGGATTTCCTGTCACTGGAACGCAAAGGAGTGTTGATGGGTAAAATATCCCATCCACCAGCCCCCCACCTCACAAATACATACCAGGTCTCTCTGCCCATCCAGCCTCCTCCTGGCCCAGTATCATGTCCCCTCATTTCCAGCTTGTGCTCTTCCACAGTGCTCATACAGACAGGACCAGCCATGCCCAGAGGGCTCCACACACACCCAGGGCCTGAGTCACTGCACTGCCTCCAACTCCTGCTCAGGGTTAAGCTTAAGGCAGATAGGGAAGGCGGGGCCTTTCCCAGCACATCCTGGCACAGAATGACACTCCACTGCAGCCCCCAGGGAGGGGCGTTCTCACCCGTGCTCACTGGCCACTGCTGAAGGACTCTGGACCCCAG
This sequence comes from Sorex fumeus, assembly GCF_029834395.1. NCBI lineage: Eukaryota > Metazoa > Chordata > Mammalia > Eulipotyphla > Soricidae > Sorex > Sorex fumeus. The sequence continues at coordinate 26,065,521 of NW_026606179.1, forward strand.
TGGGGTCTGTCCTGCAGGGCCTTGTTTGTTGGCTTCAGGAAATGCCATTTTATATACACTTCCTTGGGAGAGTCCCGTGGTCTTGAGGAGGCATAGATGAACTTGGGATGTTCCCTCTCATCACACAAGCTCAGCACACGATCTTCCCACGGCCTCGCTCCCTAACTCCTTCCCTAGACTCTGTAAATGTCCATCTTCCCTATACCTTGAAGTCTGTAAGGCTCCATTAGCTCCTTCCCACCCTCAGTGAGGATGCCTGCCTGGCACACCAGGCCCTGGAGGTTTGATACTACCTGGGTTTGTGGGTTTATAAGCACGTCCTCACCTCCCACTTCCCGATTCTGTGGGAGACACCTGCCCTGCACCCCCCTTCGCTGTATGGAGGGCCTGGGCTCAAGTGCAGTGCTCCCAGTGTAGGCCCCTCTGCAGCCTCTAGTGTGCCTGGCAGGGAGTGCCAGGCACCTGGACAGGAAGAGCTAGGAGTCACCTGCTCGAGGGCAGGTGGAGAAGAACAGAAATGAGCTGCAGCCAGGCTTGTCTTCAGCCACCAGAACGGCCTGGGGACAGCATCTCTGGGCTGCCTTGGCCAAGCCTCAGCAGTGTCATCCTCTCCCCCCTCACCCCCCACCCCTGTGCATTCTCACAGAGGCAGGGAGACAGCCCAGGCCTTTGGCCAAGCCCATGATTTGGGTGGAGAAAGTGCTGCCGAGACCCTGGGAAACTTGCCCCGTCTCTGCTTGTTGAGGCCATGCTCAGCCCTGGCAGGGAGCCTGAGACCACCGTGCCTGGTTGCCCCCTGGAATCCCGGTCATGTTCCTGTCTGTCTGCCGGCCCACCTGCCCCTACCTCCCGGTCAATCCTCCACAGCAACCGCTCCCCTGCCCCGCGCCCCAGCACAGCTGCCGTGGCTGCCAGCCTTGCTCCTGCTGGGGCCCCAGGGGGGCAGCCCTGCCCTTGTGTGCCCTTCGCACAGGCTGGGCACTTCCTCAGTGGCTGGGGACAGATTGCTACAGGCTCTGCAGGGCCTGTCATCTCTCTCCAACAACCCAGCTGGCCAGGGACCAGCATATGCAACCTCTGATCTACAAAATCGCTTGTTCACCCCCAGCATCCCTGGACTCCGCAGGCCTCTCAGCCCGGCAGTGACACAGAGAGGGGATTTGCATTCCTTTGCCTGGCACAGAAGAGCTGCCGATTCCATTTCTGTCTCCCTGACTAGCCATAAACTCTGAGGCTGCAGTGACAATATCGCCTTCTCTTCGCGTTGTGTTCCAAATGCCCACCTGAGAGCAGGGTGTACACAGATTTTTTAAAAAGCTTTTATTGTGAAATATAAAGAATATTCTTGCTAAATATCCTTAAGTAGATTATAGGAAAATACTTGGGTAGATGAAAATATGGTGGGAAGAAGAGGGATAGGATGAATGAATGGATAATGGATGGGAGGATGGGTGTGTGTGTGTGTGTGTGTGTGTGTGTGTGTGTGTGTATGGGTGGGTGGATAGATGAATGGGTGGGTAGGTGTGTGGGTAGATGGTTTGGTGGATAGGTGGATGGATGAGGATGGGAGGATGGATGTGAATGGATGGGTAGGTGGGTGAATGGATGGGTAGATGAATGGGTGGATGGATGGATGGATGGATGGATGGATGGATGGATGGATGGATGGATAAATGGGTGGATAGACAGGGAGGCAGATGGATAGATGGATGTATGAGTGATAGGAGGGTAGATGGATGATTGGATGTATGTGTGGATGGATATGTGCATGGATGGATGGATGCATGGATATCTGCATGGATGAATATCTGCATGGATGAATGGATGTGTGCATGGATGGATGTGTATATAGATAGAAAGTATTCTCTTCCAGCTTCCGGAAGAGAACAGTGCAGTCTCCTGCCCCCAAGCCTGGCTGTCCTCCCCAGGGCCCCTTGGAGGGGAGCGGGTTGAGCTTTCCTCCCCGCCCCGACCAAGGCTCCGGCAGCCGAAGACCTCCAGGACCAGCCACCACCATGCTGAGACCACTCTCTGCACACCTGAAGGTACCGGCAGAGGAACAAAAGCAAGCGGGTCCCGCCGGGGGCTGAGATCTCCAAGCCTACTCAGATCGGGGCTGAGTATCCTCCACCCAGATCCTCCGAATTCCAGTAGGCGAGGGTCACACCCACCAACTGGCCCCCTGGCGCCGTGTAATCCCCTCAGCGCCCAAGACTCAGAGACTATAAAAACCAGCTCCAGGAACCGCGTGACCGCATTCGTGGCCGCGCGACATCTTATTATGACATCTTATTATCTCATTCCTACTTTGGACAAACTGGCAGGCTACCAAATGTAACCTGCCCACAGGGCAGAGTCTAGCAAACTCCCCGTGGCATACCCAATATGCCAAATACCAGTAACAATGATGGGTCTCGTTCTCCTAAAGAGCCTTGAATATAGCACTTTCTTAAAAATCTCAAGGCTCGGATGTAAAAAGTAAAGTAAAGTAAAGGCCCTCCCGTTGATCATCGATTTGCTCGAGCGGGTCCAGTAACGTCTCCATTGGAGACTTTGTTGTTACTGTGTTTGGCATATCGAATACGTCACGGGGAGCTTGCCAGGCTCTGCTGTGCGGGCGAGATACTCTCTGTAGCTTGCCGGGCTCTCCGAGAGGGGCAGAGGAATCGAACTTGGGTCGGCCATGTTGGCTGCGTGCAAGGCAAACAACCTACTGATGTGCTATCGCTCCAGCCCTAGGCTAGGATGAAGGAGAAGTTACTGGGGCCTGCTCGAGGCAATCGACGAATAACAGGATGGTCGTGATTCGTGATTCGTGATAGATGAGCAATGAGCATGTTCTATGTACTAGGTGGACTCTAAAGGGAAACACAGGCAGGTCTACCATAGAAGGGAGCATAATATCAGCCTGATACTGAAACTGAGAAACAAAGAACATAGTAAGAGCTCCAAGGGAGATACTCAAGCAGGAAGATGGAGAGAATATCTAGAGAGCAAAGGGAAAACTCAGAATCCATTTCAATGTTATTTGAAATCTGGAAAACTTTTCCCTGGCAGTGGTGCCCTTAGGTTCATCAGGAATCCTTAGTTATTTCTAAGAAATTAAGAGTCCTAACAAAGAGAGGGGTGTCTGTTGGGGCGGAGGGGGTGTTTCTGGTATACTTTGGTGCAGCTTGAATCCATTTAAACATCTGGGTTCAATGGGTCCTGTCTTTGGGGATTTTTCTGCAGCACTCTGCTTCCTAAAATTCTAAACTCTCTGGATCACTTCACCTATTTTGGAAAAGAAATAAAAATTCCTTGGAAAGGGTCTTCAAGGCCCTGCATTCCCAACTGCAGGCTCCACACACAGCCTTCCTCTTGCTCTCTACATGGAGTGCACTATAATAAAGCTCCTTCCTGGGGTTGCCATGTCTGTGTACCCCTGCTAATATTTTTTTAATTAATTCACTATTTTTTACTTTAATGCATTTAAAAGGAAACTATATCATTACCCTAAATGGAAATCTGTATCACTTGCTCTAAATTAAAGGTAATTATAAAAATAAATAAAATGGGAGCAATGTTATTAAATTCTGGTTGCACACAGCCACTTAGAGCAGGTTTTGGCCCGAGGCCTGCTGTTCTCACAGAGGAGGTGTGACTGGGGTGCAGGGTGTGGCAGGCCCCAAGACCTGGGACCCCTGGCCCAACGGGTGTCCTCTGGAGGATGGGAAAAAGGACACAGGATCTCTGTGTGATCTGTAATCCCAGCTCTATGATGTGTGTTTGTGTGTGGGGGGAGGGGTCTCTGCATCTGCTGGAGTCTCTGTGCACACCCATCTTCTCCCTGATCAGGCCAGGAGACCGACAGATCAGCATGGGCAAGAGTCCTCTCTAAGTTCTAACGTGGGGTCTGGGGAAGGTGGGAAGAGGTGCAGGCAGAGAGGTAAGATAGCAGATAGTGCATCTGCCTTGCATGCAGCTGACCCGGATTCAATTCCCAGCATCCCATATGGTCCCCAAGCCTGACAGGAGTGACTGTTGAACACAGAGTCGGGAGTAAGGCCTGAGCACTTCCCAGCTTGGGCTCTTACACACACACACACACACACACACACACACACACACACACACGCACGCACGCACGCACGCACACGCCACCAAAGAAATAAGGCTTGAAGAGGGCCAGGGAGATAGGATAGATCAATGTTTAGAGCACATACCTTACAAGCACAAGACCCTGAGTTCCATCCCAACACTGCATGATTCCACAAGAACCAAAACTATAGCCCTGGAGGCCCCCAAGCACCACTGCTGTGGTCCTATCGCCCCCACCCCCCACCCTGTACCACCAACAACGTCATGGAGTTAGAGCAATGAACCATTCAACCTGATTGGTCATTATGAGTGACCTCCAGGTCTTCTGAGCATCGTAGAGGCAGAAACCCCTCAAGAAGTTCTGAATAAGTAGAAATACTGGCCTTAACTCCCCATTCAAGAAAAGCTCTACTTTGAAATACTTTGACTTGCTCCTTCTCTATCCTCCCTTGATCTGTTTCTGACCTTTAGCTCACCAAAGCCCATGAATGTCAGGGCTAGAGCCTGCACCATTTTCCTGGGAAGTGCAGAGGTTTTCTTTTTTTGAGACCCCCAGGGTTGGATCAGGGCTGGCTTCCACTGCTCCTTCCCTGAGGGTCACTGCCTCAAGGATGAGGGCATTGAACATAGGGAGATCTCTGCTCCACCAGAGTTCTCAGCAGAGATGAGACCTGTGTGTCTCTGGGCTAACACCAACTTCAGTTCGTAAGTGAAGAAACAGTAAGAACAAGCCAGAACAAACCCACATAACCAACCACGTATACGTAGAATGCAAGGCCAGGTTTTTGGCACACCTCAATACTGGTCCAGGAGGGCTAGACACCCCTTTTCACTGAAAGGTAACAAGAAATAACAGAGAAATCTCCCTTATTTTTCTCTTTCAAGAGAGGAGCATTTCAAATATCAGCGAAATCTCTTTATAAGAACAACTAAATAGGTGGGATTTAGCTTCACAATGAATCACACTTTTTCCTCCAAGGGTAGAATGGGAACTTTGGATGTTTTCTAAAAAAGATTTTGTTTTTCCTGATATTGCCTGCGCTGATGTTTCTGACACTGGAGATTATCTGCGCGGCAGCCCGGTTTGTTGTAATTAACACACAAGTAGCAGCCCCACTTCCTAGTAATATATTTTCCTAAGACTTTGATGATGCTGAGAGATTTTGAATCCCACATTGCAGACTTTGAAGAAACGGCGTTGGATAGAGACACCTTAGATGAAATTGAAAATAACTTGAGTTTAATATGCTTCCCAGGAGCCTCGTGGAAGGAATGGGTTAAAAATATCTGAACGTTCTAAGGATCGGGGTTAGGGAAATGGGTCTTGGGGGGTGGGGGGGGCAGTCTGTCAAGGCAGGAAAGCTGGGATGAGGCTTTCTTCTTTGGGGTGTTCTGGCCCCTGAGTGTCTTCTTTGGTCTCAAACATAAATGACTTCCTTAAAGGATTTAATTAATTCTTAAATGCGCACAGAGCCCGTGAGCACAAACATTAACTTGTTAAAAGCATTAAGCCAGATTCTGTTCTCAGTCACTCAAAAGCAGTTCCCCGTGACATCCCTGGGAGTGTCACATGCAGGCCAGGCCCACAGATGCCCAGCACCCCAGTGCCAGCATCCTGCCCCCACCCGCCGTGACTACTCTTGAGACCAGCCACACGGCTCTGCCCAGAGCAGTGCCAGGAGCGAGAGCCCTCTGCCCCTTCTCTTTCCTCTTCATTGAGTTCCCCGGGCCGCCGATAGCTGCTCCGTGTCTGGGAAGGGCACTGAGGAGCAGAGGACATGTGGGGGCCTTGCTCGGATGGTGGGAGCTGTGGTGAGCGCAGCGTCACGGTGCCGCCTGCCCAGATGTGAGTGAGCACATTCCGGGAGGAACCCGCTGCCTCTGCTCGGACCTGGTCCAACCCGCGCCTTCTCCTCTAGGATGCCCGCCCCTCCTCCGAGAGTCTCAGTCCCAACATTCATGGACACAGCCCAGTCTCATCCTCTCCCGCCCACCCCAGCCCTTCACAGACGGAAACTAGCAGAAACAACAGCGATTGCCTATAAACCTTACCCCACCATCCGCACATGTGGGTGTGTACACATGTGTGTGCTTGTGTTTTTAATGACAAGATCTGCTGCTGGTAACAGATAAGAGACATTCTTATATGGTGTTAGATGGAATGTAAATTGGTACCATTTTTCTGAAAGCAGTTTGGCATTATATATCAAAAGTCTCAACAAATATTTATAACGTATGACTCAGTTTTCCATTATAGAACCAAACCTAGGATGTTACTGGAGAAAAAAAAATCCCAACTATGCCAAAATGCTGCTGTAGTAACAAAAGTCAGGACCGCCTAAGAGTCCAGACCCTAATGTTCCCTCTATGGACACTGGAAATTCAAATCATGGATACTGGGAATTCAAATCACCAATACTGGGAGTTCAAATCGCTTCCAAAAGAGATCAGACAACAGGAAAATGCTCACAGTATAATTTAAAATGAAACATAACACTATAATTCAGTCTGATCCCAATGCTCAAACTGAAAAATATATATTTATAGAAAAAATGAAAGGAAATGTAACAAAATGTGAGCAAACTATTATCCTGAGGGGTAGGGAATTAAATGTCTTCTGAGTGTGTTTTCCATATTATTAAATTATTTCATGAGCATACATCAGTTCTCTAATCAGAAGAGTGTGAGTTATTTTTGAAAAGAAAACGCAAATCAAGGAAACTCATCTCCATTTAGTAGAGACCAATCTTTGGTGCCTATTTTAAAAAAATTGGGTAGAGGGTATTGACTGCATAGGTAGTTTAGATTAAAATTACCCAAGTGAGATGTTAAATGATGCTTTATAATGACAACGGTGTTTCATGGGGACTTTTGGCTAAACAGAAATTCCTTGGTGGGTCTCCTTTGAGAGTTCTACCTAGGAGAGATGGTAGGGTTGGTTCTTAGTCACTGAAAAACTCTCCAATCCAACTACACTCCCCATCCTCAGGGTGCTGCCCAGTGCAATGTTTGTCAACACCCAGTGGACATAGCACTTAGCACACAGAGGGGTTTCCAAAACTAAACTGAAGTGAACCAGTCAGGATGTTCTCTCATGAGGAAATGGACACAAGCTGAAGTGTTTTCTCCTCTGGGATATTTGGATTTTCATATGGAACTCTGAAATACTAAATTCCCTGTCCACATACTTATTATGGATTGTTATGAAATTTTTAGTCAATGCAACTAGCAAAGAATATCAAATAAGGGCTATATACATTAGAAACAGTAAAAAAAATATTAGTGCTACTTTCCCCAAATTCCACCAAATATTAAAAACTCAAAGAATCTAATTTTAACTCAGATGATCATGGAATGGTACGAAGATAACGTTGACTCCTCTTCTCTGCACCGCCTTACCTTGGGAATAGGAAAAAAATGCTCTTTCATGTAGAGTACCTTCTCATGGCAGAAAACAGGAAAGAAAGTTGTCAATATGCCAGAAGGTTGAGGCAATCTTTGACAATGGCAGAGACAGAATGAGATGGATGGAAGAAGAGCCAGAAAGAACATGGCCTCAAACACACACCAGGGAGATGGGTGGAAGTAAGAGAGTGCATCTAGAAAAACGTGAAGACTCAGAACAAAATTCAAAAGTGGAAGTCAGCCTCATTTCTAAGGCCAAGCACCAAAAATGTTTTCAGGGCATGAAACTCCTCATCTGGACACTGTCCTGCAGTGAGGATGGGGGCCTGAAAAGTAGCAAAGAAGAAATTATAGTAATTTAGCATCAAGGGTTTAAGAAGATATGGACACAGCCCCATCTCATCCTCTCCTGCCCACCCCATAATAATTTATAATAATTTAGTATTAAGTGTTTAAGATACTCCAGGGAACTTGGCAGGCTACCGAAAGTATCCTGCCCGCACGGCAGAGTCTGGCAAACTCTTCATGTTGTACCCAATATGCCAAATACCAGTAACAATGATGGGTCTCATTCTCCTAACTCTGAAAGAGCCTTGAATATGACACTTTTTAAAATCTCAGGGCTAGGGCAAAAAAGACGTTACTGGTGCCTGCTCGAGGCAATCAACGAACAACAGGATGATCGTGATCATGATTGTTTAAGAAGATGTAAGGGAACCCTTAGTAAGAAGGCAAACACCTGAGTCTCCCTGGCCAGAATCAGTTTCTCATCTCTCACTAATGAGGGGTCCACCTCATCTGCTTGCCCCTCAGTGCACAACAATATGGGACTCCCAAAGAGTCCAACAGTCCTACAACCTCCTCAATAATAAGCCAGAAACATCCTTCCCCTGCCTGGTGAAGCCTGGAGCATTTCATACCTGGTACACAACAAAACACTTTGCAGCTATAGAAAAGAGAAAACATCATCCACAGCCAAATGGAGGGAGCTTATATGGGAGGGAATTATCAGACGTGAAGTAAATCAGAAGGGAAAAGATAAGAACTTTGGCTTCACCTATGTGTAGAGTAAAACAACATGAAGTTAGTGAGTATGCACACACAGAGATTACACACACACACACATACACACACACACACACATATATGTAGCACTGTCCTCCCGTTGTTCATTGATTTGCTTGAGCGGGCATCAGTAATGTTTCCATTGTGAAACTGTTGTTACTGTTTTTGACATATCAAATATGCCACGGGGAGCGTGCAGACGGGATACTCTTGGTAGCTTGCCGGGCTCTCCAAGAGGGACGGAGGAATCAAACCCGGGTCCGCCACATGCAAGGCAAATGCCCTGCCTGCTGTGCTATCGCTCCAGCCCAAACTATAAGATAAAAGAGAAAAATTGGGAGATGATGGAGGTACAATCCAGAGGATCTAATATCTACCCGAAAGGACCTCTGGAGAGAAAACTGGGCCTCAGAGGGTAAAATAATGATGATGATGATGATTGTGATGTGGAGGTAATGAAGGTGGGGATAAGGAAGATAGTAGGAAAACGATACCATAAGTGCAGACTGAAAAAATTAAAAAGCTTTAGTTTGAAAGAATCTCGAATATGGAAAAAATTTTGGACAAAAAATATGTTTAAGCCAGAGCAATAGTACAGTGAGTCAGGAATATTCCTTACATGCAGCCACCCAGGTTCTATTCTTCGCATCTTATATAGTCCCCAAAGGCCTACGATTCATGATCCCTGAGCACAGAGCCAGGAGTAAGCTCTGAGCACTTCTATGTGGGGCACAAAAATAAACAAACAAAAAATTCACAGATGTTTACATTCAAAAGAGAAGTTTAAATTCCAAGATAAAGAAAAACATAAGGAAGGAAGGAAGGAAGGAAGGAAGGAAGGAAGGAAGGAAGGAAGGGAGGGAAGGGAAGGAAGGAAGGGTTACCCATCAAGGAATAGAATTGGTTTGTCATAAGACTTCTCATCCACAACATTGGGTGTGTCATAATTATGTTGTTAAAAGTTAGGAGTAGTTATTTTGAACCTGGAGAGATATAGATTCACAGATAGAAAGATCATTAGCAAAACTCCATGATCTATATATATCTTTCTATCTATTCTAGAAAAAAATAAATTGGTAAACAAACAACATGAAATAAAACCAAACATGTAACTAAACTTAAGATGAGTTGTATGAGTTAAAATCATAAAATGCTGAGTAGGTTAAATTTATAAAACCAAGGAAGAGAACATCTATCTATTCTAGATAGATGGATATAGATATATAGATAAACAGATATATAGATATACATATATCTGTATATCTAGGATAGATATATGTATAAAGGTAAAAAGGTAAAGGCCCTCCTGTTGATCGTCGATTTACTCGAACGGGCCCAGTAACGTCTCCATTGGAGACTTTTGTTGTTACTGTGTCTGGAGCGATAGCACAGCGGGTAGGGCATTCGCCTTACATGCAGCCAACATGGCCGACCCGAGTTCGATTCCTCCGCCCCTCTCGGAGAGCCCGGCAAGCTACCGAGAGTATTAGATATGCCAGATATATGTATAGATCTATATATATCTATCTAGCCAGAGAGATAATACAGGGGTTAAGGCAACTTGCCTTACATAAACCACACTCCCAAAATAATAGTGAGAGAGGAAACAAAAATCTAAAATATTTACCAAATGTAAGTATTTATCTTTAAATGTAAACAACACAAAGTACACCATACTAGGGAAAGGCCTGAAATAAAAATCACATATCATCTTAATATGAAAGAAACAGAAAGGAAACGGGCATGAATGGGCCACAGATAACCTAGAAAGTGAAAGAGTAGGGCTGAGATGAAGTCCAGGGGTGAAGGAACAAAGCCTGGTTCTGTCCCTGACATTGCATGGTACCGAGAGCAGCCTGGTGCAGCCCTGGAGGCCCTCAGCACCATTGGAGTGGCCAGGTAATCCAAACACTGCAGGGGCCAAGCTGCACTGCATTCTCTGGCCTCTGCATTGACGCACCATCCTAGGGCTAAGAATTGCCAAGTGGGGCCCCTGGGTCTCCTAAGCCCTGCTGGGGCTCCCCATGAAATCAAGACAAAAGCAAAGTGAACGCACACTGAAACTCCTGTAGTAGGAGGATATGGAAGCTGAACACACACAGTAGAAGCGAAGTATTCCTGTCACAACACTTGATTCCAGCCTATGATTTAGAAATAGGAAAATAAAAGAAAGACAATTCGACCCACACCTATAAAGGCCAAGGAAAGGACTAGATTGGTGAACAAATAGCATGAAACAAAACCAAACGAGTCAGTAAACTTAACAAGTGTTGAGTGGGTTAAAATGATAAAATCAAGGAAGAGAACATACAGGCTGTCTGTCCACAATCCCTTAGCCTTCTACTTGTTTTGTGAGAATTAGCTTACTAAGGACTTGACATATATATTATACAAGAAAAATATAGTTAAAATCAAAAACATTACATAGGTAAGGAAATATTTGATATCTGGAAGGGTGAAATATATTGAAAACTACAAGGAGTAATCATAGTTACAAGCTTTTATGCACCTAACCAAAAAAAAAAAAAAGCTATAAAATACCAAAATAAAAATAATGTAATGCTGACTAACAAATTCATCAGGAAAAATCCTCCTTAAGCAGTCATAAAAAATTTAAGCTTTTAAATTAAATTTAAAATAAAACAGTCACAGAACCCCACAGTCAACCAAAAATATGAAATCCTTACAGATACCCATTCAAAAATATTTTCAAATTACATATATTAGACTACAGATGTAAAAAATCCCCAATAAGATTCAAAAACACACAAGTACTATTGACCACATATTCAAATTAAAGGTAAAACAAAGTGACAGCAAATAAAAAAAAAAGAAAAATACACAGGCATAATCTATAAATGTGCACTAAAAATTGAAGCTATCATTTTAATAGTAATAGAAAGTGAAAGGACTTAAATTAACTAAATCTTCAGTATAATGACTGGATGAATAAAAATAAAAATAACACCAAAAAAGTAGAAGTAAGGGATTACTTAAAATAACAGCAGAAGCTAATTTTTAAAAAACACCCTTCTTCCCTGGCCCCGCAATAGTTCACTAAAACGTGGTTCTTTAATAAAGCAAGAAAACAATCCTGCAAACATAAATTAAAAAATTAAATATAAAGAAAGCTTAAAAACTGCAACAGAACAACTTTATACAGTCAAACTTGGAAAACGATATTTAAATGAAAGATTTCTAGGGGAAATAATCATATAAGACTCAATAATAAGTAAAATAACAACCATAAAAGAAATGTAAAAGATAATGAATAGTTACATTTTTAAAATGCCCTTTTCTGGTCATGGTTTACCAGACCTTCAGAGGAACCCTTATGTTTGCAAACTGCCTGAGAGCACAGAAAAACAGAAAATTTCCTCATTTGATTCCCTGATACTGGATTCTCTTATTAGGTGTCACTATCACTGTCCTCCTGTTGTTCATCGATTTGCTCAAGCGGGCCCAGTAACATTGTGAGATTTGTTATTTCTGTGTTTGGCATATCAAATATGTCACGGGTAGCTTGCCAGGCTTTGCCGTGTGGGCAAGATACTTTCGGTAGCATGCCGGGATCTCCAAGAGGGGCGGAAGAATCAAACACTGGTCGGCCAGGTCGACCATGTGCAAGGCAAACGCCATACCCACTGTGCTATCGCTCCAGCCCACCTAAAACTATTAGTAACAAAATAAAAATAAATAAGTAGGTATCACACCAAAGAGCTTCTGCACAGCAAAATAATCACAGAATGGCAAAAAACACTTGTAAATAATATATTGGGTGTAACAGAGAATAAAAAAGAGAAATCAAAGTGGAAAAATGAGGAAGAGGAGGCAGAATCCCTCAGATGGAGCCAATACCATGTTTGAAGGATGTGGAGTAGAGGTAGGGGAAGGAAGAATATTATATTATATTATATTATTACATAATATATTATTGTTATTATATTACAGTCTATAGAAGCTATAGTTTACTATTTAAAACAGCCAAAATAAGGCTTTGGTGAGATGAAACTTTCAGTATATTAACAATAATTCATCAACTAGCATTTATTCCAATAATTCAAGAATCACTCAACAACAGAAATCTATCAATTCACCATATTAATATCTCACGAGACTCTAACCATATTGCATCAGCAATGTCCTCATAGCATTTAACAAACACAGCATTCCTTCCTAAGTTATAAAAAAAATAAATGGCCTACATCATATGTTATATTTTATAGCAAAACACTGAAAATATTTCTGTTAAATCTGGGAAGAAGACACTCTGTCCTGCAAGTCTTAGCCAATACAAACAATATGATCTTTAAAAAGAGAAAAGAAAATAGGAGATAGGATTATTGACAAAAGAACAGACAAAACTATTCATGCTAGCTGTTGAAAATGATTATGCATAAAAATTCACAAGCAAAAAACTGTTGATATTAATGTGTGTGCAGTAAGATGTCAAAGATAAGATATGTAAACTAAAAGAGATTGCTTTCTTATGTCCTTCAATCATATTATAAATTACCAGAAAGAATTTTTAACACCCAGAAGTAACATAAGAAATAGGAATGTTCTGTGTGAAGTAAAACATAAAACCATTGAATAGCATAAAATATAACCTGAATATATAAAGAAACATACCATGTTCATGGATAAAAAGATAATATTGGAAAATATAGAAGTTTTAATGATACTGGTTATAAATCCAATTAAAATGACCAATAAAATCATCTATCAAACTTAATTAACAACTTTAATGTCCATCTAAAAAATATAAATGCCAAGTAAATTTTAATAAAGGATAATAAGGAGAGTGCTTGCATACTACCAAATTAAGTGCAGTAAAACTGAAGTAACTGAGACAGTAAATAGTACACAAGGTTATATGAGTAAGTCAGTGAACCAAAAAGACTCCCAAAAAAGACATATGGTTTTGGTCAAGATGATGATTCTGAAATGTATGCAATGAATGAACAGACTGATCAGTAAGTATGCTGGGTCACCAATACAAATATGTCACATGAATACTTTCATAGTACTTCACACAGACATACACACACACACACACACACACACACACACAGAGTTATTGTTTTAGGCCACACCTAGCAGTGATCAAGACTTACTCCTGGCTTAGCACTCAGGGATCATACCTGGTGGGACTCAGGAAACAAAATGGAGTGCCAGAGATTGAACACAGGTAGACTGTGTGCAAGGCAAGCACCTTACCTTCTGTACTATTTCTTCAGATCCCACAAAAATATTTTTAATTAATCCACCAAAAATTATAGATTTTAAAAACTATCTTTAGTAAATACGATTCAAATGCCATAAATCAGAGACATAAGTTTTTTAAAGTTTTCTGCTATGCACAAATAAGTAAAATATAGTAAAATGTAATTATTGATATGTAACAAATTCCTTTCTAACATTAAAACAAGTGTATATGATAAATTAAACAAAACATATAGAGGGCATTTAAGGGGAGGAAGTCATATCAATGAAAAAATGTATCTTCTTGTATATGTGTATACAGATAACCTAAGTAAATCTTAAGGGCAACATATACCAAATTAAAACATTTTGGTGCATCAGATTGCTGAAAGCTAGAGCTTAATTTACACACTATTGGAAACAGTGAGAGCCATTGACCATTCTCACACACTAGCTGCAGCAATGTAAAGGGTGCACCTTTCTTGTAAAAAACAATTTAGCAATGACTATGAATATTTTAAGCATGCTAACTCTTCAACCCAACAATCACTTTTAGGTATCAATCTTTTTTTGAATGCAGGGGATGATTGTGTCATAAATGGCAGTGATGAGAACCTGCTTCCAGTTCAGTACCCAGGGATCACTCCAGGCATCACCTGGGGACCAGGTAATGCTTACGACAGAACCTAGGTATCCTGCATGCAAAGCATGTGCTTAGCCTATTGACTTATCTCTCTGACCCTTAGGTATCTATCACTAAGAAATATTCACATATGTATGTTCCAGAATGTTTATTCCAACAGTTTTCTACTTGGAGAAAGAAAGGAAATGATCACTTGGAAAATTTTAAGCACATGTTATGACATTGTGTCATAGCTTAAGAGAATTAAATAGATTCTTAAGTGTACAGATGCCAGTGGTAAATCAATACATATAGGAATTTTTCATACTTGTGAAAAAATAGAACTCAGAACTCCCTTATATTTGAGATATAAACCACTCCAATGCTAAGCATTACACTGAATAATGGACTGGAATTGGGGTGGAGGTAGATGATTTAAGACAGATTTTTCAATCTATTATTCCAATGTAATTTTAAAATTTTGTTTTATTTGTATATAAATGTTTGCCCATATGTCTTTTTCTATATGGCCTATACGCCAACTGGAAAATACAATTTTAAAATTTAAATTTTTTAATTTAAAATTAATAGTAGCAAAGCATGAGTAAATAAATATATGTGTACTATATAAGCATATATATAACATTGCCATAATTGTATATATCAAAATAAATAATTGATAGATTATATTTTAAAATAAATCATAAATACAGAAGAAGGTAACTCTAGAAACATACAAAATAATGGGGCAGTTAATTATTTTCAAAGCATGACACCAAAGACATGAAGGAATAGATTAAAAAATATGATAATTTAAATCCCTTTATCTCATTAAAAAGCACCATGTACAGAACTAAAAGGTAAGAAGAAAACTTAAAAGATACAATTATAAGATATGTAAAAGACAAAGGGTTAAAATCTTTGATAAATGATGATATTCTACAACTCAAAAGAAAAATTCAAATAACTAAATTGAAACCACACAGAAGACATTAAAAAGGTAATTCACCAAAGAACTATAGCCATTCCATTAAAGATATAGAGATAGATAACTACACAGAAAGACAAATACATTTATATATTAAGTTTAAAAAATTGAAAGCATAATAAGATACTTATTATGGCATATCAAATTGGCATTGATTTATTAAATAACACTCAGTACTGGGAGAGTAATTAAAGGGGTCTCATGGATAGAATGCTTGCCTTGAATGTGGCCAACCCAAGTTCCATCCCTGGCACCCACATGGTCCTCAAATTCCACCAGGAGTGATCCTGCTATGCAGAACCAGGAGTAAGCCCTGAGCACCACTGGGTGGGGTGTGGCCCCCAATTATTTTCAAAGGGGTCTGCCATAATTTGTGTTTAGAGATTGTAATTTGACATAGCATGCCTGAGAGGCAGAGCCCTTTGGCAACAGATACAAATATCTTCAAATGTGCATTCCCTCTAACCCAGCAACTCCACATCCAGCAATTAAACCTAAGGAAATAATTTAAAATGCTTACTAAAATTTAGTTAAAATTATATTCATCAAAGTGTCATTTATAACAGTACAAGCTTCCCCTTCTTCCTTGCCTGCTGCCAAAGACAGGAGAGAATGAGGTGGGGGTACTAGGAAATCTGGGGAAGGAAATTAGGCAGGATGCCTTCCAAAAGATGAATGCAGTAGAAAAGAGCTTTGCAAGATTAGGAGGTCTCCAGGTACCCTTTCAGCAGAACAAGGTACGAAATGTATGCCAGCAGGTACACGGAATCTCATAGGCAGATCTGTGCTGCAGATGGTGACCGGAAATAAACCCTTCAGATTCAAAACCTTTTTTTTTTTCTTTTGGGTCACACCTGGCAATGCTCAGGGGTTATTCCTGGCTCTAGGGCTGGAGCGATAGCACAGCGGGTAGGGCGTTCGCCTTACAAGCGGCCAACATGGCTGACCTGAGTTCGATTCCTCCGCCCCTCTCGGAGAGCCCGGCAAGCTACCGAGAGTATTCGATATGCCAGACACAGTAACAACAAAGTCTCCAATGGAGACGTTACTGGGCCCGCTCGAGCAAATCGATGATCAACGGGAGGGCCTTCTTCTTCTTCTCCTTCTATTCCTGGCTCTACCCTCAGGAATGACTCCTGGCAGTGCTCAGGGAGACCAGATGGGATGCTGGGAATCGCACCCTGGTTGGCCGCATGCAAGGCAAACACCCTACCAGCTATACTCTTGCTCCAGTCCCAGAACCTCTGGCTTTTTGTTATTCATTAATCTACTTACTCATCCACTGACCAAATATTTAGTGAGCAACTACTCTATGCAAAACACCATTCTAGACACCAGCAAAGGATAGAAAGATAGGGAGAACTGAATAGAGGGATGGGTAAATGAATGGGAGGGTGGATGGATGGGTGGGTGGTGTGTGGATGGATAGATGAATGAATGGTGGATGACTCATAAATTAAAAAAAGAAAGAAGAAGGATTATAATTCAGATGTTAGAGCACAATGATTTTATTCCTCTTCTTCATACACCTTGCCCTCTATCTCTATCAGTTGCAACTCACAGTTTTTATAAGATTTCAAGAAAATGTGAGTGGCATTAGAATAGAGTGATGAATTTTTTTTTTTTTTTGCTTTTTTGGGTCACACCCAGCAATGCTCAGGGGTTACTCCTGGCTCTGCACTCAGGAATGACTCCTGGCGGTGCCCGGGGGACCATATGGGATGCTGGGAATCGAACCTTGGTCAGCCACATGCAAGGCAAACGCCCTACCCGCTGTGCTATCACTCCAGCCCCAGAGTGATGCATTTTAAAATTGGCGGGGAGGGTGGGGGACATCTAGCAGTTATCAAGGCTTACTCCTGATTCTATACTCAGTTATCACTTCTGAAGGGCTGGGAGGACCACATGGGGTGTGCCGGAAATTGAACCTGGGCCAGTGGCATGTGAGGCAAATGCACTACCCAATGTACTATCCCTTTGGGCTGAGAGTGAGGACTTTTACTTCCAGAGAAAAGGTCACTGCCTAGAGAAGGAATACAGGTAGAGCACTAGAAGGAGAGAATTGAAAGGAATAGGATGGGTAGGAAGGGGATGGGAACAACTGACCTGGGCATACTCCATAACTAGATACCAGGAGGTTGTCAAAACTAGTGCAAAAGAATGTTTAACACTCAGGTGTGGGCACCCAGAATGTCAAGTTAATGAAGAAAGATCTGAAAGGCCAATTATACTCGATTCTCCACCCTCTCTCCTATGGTCTTTGAGGGTGTATTTTCTCGTTGGGAAGAACTGATCACACTTTCTCTAAACCTCTATGCATGATGTGTCTGTGCACACGCATTTATTGCAACCACCAGGTCAGAGGGAACAAAACCCAGTAACCTCCCATGAGCCAAGGTTAAGAATGTCAGTGCTCACATAAGACAGGGGGGAAAAATCGCAAATATCACCTAAACACTCATCCCCAGAGCTTGATAAAATAAATAAATCCTGACAGTTCTTCAAGCATTCTTGCGATCATCAAAAGGTGCAGGAATATCTTGCTATGCATGACAAGAGTGCAAAAGGACAGAGAAAACCAAGCAGCTGATTGTGAAACAGCATTGCGGTACTAGCCCACTTTTCAGTTATATACACCAAAAACATAAACATGAATCTGTCTGGAAGGCCACACAAAGCGAACATCTCTAAAGAATTTCCATTTTCTTCTTGCTACTTGTCTCTATTTTCTGTTCAGGATAATAATCGCATACATGTAAGAAAAATTAGCAAAATGTGTAGAAACGAAAACCAAGCATCATCCTCATCCACAGGTATTCCTGCATTCAAAGTGCCAGTGGGCCCAGTAGTCAGGAGCACAGGACATGTGCTGTGAGATGGGGGTATGGGTGTTTGCTGACTCCTGGGTTCTAGAGACTCCTGCTAGAGCCAGCTGCTGTGGTCCAGGTTACAAGTGAAAGCAGAAGAGGCATAAGAGACAATAATTTCTGCAACAGCCAAAATTCTTTCTTCATATAGGAAGTAGCAACATCTGACATTTGTCCTGTTGGGGCACTAGGGCTGGGAAGTGGCTCTGCTTCTCCTCTTATCCTGCACTTCCTTCCAAATCATTTAGGAATTAAACAGTTTTCCTAACACCATTAGGACTTTTACATGTGCAATGAGCAAGCAGTCTGTGGCCCTGGATTTAAATGAGCAGCAGTCACTGAGCAGATCCAGAGGGACAGTGCCAAGAGGGGCGGTGGCCTGTCCCCAACGCACACCTGAACACCTTTCATTTTCCTTAAAAGAAAAGGCCAAATAGACTCTCAGAGCAGCCGGGAGATGACCCCAGTCTCTACCAATTTTCTCAAACCTCAGCACTAAAAATGTGCATTTCCCAGTTTAGGTATAAATGATGTATCCTGAAGATATACAATTCCTGAATCTCTCTGCTGTATCCTGGCCCAGTACAAAGGAATACGATGCCCATGGCCACCTCACTTCCCAGCACTCCAGTATGGCTCCTATCAAACTCTGCTCTCTGGGGTCTGAAGGAAGTGGTGTGTTCAGTAGGGTCACACCTTGGGCCCCTACCATCTAGATCTGCACATCAACAGACACCAAGGAGGAGGCTGGCCTAGGAGAGCAGCAGTCTTGAACGGTTTACACTTCTGGAAGCTTTCCCTAAAAGAAACTGTCCCTCAGGCCCACTGTCCATCAGACCCACTGTGGAGATGGACCTGCCTCCTGAGGTTTCTTCCAGTCCTATGAGCTGAAGATGTCTGTACCAGGAAGGTTCCAAGTTTGGGGTGGCCATGAAATGATGGTAATGGGGTGCTGCTGCTTCCTGTACACTTCATGTTCAGCTAAGTGCCCTCAGCACCATCAGATACTGGCTTTCTACCCATGGTATACTTGAAGGAATCAGGCACACCCCTGATAAATGGGATAGTCTACCTCTTATGGCAGTGTACCTGGAAGCCCAGGTGCCTCCCACTAGCAACCACGGAGGAGTCTGGACTCCCCAACCAGGCTGGAAACCCTCCAGAAGGCAGGGTGAATGCAGAGCTAGGTCTGTGCCCAAGGCAACATGGGCCTGAGACCACCTCGTGTGTCCTGGTTCCTGGTATGACACACGAGAGACATGGAGACAATACAGAGAATGTGTAGTAAGGAGATTTTAGGACCAAAGGTGGGGGTGGAGGAAAGTCTCAAAGGTTCTGCTGATGAATTCACCTTAGAGTCCCTCGAGTTTGTCAGTAAGAGCCTATGCAAGCCTCAGGAAGCACCACATGCTCACTGAGCATCCCCATGTGGCCGAGCACCCCAGGTGACCCCACTGTCCCTGGACTGGGCACTCCATGTGGCCCTGCTGTCCCAGGAGATGCCAGCAGCCTCGCATCACAGGCCTCCAGCAGTCCCGCCGCCAGGAACATGAGAACCGGGGACCAGAAGCACAGCCAAGCATGTGAGGCAGCAGGAGGCCCCCGTGGGGTCTGATTTGAGGATGACAACTCCACAGCAAGCATGCAGTTCCTCACTCCCCACCTGGTGGCCAGTAACTCACTTAAACTTGCAAACCTAAGCCTGGGCTGGCCCAAGGGTTTGGTTTTCAGCAGCCCGACAGGAAAGTCAGACAGCGATACTATCCCCTATGGAGCTCTCTCCCGTATCTGAAGGAAGACAGTCCTGCTCACTCCATGTCATAAGTATGAGAGTTTCCTCTGCTTAAGAAACCAGGGCACAAGCCCAAGCACAGCACACGTATCTGAACAGTGTGAGGTTGTGAGCTCAGTTCCTAGCACTGTGTACCACCCACTCAGTACCTCACCCTCAGGCCCATCTGCTTGGGCCAAACCCTTACCTGGAGTGGTCCCGTCCTGCTGGGCACTGCTGGGGAAGGGGGCCCTACAAACAGAAGAAACTGGGAAAAGAGAGAAACATTCTCACATAGCCTTTGGCCTTTGGCTCTCATTCTCCTCCTTGCAGAATTTGGGGGGGGACAAGTTTGGACTTTCAAAGGACTGCCTTGTCTTCTTTGCACATTTTTATGAAATGATGTAAGGAGGCAACTTCTGAAAAATATTGTGATGTCGGAAATTGCAGACCGCTGAATGAGGGCTATGTGTCTGCTGGCTGTTCAATACCCAGTTGACATACACTTCAGAGGCGGGAGCCAACAGTCTGTTCTTATGCCATATTTAAACAACTGCCAGTAACCACCTCCAAGAGTACTCATCCTCAAGGTGCTCCCAGCCATGTGTTCCTTTCTGGGTGCAAAAGCGATGGGGTCATCAGCACTCCTGCCAGCAGCCAGAGGAATGGCAACACCCCCATGTAAACATTTACCTCTGGATGACAAGAAGTCTACAATGAGGGTGGGAACCACTCTGGGAATGGCCAACAGGTGAGCAGTACCCTCCAACCCTGTCTACAGCCACAGGAAACACCACATGGTGGGTTTCCATCCGATTCTAAAACACGTAAGGACTGTTTTAATTTTCAGAATTGATGACCAATGCGCATATACATTTTTGAGAGTTAGGGATTGGGCTAAGGGAACAATACAACTCAGCATGTTTGGGGGAAAGACAGCGGGACCATGTGCAGAGGCTGTGAGGGACGTGTGTGCAGGGGCTGTGCGCAGAAGACAGGGGGATTGCATCCCCAACTGCGTGCACACAGGCGCTGCCAGGGTTCCCTTCAAGGAGGGGAAACAGGAAGTTGTGAGCGTCGGAACAGGTTGTTCCGAATGATCAGACTCCCCACACACTTTAAGGATGAGCACTGTTTTCTCCTAAAAGGGTAAAACGGAATCTTCTTCTCGCCATTCTGAGGCTGCTTTAGAAGTATTATGCTGTTACAGATTTCAAAAGGTTAGCTTCAATGAACCTGACATCAGTATAACCCAAAATAACCCATTCAAGAGAAAAGTAAGAAATAATTGCTGTTTTCTCTTTTTTTCCCCTCTGCTATATTGCTATAATGATTTTGCATAACAGATTGAACAAAGTGCTGTTGTGACAGGTGGTAGAATTCAGCTAGTAAGCACCGAGACAGGGTTCAATTTAGTTTGTGAATCCTTTAATTGTTGTGCAGCTAATTAAAGAAGGTTCTTTACACTCGCAAGTGTTTACCGTTGCTAGTATGCATACATGAAAAATTAAATTGTGCCTTCAAGGGCTGAGAACTATAGAAAAATCATAGCTGAGGCTGCAACATGCTTACCAGCTCAAAATAGCTGCTTTTCACAATTGGAATTTGTAAAACTTTTTGCTAAGCAAATATAGAGCTAATTAGAAGTGTTCGTTGGACCAATTAACATTTAAATAAATAAGCCATATTGCACATTTCACAGTCTTTATTTAATGATGCTTCTAACTCTTTGGAAAGATTCTCTTAAGTACAAATAAGTTGTCATAAAAATGAAAGATAAAAATAACCCCATAACAGTATATGCTATTTTTTCCTTTTTTGCCTTGAAGTCCTGTGCAAAAAACTCTCTACCTATTGAAGAAGAAAAGGAGGGAAATACACAGCACAGCGACCACCCACAATCTACGTCCCCCTTTCATCTGCTCTAGGTACCTTTCCCCCTTTTTTGAACAGAAACAGAACAACATATTTTATTACTATTTCAATTGTTATGATAATTCTGCTTACTTACGGTTTTTACCCCATGATAGAAAAATCTGTTTTAGAAAATCCCACTTTAATCTGAGAACATGCGTAAGCAAGGCAAGGAAGAAGAGGAAGACCAAAAACAGCAGTGAGTGGAGCGAGCCGCAGAGTAAGCGGCTCCGGGAGTCCCTCCCACGCGCTCCTGCTCCTGCGCAGAGCCCAGCCCGTCCCGGGTACCCCCTCCTTTCCTTCACCTCCATTTCTGGAGCAGCCTGTGGCTGCAGAAGGTGGGGAGCCTAACTTGCACCAGGGGCCCTTGCTTTTTCTCTCTTGAAGACCAAGATGCACAGAAGAAAGAAACAGATGAGAGACCCAAAAGTAGCCCCAACAAGTATGGCCAACCTAGGTGTGATGAAAGAGCAAAAGCAACTCAAAGCAATGAACGATGTTTTCGACAAATAGCGCTGGTTAAAACCTTGGGTCCCAAAAGGAGAGAGAGAACAAAAGGGAATGCCCTGCCATAGAGGCGGGGTGGGGTGGAGGGGACGTGGTGGGGGTGGTGGGAGGGATGCTGGGACCATTGGTGGTGGAAAATGGGCACTGGTGGAGGGATGGGTACTCGACCATTGTATGACTGAAACGTAAGCATGAAAGTTTGTTAAGTCTGTAACTGTACCCCACGGTGATTCACTGATAAAAATTAAAAAAAAAAAACCTTGGGTCCGAAGAGAAAGTCCATCAGCTAAGGCACTTACCTTACATGCAGCTGACCCGGTTTGATGCTCAGCACCACATGTGGTCCCCAAAGCACAGCCAGGAGTGCTCCCTGAGCACAAAGGCAGGAATAATCTCTGAGCACTGAGCACTGCTAGGTACTAGTCCCCAAAATACGAACTATAAAAAAAACTAATTAAATTCATATATGTCCATTGCGGCTGGGCAATAGCACAGCGGTAGGGCGTTCGCCTTACAAGCGGCCAACATGGCCGACCCAAGTTCGATTCCTCCGCCCCTCTCGGAGAGCCCGGCAAGCTACCGAGAGTATTCGATATGCCAGACACAGTAACAACAAAGTCTCCAATGGAGACGTTACTGGGCCCGCTCGAGCAAATCGACGATCAACGGGAGGGCCTTTACCTTTTATGTTCATTAAAAATTTTAGACCTTGATCTAAAGCTCACATGTTATAAAAAATTATCTTGAAATGCACCATATTTTGATATAAAACATATAATTTTTTGAAGATAAATGAAGAAAAACTCATCAGCACTTGGGTCTTGGCAAACAGCACTCAGTGACACCAAAAGCATAATCCATAAAAGTAAAAGATCAATAGACTGGATCTTGTAAAAACAAAATTTGCTCTACAGAAGACCTTAGGCTAAGAATGTGAAAAAGACAAGCTACAGATCAGGAGAAAATAGTTATAAACTGCATATCTGATATCTATGTGCATATATAAAGATCTCCTGAAACTCAGCTTGACAAACATATAAAACAAATGATATAATTAGAAAACAGGCAAGAGACAAGGCCAGACATTTCACAAAAAAGGACATATGGTTGGCAAATAAGCACATAAAATTGATCCAAATCCCTAGCCATTAAAGAAACAAAAATCAAAGCCAAAATTAAATTAAAGTTTAAAGCCAAAATGTCAGGAACCGGAGCAATAGTTCAGCAGGTAGGGCATTCGCCTTGCATGCGGCTGACCTGTGTTCTATCCCTGGCATCCCATATGGTCCCCCGAGCACTGCAGCAATGATTCCTGAGTGCAGAGCAAAGAGTAACCCCCTGAGTATTGCCAGGTATGGCCCAAAACCAAAAAAAAGAAAGAAAGAAAGAAAGAAAGAAAGAAAGAAAGAATCATTTCATAACACACCTACTAAAAGTTAAAATTTAAAAATATATCAGCACAATACCAAATTCTGTCTAAAGTATGCAGAAACTGGGTCTCTTGTATACTACTGGCCCAAATCTAAAATGGTACAGTCTCTCTGAAAAATAGTTTTGTATTTCTTTAAAAATAAAACAGAAATGGGGCTGGAGCAATAGCACGGCGGGTAGGGCATTTGCCTTGCACGAGGCCAACCCAGGTTCGATTCCCAGCATCCCATATGGTCCCCTGAGTACCGCCAGGGGTAATTCCTGAGCACAGAGCCAGGAGGAACCCCTGTGCATTGCCGGGTGTGACCCAAAAAGCAAATAAATTAATTAAAAAAAAAAACAGAAACTCTTAATCATGCAACTGGCTCTAAGTATGTATCTTAAAGAAATAAAACTCTGCTTCCACATAGAAATATGCATACTCAGTGGCTTTATTCATAATATTCAAGAGTGACAAATAACTGAGATGGCCCATAATGGGTAAAAGATAAAACAAGCTGTGGGCTGTGCCATGGAGTACTATTCAGCAATGTAAAGGAATAAACTACTGATGAACTCAGCAACCTGGGGAGATCACAAGGGTTCTGTGCTGGCCCTTCAAAAGCCAATGTCAAACATTCACTTTACATTAACCAATTTATAGAAGATTTTCAAACTGAAAAAAAATCAAAGGTCAGTTAAAATGATGCTATAAATTAGTCTTTGTCTTTAAATAAATACAAACACAAGGGATCCATATGCCTTCCATCCCTCTCCTATCATTCCCAGCACTCACACCTTACATAAGACAATGCCATACCATAACCAGAAAAGTGACCAACTTCATTCAGATTTTACTAGTTTGCTCTCATTTGTGTGTGCATATGTGTGTGTATATTTAGTTCTATGTAGTTTTATCCCACGCAGTTTTGTTTGACAAAACAGACAGCAGATCAGGCTAAGTGAAGAGCTCGAGCCTCTGTAATTTCTTCCATCAAACCCTCCTATTTATAATGCAGAGTACAGGTTTCGATACTAAATTAGTGTGTGTTTGTAAATCCAAAGATTTCAGAAATAAACTTGGGGAAAAGTACACCTCTTCTGTCACTGAGTCTCAAGCCAGAGTTGCCACCACTCCCTGAAGTGACCAGTTCTGACAAATAACAAAGCTCAGCTTTCCAACCTGAGTGTCCTCGAGGAGGCAAAGCACTGGGCTCTGGCCAGAAGGAGGGAGGAAGGGCAGGCTTGCAGCAAGGTCTGGAGAAAGCCTATCAGAAAGCCCTGACCCAGCGGGATGGAGGCGGGGCACACCCGGGACTAGGGCTCCTCTTCCCCAGCCCACTCCAGATTCTTTCCCTGGTATCAGGACCCTGGGACCCTTGGTGGTTGGCAATCTACTTAAAGCCATTCAGTGGAAGATGGAGAGAGAATATGAAGAGGAAGAAAAGCAAACCACAAGCTTCTAGAAGTTCAAGTTAATCCAGAAAATAGATCTCAATTTGGACATCTCCTTTTAAAAGGATTATCATCTGACCCTGGAAATCTGCCTCTCCAGGGCCACAAGATAGGCCAATTCAGCCTCCTGGCACAGGGAAGGAGGAAAGTGAGGTTGGGCACAGTTGCCACACCCGCCACGTCCCTCTGCTCTAGGAAAGAGCTGAATTTTTTGCTTCTTTGTCTTAGTGCTGCCGTGGCATCAAACCTAGGGCCTCACACCAAGGCAAATGCTCTAATACTGAGCAGCATCTCTCAGGCTCGCATTTTTTGTTTGATGAAAAAACTTTGAAAAACATAACAGAGGGACCAGGGATGTGGCTAAAAGGGAGAGAGTGCATATGTAGTGGGACTCTGGCTTCAATCTCTGACACTGCTTGGTATCAGAGCACCTGGCCCACACGCTGAGTATGACTGGGGGAGACTCTCTCAAAAAAAACCAACAGGGCTAGGAAGATGGCTTAGAGGGGTTAGAGCTCATGTTTTGCATGTGGAGGGCCCGGGTTTGAGTTCATTATATCACATGCTCTCTAGAGCACTTAACAGGAACTAGCCTCTAAGCTCAGTTGAGTATGACCACCCTGCCCACCCCCAAAGAGATAAAATACCTAATGGAATAAACTGATCAAATGATTTCTAGGATCATGAAACTATTCTGCATGATGCTGCAATGGTGCCATAGCACATTGGTTCAAATCCATAGAACATGCACTGTCATGAGGGAACCCTAATATGTACCAAGGATACCACATGTAGATGATGTGTCAGAATGGGCTCAGAAACTATTACACAGGTAAGCTCTCATACCAGGGAGCTGTGGGTAGGTTGTCTGTGTTCGGAGGTCCGGGGAGTTATGGGAACTCATCACAGTTCTTCCATGAACCTAAAACTGCTCTGAAACACAAATTTTATTCTTCTAAAAGACCATAAGGTAAGGTAAGGCCCTCCCGTTGATTGTCGATTTGCTCGAGCGGGCCCAGTAACGTCTCCATTGGAGACTTTGTTGTTACTGTGTCTGGCATATCGAATACTCTCGGTAGCTTGCCGGGCTCTGCGAGAGGGGTGGAGGAATCAAACTCGGGTCGGCCATGTTGGCCGCTTGTAAGGCGAACGGCCTACCCGCTGTGCTATCGCTCCAGCCCTAATGAAAACAAAAAATATGTTATTTAGTTACCCTAAAAATTATACTACCAAATACTTAGCTTGCTTTAAAATAACAAAGCCCACAACTAAACAGAGCTGGAGAGAGAGAATCATGCTCCCAAGATTCAGCCAAGACACAGATGTGCATGATCTTGGGGATGTCTTCCATCATAACAGAGGCAACGCTGGATGGAAAAAACGGATTCTGGTGTCAAGTTGAAGGAGAATTACAGGTGTTAAGGCACTTACTTTGCATGCAAGCTGACCCCAGTTTGATACCCAGTGCCACATATGGTCCAGGAGCACAGAGCCAGAAGTAAGGCTGGAGCACTGCAGGGTGTGGCCTCTAAAACCAAATAAATAAATAAAGACCCCTGCACTAATTCTGAGCTCAATATTATTAAAGAGATAGCTGGGCTCTTGCAACAGAAGCAGACTCATGAGGCAGAAGGACCCTGACCAAAGGCCGGGGAGAACTCTGGGCCATGCCCAAGCACGCAGAACACTGGGCCAATTGCTATGCACAGTCAGGCCAACTTTGTGCATCTGTTGCAGGACAGGCCATTAAACTAAGCGAGCTGCTTCTCAAGGCTTTACTGAAGATGCTGCAAAGCAGAAGACAAAGGCCACGGCAATGTTCACAATAAGATACTACCTTTATGGTATCCCAAGGTGACAACGTTTTGGCTTTTAGGCCATAAAACTGTAAGGCCTCAAAGTGCCTATCCTAGGTCAGGCTCCCTTTTTGTTGTTGTTTAGGTAACAAGGTGACAATAGTGTCAATATGTATGGTTCTGAATTTTAGTTACTGCACCTCGCCATCAACAAGTGCCCAATGTCTTCCACATCTGTCCTTACGTCACTTCCAATCCACCTTGTCATTAGCCTCCTCCCTCACTGCTTGGCAACTTCAGTTTTATATTTTAAAGTCAATATTTTGTCATCTTGGGCCAGAGCAATAGTACAATAGTACAGCGGGTAATAATAGTGCAGACGCAAATATCTGACCTTGGTTGGATCCCTGGCATCACATACGGTCTCGGAGTTCCTCTGGGAGTGATCCCAGAATGCAGAACCAGAAAACCGGTAAGAAACTGAACCAGTAAGAACCAAAATGCAGAACCAAAAAACCAGTAAGAACCAGAATCAGTCAGACATGAGCACTGCTGGGTGTGACTTGACTCCTACCTACCCCCTACCCTCCAAAAAAAGATTTTTGTCATTATTTGACACTGTCTATTCCCTCATTTTGTCTCTCTGTATACCAAAAATGAGTGAGGTTATCTAGTTCTCCTTCTGGCTCACTTTATTCAACATGATGCCCTTCCATTCCCAGTTACAGTGAACTGTAAGATTCCAGTTTTCCTTATATTAACTCCTTTTTAAAATAAATTACTTTATAGTGCAGGAGGGGCTGGAGCGATAGCACAGCGGGTAGGGTGTTTGCCTTTGCATGTGGCTGACCCTGTCAACCCAAGTTCGATTCCTCTACCCATCTCAGAGAGCCCAGCAAGCTACCGAGAGTATCTCACCTGCACAGCAAAGCCTGGCAAGCTACCCATGACATATTTGATATGCCAAACACAGTAACAACAAGTCTCACAATGTTACTGGGCCCGCTTGAGCAAATCGATGAACAACAGGAGGACAGTGACAGGACAGTGACAGTGCTAGTGCAGGAGATATAGGGTACTTGTCTGCATGTGATCAATGCTTATTTGATCCCTGATATCACACACTGTCCCTTGAGCTCCATCAAAAGTGATGCCTGAGAGCAAAGTCAAGAAATAAGGGCTGAATACTGCCACATGTGACCCAAAACCAAAAAACAATTAATATATGATATAGATGACAAGAAAATTAGTAGCAATTAAAGTTATTCTATGGGAGGTTGTCCCTTCCATTTCTGGTAAAAAAAAAACACAAGGACTAGAACCTTCAGTCCAATGACACAAAACACATATATTCAGGGAAGCAAAACTCACTGGCTCAGCTGCCTTGCCACCAGCTTCTCGGACACCACCTTTCTTCTCAGGAGTAACATACTCCTAAGTTCTGGAGCCCAGATGGGAACCAGGCACCTGTGATCCCAAATCCAGGGTCCTCACCTTGAAGCCACAGGCTAACCAGCGTGTTTCTTTATTGGCACTTCTCAGGGCTGGAGCACTGATCTGGGAGCAGAAGAGCAACTGCTCCCGTATGTCAAGATGTACCATTTATAGGCAGAATGAACAATTTCCCCCCACCAAGTGGAAAATATTGATGTTTTCTCTTTTTCTTGGTGGGGAACACATTGTGGCACCTAGGGGCATCAGAAAAGGATACCAAAGAAAGAATTTCCCTGGCCATGATGGAACAGACCAATAGAAGCACCTGGGTTAGTCCTGTAGCTGGGGGGGGGGGGGGGGGCGGAGGAAGGGAAGGGTGGTTGGGGGCTGGGGACAGGGAAACAGCAACCTGGGTAGGTAGGAACTTGGGAGAGGGTTGTTTAAGGACATGAACACTTACATATGTAAATCTAGTAATTATACACCCACACATATAGACACCTAACCACCCATTTGTTCACACAATTACCCAATTTGTATGGGTTCACAAGAGATAAGTAGACAATAGGTGGGCACACCTGTTGGACAGACTTCAGGAAATGTTAAGTAATCCTTTAATAAGAAGGGAGGAAATTCACTGGTGCTGGGAAATGTACACTGGTGGAAGAATGGGTGTTGGAATACTGTATTACTGAAAGCGAATCATGAGCATCTTTGAAAGGTTCTATCTCACAGCGATTCCATAGAAAAGTTTTAAAAAAAAAGAATGGGGGGGGGGGCTAAAATCCTTCAAGGACCAAAACCAAGGGTGGTTTGTTAAAGACCTATACCATGCACTGCCCCAGGAAGAACCCAGGCATTGTTCATCCGGCTGGTTCTGTGGCCCAAGCAACTTCCGGGGCTCTTTCCTGCCTGACCCACTGCCGCTCTGATTCAGTCTCCACCTCTGGACCTGAGACATCTCCTTACTGCCCCCAGACCAGCCTCGTTCCTCAGAAAGTTCATACTATTCCTTGCAGGCTCACTGATGTCCAAATTCGCTCATGCCTTCCTTCCCCTGTCTTACTCCCATTCCCCACCTTCTGAGTCACGCAGCTCCTGTGTGTTTTCCTTGGTCTGCTGTTCTTCCCTGTACTTTACCCACTGACCTGAATTGGCCAGAAAGCTCCGAGAGTGCCAGGAAACTGTGATTTTGCATTTATCCATGTGAGTTTCTGAGAAGTGTTGTTCCCTGCTCCAGCCCAAAGCTCCAGGAAAGCAGCAGTCATAGCCCCGGGGCACAGGGGAGGTTCAGTCAAATCTTTGGGGATGGAAGAGTTAAAGAATGAGCATAAGAAAGGAGGAAGAGAGGAAGGGGAAGGGAGGAAGGGAGGGGGGAGGAAGGCAGGGAGAGAGGAAGGCAGGGAGGGAGGGAGGGAGGGAGGGAGGGAGGGAGGGAGGGAAGGAGGGAAGGAGGGAAGGAGGGAAGGGAAGGAGTGAGGGAAGGAGGGAGGGAAAGAAGGAAGGAAGGAAGGAAGGAAGGAAGGAAGGAAGGAAGGAAGGAAGGAAGGAAGGGAGGGAAGGAGGGAAGGGAAGGAGTGAGGGAAGGAGGGAGGGAGGGAAAGAAGGAAGGAGGGAAGGAAGGAAGGAAGGAAGGAAGGAAGGAAGGAAGGAAGGAAGGAAGGAGGAGAGAAGGAAGGAGGGAGGGAGAAGGAAGGGAGGAGGGAGGGAGGGAGGAAAGGAGGGAGGGAGGAAGGAAGGAAGGAAGGAGAGAAGGAAGGAGGGAGGGAGGGAGGAAGGGAGGGAGAGAGGGAGGGAGGGAGGAAAGGAGGGAGGAAGGAAGGAAGGAAGGAAGGAAGGAAGGAGGGAGGGAGGGAGGGAGGGAAGGAGGGAGGGAGGAGGGAGGGAGGAGGGAGGGAGGAAGGAAGGAAGGAAGGAAGGAAGGAAGGAAGGAGAGAAGGAAGGAGGGAGGGAGGGAGGAAGGGAGGGAGAGAGGGAGGGAGGGAGGAAAGGAGGGAGGGAGGGAGGAAAGAAGGAAGGAAGGAAGGAAGGAAGGAAGGAAGGAAGGAAGGAAGGAAGGAAGGAAGGAGGGAGGGAGGGAGGGAGGGGGAGGGAGGGAGGGAGGGAGGAAGGGAGGGAGAGAGGGAGGGAGGGAGGGAGGGAGGAAGGGAGGGAGAGAGGGAGGGAGGGAGGAAAGGAGGGAGGGAGGGAGGAAAGAAGGAAGGAAGGAAGGAAGGAAGGAAGGAAGGAAGGAAGGAAGGAGGGAGGGAGGGAGGGAGGGAGGAGGGAGGGAGGAGGGAGGGAGGGAGGGAGGGAGGAAGGGAGGGAGAGAGGGAGGGAGGGAGGGAGGGAGGAGGGAGGGAGGGAGGGAGGGAGGAGCCCCTCTTCTGGACTCCTTTGCTTATGCTTCTCACAAGTTTTCCCTGATCTCCGGGCTCCCTCCAATAAACCGAGAACATGGCGTGAGCAGAACCGGGGCCTCGGAACCAGTAAGCTCTGTGTTTAACAAATGAATGAATGACAAACAAATTGCTGTGACCCTCAGAACTGCTCCCCTTACTCAGCACCTAGAACTCCCATAAATCCTCACACATCCCCAGAGACAGCTTCCCATCCAGGTGCCCTGGGAGAGAGGAGTGAATGAGTGATCGTGTGCCAACAGAGTACACAAGCCGTTTCCCAAATGCCGATGCGTGTTTAGCATTCACACAA
This sequence comes from Sorex fumeus, assembly GCF_029834395.1. Taxonomy (NCBI): domain Eukaryota; kingdom Metazoa; phylum Chordata; class Mammalia; order Eulipotyphla; family Soricidae; genus Sorex; species Sorex fumeus. Next base: position 26,096,731 of record NW_026606179.1, read on the forward strand.
TCTTACTGCGGTCGTTTTATTTGAAGTTACCAAGCAATTTAAAAATTAAATGAACATGCACCCTGTCATATTTTGATCTGACTCTGCACTAATTTTCAGAACAGAGAAAAACTAGTTAATTACTATTTTGTACCACAGTCCTCTCCTTTCTTCCACTGTATGTAATGTCGTCAAATAAAGAAGTTACTCTGGTGCAATTTTCATCTCTAGAAATAAAGCAGCACTTAAAACTCTTTGTTTGGGAGTTTAATTTTAGCTCACTTAAGAGCAGTTATCTGATGTCCTTGTAGGAACAGAGACACCCTGGAAGATTGGGAAATAACACAGAGAGGGAGTAGGCAGGGCCAATGTCAGCACCACGGGGCCGGACTTTGCCATCTAGAGGACAGGGCGCGGCATGAAGGCCTGACCCACGGAGACCAGAGGCAGGAATTTCGGTTGCAGCCGCCCAGCCCGCCTCTGCCCCCTCAGACGGGGCCTGTGCTCTGTCTCCGCACGGCTCTGTCTTCAGGCTCAAGTTTGTGGTCTCCTTAATGAAATCCCTGTGGTGGCTGCTGCACCCCTACTTTTGTAGTTTAGACTCAACCGCAAAATCTTTCGACCCCCACCGTCCCCGCCCCTGCGGATTTGTGGTTTCCGTTTGGTTTCCCTGCAAATTCTGGATGACACCCACTGGGGCCCTGGAGTTTCCCCAGGGGATGTCTTGACATCGCTAAGCGCTGCAGCTCTGTGGCTGAGAACACACCTACCTCTCTGCTTTACAAGCTCCAGGGCCGTTGGAACCCCACTTCTCTAGCCACCAGACAGCCAGAGCCCCAGTGGGGAGCTGACGAGCCTTGCTCTTGGCAAATGCGTTTTTGAAGACATATTTTGTTTTGTTTTGCTTTGCTCTGTTTTGTTTTGTTTGGGGCCACATCCAGCAATGTTTCGGGGTTCCTCCCGGCTCTGTACTCAGGAATTACTCCTGGTGAGGATTGGGGGACCATAAGGGATGCTGGGATCAGGCCTGAGTCAGCCATGTGCAAGGCCAAGTGCCCTACCTGCTACACTGTCTCTCCGGCCCTCTCCTTTGAAGACCCTTACCCTCACAGAGGCTAGAAGGAGAACAGGGCACTTCTAAGCTGCATCCCTGCCCCTGAATTAATAGGATGTATCCACAGTGACAAGGGGTCAGATCATGTCCTAACCTACATACGTAGAGGGAAGAGTTAAAATCTGAACATGGTGATGCTTGGGGGCAGACTCCCTTTCTGAATTAATTCAAAGATGCCTTTTTTTCCTCCTCTAGGTTCCTCTCTTTCTTTCCCTTGACCTTTCTTCAGTCAGGCGTGTCCTGGTCCCCAGGTCACCTAGTCAGGTTAGGCCTTCTGTGAGAGTGCAGGGGACCCTCCACAGCCTCATCATGCTCACGAACTGCTTTGGGGACGGTGCCAGAGATGTGGCTGGTGGGGAAAGATCCCTGTCCAGGTACAGGGGTGACAATGGCTGTAAACCCCACCGTGACTGAAGCTGAGGGGCTTCCAGGGATTCTCTTGCCCCTAGACCGTGCTCCTGCAGAGTTCCCTAGAGAATAAATGTGAAAGCTGCCCCACCTTGAAGGGCATATGGAAGGGTTATAAAAGGTTATAAAGTGCTGGGAAGGGGGCAGGAGTGATAGCACGGCAGGTAGGGTGTTTGCCTTGCACACGGTTGACCCGGGTTCAATTCTTCAATTCCCAGCTACCCCTATGGACCCCGAGCACCACCAGGAGTAATTCCTGAGTGCAGAGCCAGGAGTAACCTGTGCATTGCCGGGTGTGATCTAAAAAGAAAAAAAAAGTGCTGGGAAGACTTCCATAGCACCCAAGTGCGGATTTCAGTGTGTTCTGACACCAGGATGGATGCTTCCAACCCTGAAATACACACCGCACTACACGAGAACCAGGGGTGATGACCAGTGCCCAAAGGTTTTGAACCATCTGAAAAACACAGAGCTACCAGTTCCTCCAGTTCTGCACATAACTCTCCAGCAGGGCAGGGATGTTGCTAAGGCCAAGAAGGACATTTGAGTCCAAAGAGTACAGCATGGAAGTCTCCTCAGGTCCCCAGATAGATGCCGGAGCCTCACTCTGCTACAGACTGAGGACTAACTCTCTCTCTCTCTCTCTCTCTCTCTCTCTCTCTCTCTCTCTCTCTCTGCATCTCTCAGGAATAAGGTGGGGACAGACAGCAGGTAGAGGGCAGGGCCAGGGCTGGAAGAGCCTAGAGCTAAGCTGGGGATATACCCAGGCCTGCCCTTCTACCCCTCAGACCTCCCGCTTTGGAGAGTCCCCCACACACGCTCTGCTTCCCCTGCCCCCCACAGAAACCCCTGCCCACCCCGCACAGAGCCCTGACCCTGAGCGCTTCATTCAATCCCACTGCTCTTACTGACTCCGGCTGCCTTTCTTCTCTTTCAAACCATTTGCAGCTTGAAAGCCTATTAAAAGGGAGCGAAGTCCCTAGCAGTTTTCATTTCAGAAGTTCCAGTGGATAGCCTGGACAGCTGAACTAAAGATTAAAGTAAAGAAAAAAGCAAATTGGCAGGATCCTCTCCCTCTTTCTGCTCCGTGCACTCTCAGACCCTCCCCACCGCTGCCCAGCAGGAAGAAGAATTCCAGAGCACTAAGTGCTTAGCAGGGAGAGTTTCGACTCCCCCAACCCCCTCCAGCAGGTGTCTCTCCCTTCCCTGATCATTCCTGAGGTCCTGAGCTGCCCCCCACCCCAGACTACCAGGGACTCAGGTGTACGCGGAGGAGGTCCCTGGCCACCAACTAGCACAGATCAGGGAAAACCTAGCAAAGCTGTGGCCTGCCCCCTCTCCTTCTGCTGGAACCTCTTCTTCCAGAGACTTTCACAGTCCCCCATCCTTTTCCCCCAATATGTCACTGCCATGCAGCCACCTGATCCTTCTGGAATGCAGAAGGCCAGAGAAGCCCTCAGCAATCTCTGTGTCAATCTGTGTATGCCTACAGGACCCCATAGAGATGGAAGAAGTGGGGTGTGGCAGGCAGAGGCTCCTTGGGGATTGCAGAGGCCAGGACACCATCCTTCAGTCACCCTAAGGACATGCAGCACTGATGGCACCAGACCTAGGTGCTGTCTCACTGCTCTGGTGAGACAGGCAGAGAGAAGGACCAAAATACACTGCCAGGGGCCAAAGCATTACTCACCTGCACGTAAAGGTAAGAGATTTCTGAGCTGAGATACGTGGACAAGACAAAGAACACCAGTGGGAAACATACATCTTAGACAAAATTAAAGGACTTTTTTTTTTTACATGGGTCTGTGCCCAGAATGGAAGAGGGAAGAGACATCATCTATGTTCCCAGAGTCAGCAAGGGTCTGTGATCAGCCCAGGACCACCCTGCAGGGAAGCCCTCTCCCAGAAGCCCTGCTTTGTTGCAACAGCGCCAGCCCTAAAGATGACTGCCAGGAATACCCTCGGCGGGGAGGAGCAGTTACCAAACAAGGTTCCACTGGAAGTTGCAGCTCAGACCAGGCCAGAAGCAAAGGCATGTGGGATATGAACAGAGTGGGCTCCCACACACTGGGGGGGGGCGTGGGGGTCTCACACCAGCTCGAGGGAAATAGGTGTCCATGTCCAGTCTCTTGTCTCTCTCTGTTCACCAAAGGAGTCGTGTGTATTGGGATATGGCTCTGCACCGGACTGTCCGATCAAGCCCTCAGACCTCTGGACAGACTTCCCAGAAGGAGAAGAACAGAGAGTCACTTGCAACAAAAAATGTGCAGTTACCAGCTATGCTAATGAGGCCTGGAAGGCCAGGGCTGAGGAAACCCATGACTGAATTCAACTTCCCATTGGCTGTTAGGAACTAAGCAGGAAAAAGGTGAAACAACTTTCACTACTCCCTCTCAGCCACTCAGACTAGCAGAGCAGTTTCCTTTTAATTTTGTTTTTGTTTTTCTTTCTGTTTTGTTTTCTTTGGTTTTGGGATCACACCTGGCAGCATTCAGGGCTTACACCTAACTCTGTGCCCAAGGATTACTCCTGGCAGAGTCTAGGGACCATTTGATACCCCAAGGATTAAACCCCCATCAACAAGCCAAGCGGTCTATCTGCTGCACTATCGCTCTGGCCAGCAGAATGATTTCCAAAGAACTGGTGTCTATGTAATAAGGCCCTCCCTGGCTCCCAGCAACCTCATCACACAGACAGACATTAGACCCGTCTAGAAGGACAGCCCCTGAACTGAAGAGGCTGGGGCCTCTCTCCCATGGAAGGGAGGGAAGAAGTGATCCCAGGGGGTGCAGAGATAGTACTTGATCTCCTACAGCTCCTGGATGGCTGACCCATGATAGGCGACAACTGTGGGCCACAGCTGAACATGAAAAACTCACCCCTGGGGCTGGAGCGATAGCACAGTGGGTAGGGCATTTGCCTTGCATGCGGCCAACCGGGTTTGATTCCCAGCATCTCATATGGTCCCCCAAGCACCGCCAGGAGTAATTTCTGAGTGCAAGAGCCAAGAGTAACCCCTGTGCATTGCCTAAGGAAACCCACAGGTGGATCCCATTTCCATCAGTGGGCTGGTGTTCTCTTGGCTCATGTGTCCTAACTCCTAATGAAGAAAGGAGGTCTCTGTACTCTCACCATCACTTCCTCCTACTCCTTGCAGTTCCTTCTTCCTGGCAAAGCAGATCTCTGGCAATACTAGATGCCACAATCCTAAAACTGCAGAGCAAACAAAGGGAAAAGGGAAGGGGACCCCTGAGAGGCCCAACCTACTGGCCAGCATCCCCACACAGTCCTCCCCCCTCCCCGTACCAACCCCACCCCCGCCGGGGCCTACACCCCTTCTCTAGGCTGGGCCGCACACCCCTAGCCCCCTGTCCCAGGCAGGCGGGTGAGTGTGAATGTGAGAGGAAGACAGAGAGGGCCATGCCCTCTACCCAGGCCCCAGGGGACAGGGACAGCCCATCCCACCAGCCATTAGTGTCTGCTGCTACTTTGCAAACTGGGATTAAGCAGCAGAGGCAACAAATGTCCCTTTCTGTGAGCATTTGACCTTATCTGGAGTGTGTCATCAGCTTCAAGAGTCATGGCTTATGTCAGTGTGGGTGAAAAACGGCCTCCACGGCTTCCAAATTGGGATCACTCTGCTCTCAGCAGCAGATGTACACCAAGCCTGTGGTAAGTGGCAGTAAATGGTTTGGAAAAGAGCACTGGGTCCCTCACTGCCATCAGCCACAGGAGGGCAGGGACCAGCATCTCTCCAGCTCCTCTCCACACCAGTCTCTTGAAATGGGATCTTCGAGCCCGACTCCAGGCAGGCCAGGCTGTGCTGGGCAACGACTCCTTCCCGCCATCAGCTGTTTTCGCTCAGTTTCTTCAATATCTGTGTCACTCCCAGGCTTCTGTCTGGTACCCACCTGAGGCCTGAGCCCCTCTGAGCACAGGGCATGGGAGCCTCGGAGCCACGGCTTAGGGGATGGATTGACTTAGAAAGCAAAACTCTCATCCCACCAACCGCCTTTCCTGTCTTCATGGAATCTCGGCAAGCACACGCCCACTCCCCGTGCATAGGCCTTCTCTCATATCTCTTCATCAGGATCTTACCACACAGATGTCCGCACGCTATCTTAAAAACGCTTAGCAGGATGTGACTTTGGATAAGGCCCCTGAAAGCGGTCCCCTGATGTACAGTGCATGCAGTCAGCACACAGATAAGCAATGTCCCTGACCCCACAAGAACCGGAATGTTCATGAAAACAGGAGGAATTTCCAAGTTCTCTCCACCCAGAACTGTAAGTGCCCCCAAACAAATACCTAATGCCTACGGCTCTAGTTGTGTCCTGGGTACTTCTCCAGGCACCTGTAAATATGCAGACAGCAAGCACTGAGGACCTACACATATGTAGTGGGAAGAGAGATAGGAGGAGTGACCGGTGCACAGATTCTAGATACTTCCACATGGCAGAGGTCAGGAAGCTAACAGCACCTCCTTTCTTCATTAGGAGTTAGGACACATGAGCCAAGAGACCACCTGACTGAGGAGCTAACAGCACCTGAAGCTTCCATAGTGAGGTGAATTTCCAACTGGGTCTTAGTAGTAGATGTTTTTGGGGGGACAGGAGAAGGATAGGTGGCCGACCTATGCCAAGGGTGTGGCAAATATGAGCAAAGGCCAGGAGCATAGAAAAGATGTGTTTGTGGGAAGAGGATCTACAAAGAGGCTGTGTGAGATCAGGAAGGGATGGCAGAAGGGAGGAGGTAATATATCAGTGGGTTCAGATGCAACAGCAGCTGACACTAGAACTTAAAACACTCCAGGTCACTTTTTTCTCACAAAGTTGGCAATGGGCTAGAGACACAATTGCATGCTGTGTCTGAAAACCCTGGGCCTGTGCAGTATCCTGGGAATTCCCTCCATTCAGCCATTCTCCACGGAGGTCACATTAAGCACATAGCACTCTCCAGGGCCCCTGGCTCCACTCAGCTCAGACTATGAAACAACACCAAAGAATCCCTGGCAATTCCTTCGTCTGAGTTCAAGCATCAGGGATGTTCACTGGAATTTCAATAGGGCCTCAAAAGTCGAGACCTTCAGTGAAAGAAGAAGTGACTTCTTCAGTGTGCGGGAGACAGTGAGGTATACTCTCTCCTGGGGTACAACAGCTTGCCATGGGGAGAGGGGGCAGTGTCTATCTGAGGGTAAGGATGTCCAGGAGGATTGGTGCACAGAAGATCAAGAATGCCAAGTTCAGGTGGTAGAGATCTATTTTGCATGTCACAAGGAATTGTCTCTGGATTAGGAACTAATCAACAGGATCTGGAGGAGTTGGGGAGACTGGTGAAGGCCTCACGCAAGAGCCAAGAGGAAGCAGCACTGGAACACAGTATCGGCATGCAGCATCAGCACCCAGCAACATAACACAGCATCATAACTCAGCAGTGGCACACAGCATTGGTACACATCATCATAACACAGCATCAGCACACAGCATCATAACTCAGCACAGGTACATTGCATCATAACACAGAATCAGCACGTGACATCAGCACACAGCATTGGCACACAGCATCATAACTCAGCACCCGCACACAGCATTGGTACACAGCACCATAACACAGCGTTGGCACACCACATCTTAACTTAGCATTGGCACACAAGCATCAGCACACAGCATCATGACTCAACATTAGTATACAGCATCGGCACATAGCATCATAACACAAGGCTGTCCACTCCTTGGTGGGCATTACTTTCCCAGGCAGCTGAGGCCCCAGACAGGTGGCCCTTGGATTGCTTAAGTCACCACAGCTCTCTACCAGATAATTGACCTCCTCAATCTTGGTGTTGTCACTAGGCTTTTCCTGTCCCCTTCCCTCTTCACTACTTCTCTCCCTTGAAGACCCCTTTCTCCTCCCATTTCCAACTCTGGGCACCTCTTCTTTAAATACCTGTTTCTGAGGCATTCTCCCAATCCCTAAGAAATGGTTGTGGACATGATCCCTTGGCCCCCATCCTTCGCATGAATTTCATGATTGCCAAGCACATCGAAGCTCCCCAAACAGGACCCACATCCTGAGGAGGAGTCCCAGGGCACCCATAGTAGGACCTGAGCAGTGAGCTCCTTCCAACAGGCAGTATGGGGGTCCCACCGACCAGGCCCCAGGCTGGTGTCCATAGGAGTCGCAGGGCTATCCCTGCTTCATGACCACACCTACACATGCACAGTACAGGGTCCACCAGGGGCCCCAATCAGCATTTCAGAAGAGAAAGAAGACAAGGAAAGGGAGAAATAAGCCAAAAGGAGACAAGATCAGTAGGGCCCTCGGCCGGGCGGGGTCAGCATGCCTGGGTAGAGCGACTGGCAGGGGCACCCCTACCTCAGTGTCTCCTTACTGCTGCCCACTGTCCCTGTGAGTGGACAAGCCCCAGGCTGAAGCAAGGCGTTGGGCTACCTTGCCTGAGGCACTGGTATTTCATTAAAACAAGGTGCATTCATTTAGTTGGTGGGGGGAGGGGGTCTACGTTTATTCCAGATAAACAAAATGTAACCAAGTTTGAAGATTTCTGTATAATAGATGATGACTTTCTCTACCAAACTCTCTGAGCACAGGTGTGTATGGTACATGCTGGGGCTCCATGTCCCCTCCATGCCCTCCAAATCACCTCTGCATGGATGGCATGGGACCCCGGTCACAACCCCCCTCCCTGCCACAGCTCCTGCCTGATTTCCTCCCTTCACCACAGAGCCAGGCTGAAGGAGGCATCCACCACTCACCTGCGGGACCAGAAATATCAACCTGCTGAGTTCCTTCACACCAGCCTTCCTTCTTTGAAAAAGCTCCCTGCCCACATCCCACCCACCAAAAGAATGCTTAATCAATGAAAAAATTAACTGTATCCCTAAATAAAGAAGTGCAGATATTTTCTTTACAGTGCTTTATTAATTTGTAAATACCATTATTGAATTTTTGAAAGTTCTAATTTAAATGTATTGATCTATTATTGTTTTGTGGATTTTCCATCCAAATGTCTTCCAGGAAATGAATGGCCAGCCCGGGACCACTGCAGTCGCAGAACTTGGCCTAAGAGTGGGTGCACAAGCCATCACCGGGGTCCAGCCACGCGCCAGCAGGCTGATGCTCCATCGTTCCAGAATGGACACTTGGGATGGCATCACTGTGCCTGTGGCCCTGACATGGGAAATGGGCCCTGAGCACAGAGCTGTCCCTTTGCAGGCGGGTGGCAGGGCCGATAGCAACCAGTGGCAGAGAGTAAACACAGCAGCCAATGTATGAACAAAAGAAGGTCCATTTGACTCTGGAGGACTCAGATGTCCATTTTCCTGAGATAAGCCAGGGAATGAGAAGCATTCTTCTCTTCTGCTAGCTCTCTTCCAATAAAAGAATTTAAATAAGAAATATTTGCTGGTTTCCCCTGTAATAAACATCATGGGGGTGGGGGAGTGGAGTGATAACACAGCGGGTAGGGAGTCTGCCTTGCCTGTGGCCAATCTGGGTTCGATTCCCAGAATCCCATATGGTCCCCTGAGCATTGCCAGGAGTAATTCCTGAGTGCAGAGCCAGGAGTGACCCCTGTGCATTGCCGGGTATGACACCCCCCAGCCCCCCCACCCCCCAAAAAATAAATAAAAATAAATGTCACAGGGATTTTTTTAGTTGCGCTTGGCTATATTAAAGAGATTTGAACTGGGTAGAAGGAGTGAGAGGCAGCCTGAAAAGGTCTGTATAGACGTTTAAGTTGGCAGTTCCTCACCTGGAACCCAAACATTTCTGCCTCTCTCCCTCGCCCTCTGCCCTTGTCCCCTAGCCCTCACACATTTGCAGAGTGAATCACATGCCACCAGTCCCCAGGGCAAGCCCTTCCATGCCTCCGAGTGACCTGGGGATTAGCTCTACAAAGCTCTTGTCACCTTGGACCACCCACCCAGCCACTTCACAACCAGGACCCTGGCCATGCCTACCACCTCATCTCACAAAGTCTCTCCTTCCCGCCCCTCAGGCTCTGGCTTCACTGGTGTGTGAGTCAACATCTCACCTGGAAACCAGTGCCTTCGGGGACCCCCTACACAGCCAAGTCTGCATGGCGGCTCCTGGTTAAACTGCCATATCTCGGGTCAAAGGTCATTTCCTGAGAATGAATTCCCTGCCTGCTCCCACCCAGACACCATCTCTATATCTCTTTTCCCCCAGTCCTGGATCCACTGGCCTTAGATCTTCTTTGCCCCAGTCCTCTTCCTACCCTGTAAACAAAGATTTCAGCTGGGCATGCAAGGCACAGGCCCAGAAGCCTGCTCTGGCCAAGAGGAAGGGGCTCCTCTGAGCTCCAGATTTGGGCTGTTATGCAGAAACACTTGTTAAACACCTGGGAAGACACAGGGCAGGTCCCCACCTAGAAGCTACAGGCTCTGAGTCTTCCAGGAACACTGGTAAAGCAGCCTGATACCTGACACCACCCACCCCTGAGGGTTCTGAAGCAGGACAGAAGAGGCTTGAGATTCCCTCTGTGCTCACAGGGCCCCAAGGCCACAGCCCAGCTCTCCTGCGAATCTCCAGCTGGGAGTTTGAAACAAATCAGTTGAGTCACTTTTGAATTATAGAGCGCTAAAATCATTAATATTTATGACTCTTGCATGTCTCACCTCTGCTCGGCCACTCATAACTCAGACTCGTGTGGCCTCAGCCCTTCCTGGGGCCAAGCCACAGGGCTCTGGGGCAGCCAGTCCTGGTTGGGGTTGGTATTGACGTCCAGACCCTCCGGCCCAGGGTGGGGGTATCTCCCTCTCCACACCTCACCTCTGGGCAGCTTCCCACCAAGCAGGAACAACAAGCCGTGCCTTGGGCTGGTAAATTCAGGATGCAATCTGCTCATAGTCAGTGGAAACCAGTTCTGACAGAGGCCTCCTTGAGAACACCTGCTCCAGAGGCCAAACTGTGTTAACTTCTTCTTTGGGGTCACCAGCACTCCACTTTGGAACCCAGACACTTCCTACTGGCTCCATAGAGAGTATATATCCCCCCACATCCACCCCTGACCACACAGATGAAACAAGCAAGACCACTGCTTTCTCAGTGTCTGGCACATGGTGATGTGGGGATAGAATTCAGGAGTCCACATTGGTCCCCCCGCCCACCTGACCCCTTACTGGATTTGGTGCAACCACCCACTTAGGGATCCCTGGGGAAGGTCCCCAGCCCTGTCTCTCAATGCTCCCCTCTTTTGATCCTCACCCCAAAACATCTCCACCCTCCATTCATTTCATATCTTAGATCTTCTAGAATTTCTAGAATGGTATGTTCCTGGCCCCCTCTTCATCTTTCAGATGGGCATTTGAGGGGGCTGGAGTCGCCTTATACACACACACACACACACACGCACACACACACACACACACACACACACACACACACACACACACACACACCAGCCCAACACTCAGAAATCCAGAGATGTGCCAAGGTCTCGGTGCATGAGACAAGAACCCAGCCCAGTGTTCAGGGAGTACCGCAATATTTGGGAGGGCAGAAGAGTAACCCTACCAGGTGGTTCCACACACAGCCCAGAAGGAGGATTCCCTGAGATTTCCTTTCCTCTCCCATAGGCAAGCTGTCTGAGCAAGCTCTTCTCTGTTGCACCTCAGACCCCTACTTTAGTTACCCGATTCATTAAAGCACAGGGGACCAGGACTGGGCAGGACTGGGCTGCAAGTTGGAGGCAGTTGGAGGTAGCAAGAGAAGGAGCTGGGCACAAACTGGGAGGGACAGTGGGTTTAAAGGGGAATCTCAATGAGTGACCAGAAGTTTTCCCCATCTCAGGAAAAGCAAAACCACCCCGATTCACCTAAGGAACTCGGTCAGTCTGCACTGTGGGAGCCAGAGACAGATGTGGGCATTAGCATGGTCGGTGAATGCTCTGTCAAAGAAGCTGTCCCCGGTCACTGATTCCTCTTTGTGCTGGGAAGACAGAACCCAGGACCGGGCACCCTTGGACCATGGTAGAGACGTGATGCAGAGTCACGGCCAAACCAGCCAAAGGAGCAGCTGGGTCCCACGCTGTGTGAAAGTACAAAACCAGGTCAGGGTAGGGCTGAGGTCCACCTCCCATCCCTAAAGGATGCAGTTGGAGGGGAGTGGTCACTAAGAACACACAGTCCCCCTGCTCCCAGTGGCCAGGAGGACACAGAAGCACCCTGGTTCGTCTTAGACTCAGGGCTTCACCCTAGGATGTGAGTCTGTACCCGCTCCCCAAGAGGGTGCTGAACCCTCTTAATAGGACCCCTGGGATCCCTCAGTCTCTGCCCCAGTGACAGCCTACCTTCTCCCCCCAAGTCCTTAATGGCAATTCCTGCGACCTTTCCACAGCAGCCCTCTCTGGGTGGTTGTGCCCCGACCAAAGTGTACAGTGGCCTGGGTGCCAGCCTTCCCTGCTGGACTGTTAGTCCGTCTGCAGTCCGGGCCACAGGCAGCCCAGGGACAGCCATCCCCCAATTTGTAGGGCCACTGAAGCCACGTGGACCCTTCTGGTGCTGACCACCATACAGGGGTGAGGCCCACAGTGAGCAATAGGCCTGGGTAAGCCTGGGCTCTCGGCGGGGAAGGTCAGTGGTGACCTGAGAGAGGCAGTGCTGAACACACTTTAGGGTGGGCAGTAGGCAGGCTGTTCTGAGGGGGCACGGTTGAGCGGAGAGCCACAGCAGAGCAGAAGGACAAGCTGCCCACACCAGCCAGTGACCTACGGAGACTTTATCGGGCCTTTTGAGTGTCCCTGGTACCTTGACTGACCTACACTGAGTTCCCACAGGAAGGGGGCACACTTCCCAGAGCCTGGGAAAGCCCAGGGAGTGACTGTCCCCAGTCTTATGAACCGTTATATTATAATGGGGGAACGGGCTGCAATGCTCAGGGCTGATTCCCACTGTGCCTGCAGCCAGACTCTTCCAGGGCTAAGCCTACAAAGGTCATGAAGATGCATAGAGGGACCGTCATCCAGGGCACATGCTGGGCAAGGGGAAGGGAAGGGCCACACCCCTCAGGGGTCACTTTCTGTGGAAACTCTGGACGGAAAGGACTGAAGGCAGGGGTCACAAATTCCTGTGGACATAGGCCTTCACAGGCCCACGCCAAGAAGAAGACACACACCCACTCACAGACACACCCCCCAAAAATCACACACAGTCTTGTGTACAGCTATACACACAGTGCACACTGGGCACAGTTGGTCCACTGTACATCTCCTTGTACCTGTCCAGGTGAGACACACATCAAGACACTGTGCAGGCACTGGGCTATTCAGGTCACTTACACACACGCAGAAACCCACCCATAGGAGCACAGGGGGCTCACCCACGCCAGCACCCACGACTACGACGCACATAGGCGAGTTCCAGGACTTGTGGTCCCAGTTGGCTGGCAGCCCGCCTCTAGGATAAGCGGTAGGTGGAAGAGGACTTCTGGTCCCCCGGCAGGCAGCCCGCCTCGAGGTCTAAGGGCAGGCAGAGGAGGCCGGGAGGGCACTGGCTGGACTGCAGCGCGAGGCACGGGGTGCCGGCGCGCACAGGTACCAGACCCCCCGCGCGCGGCAGCCCAGCCGGTGGTGATTACTATGCGCCAGCAGCTGTCTGGGCGCGGTGACGGCGCCTCTAATTGATCTCATTATCTCCCCGTCCGCAAGGTGAAGCGCGGCCGCGCGGCGGGCCGGGCCGGCTGGCAGGCGGCGGGGCCCGGCGCGGGCAGCGTGCTGGCCCCGCGGCCGCAGCAGCACCCCACCCCCGGGCGCCGGGCCAAGGAACGAACGCAGGCGGCGGGCCGCCTCTGCGGGCACGGGCCGGGTGGGGGGGAACTGATGCACTGATGCATAGTCATGTGGCCGCCGTCAAACAGCCCGGCCTGGGCGGCGTCTTCGGGATGCGGCCCTTTGTTACTCCTCCGTCTTCTTTGGGTAATTATTAGGAAGGCGATGCTGTCCAATCCCCCGCCCCCCGCCCCGAACCCCCCGCCCGCCCCTCACCTTCCTCCCTCCGAGAGCCGCGCCCGCGCGCCCCGCGCTCGCCGCGCTTCTCTTCTGCCTTCTGGAACCCACAACAATGATCCTCAATTAACCCGCTGCCAGGGGCTGCCGGCGCGTGAATGGGCGCTCTTCCGCCTCGCGGGCGGCGGGTGCCCGGGCCCGGGCCGGGGGCCAGCCCCGGCTCCTCCCTGCGGGGCGCAGACCTGCGGGGCGCGCCGCCCGCGCCGCCCCCCAACCCCGCGCGCCCTCCCTGCGCGCGCCAGAGAGAGGGGACGGCAACAGCCCGAGGAGTGGCAGGAGAGGAGAAGGAGAGGAGAGGAGGAGGAGGAGGGTGGGGGGTGGGGGGGCGGGAGGAAACCCTCAGTTTGTTGTGTTTTCCTTGGGTTTGTTTCCTTGCCAAAAAAAATTACCCCCTTTGTCTTTGCGCAAAAGAGGCAATGCGGGCACCTTCTGCGGGCACCCGAGACGGTGCCAACGCGCCTTGCTGAAGGGCGGCTTCTGTTCCCTTTCCTAGCCGCACCAGATATATTTTTAACATAAAAAACACTATATTTAATTGGTTATGGATCTCTGTTCTCTTAGCACTACTGGATATCACAGAAAAACACATTAGTACAGAGCAATTAGTGCAATGGCAGTAAACAACTAAGGCACTATTAAGCTGTGGGTGATTAAATAGTATTACTTTTTATTTTTTATGGTGCTAGACGAAAGATGGAGGAGATTTAAAATATATATTTCCATTAATATTCATATAAAATATAAATAACAGGTGTCTCCCAGTTCTTCTTAAGGTACAATTTATACCCAGCACTTCAATCTATAGAGAGCTACTCTTTTTTTTTTAATGAAAAAATCTCTTCCTTTATACACTCCAGAGCAGTATTTCTTCTCTTCCCGTACCCAGATATTTAAGCAGAAATATTATTTCATTGGAGTTATGGAGTCAGGCAAAATAATGCCCATACCTATATCACCATTAAAAGGGGGAAAAAAAAAAAGCTTCCAGTGGAAATACCCTCCACCATTTCTGTCTGTTCAATGAGCGAATCGGGCAGGATGTGATAAATTGACTGTAGGCCGGGCAAACAGGCGGCCAGGTGGGCCGGCGGCCTGGCTCACCTCGGCGCAGGCCCACCCTTGCCGGAGCCCATGGCAGCCCAGGCGCTCTGCGTGTGAAGCATCCTCGTTCTGGCACATCTTTTCCTCGGCATCTGATTAAGTTAACAATGTGCTGCTATTTGCATGCAGATTTGCCGGGGCTTTCTCTCCAGCTGCTCCCGGAGACTTGGTCTTTCTCTGCGTTGTGATAGCACAGCAGTCCCTAAATGCAATCTTTGTCAGACCCAGGTGTGCTCTCATTGAGGACGCCTTCGTTCCAAGCAATTTTTCTTTCTGTAGCATTTATAAGGCTCTATTATAGTATAGCCACATCTGGAGGAAAATTCTCCTATTAATTATATACTTTTACCACGAGGAAGACAAATTCTAAAAGATACCAACATTCTTGTTGTTGTTGTTCTTATCTCTTTGACAGCCTGCATTTTATTTTATTTTGTTTTGTTTTTCCAGGCATCTCAATATTTAAAGAGCCATTAACCAAGGAGAGAGGGGGGCGTATTTCTAGGAACAGAAAAACAGGAGCCCTAAAAATCTCAGAGTCTGTCAGCCCTGCCTTACCTCATCCTGCCCGGCCAATCTACTAACCCTTCTTTCCCAGAAGGCCGGAGGGCTGGGCATGGGACTAAAGATAAGGAAGATAAGAACCAGGCAAGTGGGAGAGAGTTTGATTCTTGGAATTTTTTTTTTTTTTCAAAGAAGTCTCTACTAGCTTTTAACCTCCTCTCCTCCCAGGGGAACCTCAACACACAACACCCAACACTAAATAACTTGATGCCCCTACATTCCAACGCAATGACCAAAGTGGACAGCAAGGAGCCCCACGTGCTGTGTTGTTTTGTGAGCTTGTGTGGTGGTGGGAAGTGTGTGTGGTAGGTGCGGGATGAAGGGCTAGTTTTTCAACCAGGTTTGATGCATGTATGGAACAAAAGTAAAGCAAAGTGGTACTTCTTCAAAAAGAGACACTAAGCAGTGCCTGGAGTCTGAAAGTTACTTTAGAGACAGTGGGGGTTTTTTTTTTCCATCATCTTTCTTCTTAAAAAAAAAAAATCTCTTTTGTTACAGTGTTACCAGAGGTGGGATGAGGAGACATAAGTTGCAAGGTAGAGAAAGTTTTAACAGCTGGATGACCTCTATCAGAATTATTAACAGATTTTGAATGACAGAAAATGTAATTTTCGTTCAAAAATTATTTCACAGAGCTATGTAAGACATAAACAAGCCTATGTATGTGTACCCCATGCTAGCAGAAACACACACACACAAAGTTTAGATAATTAGAGAACAGGAAAATGAAACCATTTCCTTCAAACCAAACTTCATCAGGTAAAAAACATCCAATTAGGGTTTGACCACTAAGTCCAGCTCTGATGACAACAGCGCTGCATCCATCTTTCGTACCCATCTGTCTCCCCGGCTGGCCTCAGAAAGAACTCAGGCCGCTTCAAGGCAGTGCGGGGCGGCTCCCAGCCCTCTGCCAACTCACATAGCACAGGAGGGGCGCGCTGAGCCCTGCCTGTGAAGGCCAGAGTGTCTGCTTCCAGCCCCAGCTGCCGCTCCTCACCCATGCGAACCTCCTTCCCTGAACTTGAGCAATCCCATTCACTCTAGGGATAACCAGATTGAAAGGCCCTGCTCCAGCCCTGTGATCCTGCCATTAGGGCTTACCTTGGGACCTGCTTCAGCCTCAGTTTCTGCAGCTCTGAAATGGGAAGAACAAGTTCTACCCAAGCAGGAATTACATACCCAAAGGACTGTACCTCAGGTTCAATAGATGGATGATAAGGATAAAGTTTCCTGAAAAGCTTTCTTCTTATAAATTAGCTCCCTCCTTCCCTACAGGGAAACAAGCAGTAGACTCTAGGCCCATGAATCTATGCATTTAAAAATATATTTTTAGACAAATAATGCAAAGAGAACGAATTGATTTTTTTAATTTGACCCTTTGGGGATCCCTTGCCTTTCAAATCCTCCCGCTAGCTGGCTTCCCAGCCCCCCAGATTCCCTCCTGCAAAAAAATAG
Source organism: Sorex fumeus (assembly GCF_029834395.1). Lineage (NCBI taxonomy): Eukaryota > Metazoa > Chordata > Mammalia > Eulipotyphla > Soricidae > Sorex > Sorex fumeus. The sequence goes on from NW_026606179.1 coordinate 26,113,392, forward strand.
AGCAGGGAGGCAGATGCGGTGAGACTGGATTACATCACTGGATAGCATGTGGCATTGAGGGGAGGAAAAAATAAGAAAGACAAATGCCATTTTGCTGCTATAGTGTGCTATTTTAGTGGTGATGGCTTGACTTTTGGCCCAAACGCATATGCCAATGGCAGGGCTAACTCCAGGGACTCACAAAAAAGAATGTGTGTTCACAGCTGTACTGTACACCAATACAGATTACATGTTTTCAGTGTTGCGGCCACAACAGAATGCTAATTAACATACTGGAGTGATGAGAACGGCTGCAAGGGCCTTATTGTTCCATTATTTCATGAAGCCCAGCTGCCTTTGTTTATGTCACTTATCCTCTCGTGCCACAGGTTTTTACTCCAAAAATACTATCCCAATACAACGTTAATATTTAAAAAACAAAGAGGTGGCAGATTGTCATTTTTGTGTCAGTCTCAAACTGCAGAACTGTTAAGCTGTTCTGGTTCGGTATTTAGAAATAATTTAACAGCCATATTCAGACACTGCCTGCATTCTAACATAATGGCTGAATACTTGAACCAAGCAAATGCATAACTATCCTGACATCACTTATGAGATTTAGATTGGTCAGTTAATGGAAGTCTTTACCAGAATCAATACCATAACAGCTTCTTGAAATGAACGTGATTTTTTACACAGAGTGCTGCAAACAATAACTACAGAAATATACTACCTTTGTACCCAGCACAAAGAAGCTAAGATGCAAAATTAAGAAGCAATTACATTTTTGCAAACTAATATTACAGTCGATTATTAAAAATAAACACTTTCAAAAATATGTACTTATCATTAAATAATTGGAGAGCATTAATACCACCCATACCTGATTAATCATTTTTTTACACTTTTTAATAGCTGTTTCACCTACTGGCTACATTATCAGGTTGCTATTAAGTATTGATATTGATGATTGATGTAATAATGATTAAATAAAAGCCATATTTAGAGCTTGGGTTTGTTTTTTTTTATAAATTTCTTTTTCATAATTCTCATTCAAGAGAATATTGTATTCTAGCTAAATTCGTTTTCCCCCTCCCTCTTTTGCCTGGCTTGTGCATAAAAGTGACATTCTATAAAATACACGTTTCCTCAAATAGTGTTCCACCAGCAATCTATACATACTACGGTAATTTGCAATCACGGTCAGGGAAAGATGTTGGCTCAAACCCAAAATGTTTATGGTGCATTGCTTCCCCAAAGAACAAAAACACCCTGGAGTTTTATTTCAGATTTCCCTAAATGCACACTTATTGACACCAGGTACAATAGTTGGGGAAATACGTAATACCCCTGCACAACTACCATTCAACCAGAGTCATAAATTACAGTAGGAAAGATCTCCCCCAAAATGTATAGCACTCCACTAATCAAAGCCACAATGTGGCTGAAGAACACGAATTCTTCCCAACAGCCAATTGAGTGAACAAGCCCTAGTTGCTTTTTAACGAGTTTAACTGGTAATCTCAGATAAATGGAGAATCGCTTGAAGTGTCTGTCATCTCTAAGGCAGTAATGAGAGGATTTAGAGCGTTCTGCACCCCAAATTGCGTGGGACCCAGACAATGCCACAGGTGTGTCCCCGCCCACAGAAGACTGCTTGCCCACCCCTGGCCATCCCCCCACTGTGGACACAACATAGATTTTTTTAATTGGATCCAGGAGCTAGTGAAATTATCCAACTGCTCTGTGCTTAAACCCCCAGCTAGCTTATATACCAATAATAATAAACTTTCCATAATAGCAGCTCTGCCTATTACTGTTTTTTTCTCTTCACCTAAAAGTGGAACCACTTTATTCTGATTGCAGCCACCAAAGAAATTCCTGAATTGGTTTCCTCCTGAAGAATTGCTCAAGAATTACAAAAGGGACCCAGGTAAACCATATTCAATTATGTGCACTCATATTTTCATGGGGGGACCTGCTTATCTTGTGAAATAATACAACGCATTGTCGTTTGTGGCAAAAAGTAGATTTTTCCTCTACTTTTGTGTTTATTATCATGTGGAATGTACCCTGGCCATCGCCACACCTGGGACAGGGAACTGCACCCTGCAGAGGGTGACGGTTGATGGCCAGACCCTGGCCAGCCACACGTGCCCCTCTCCATCCCCTGCTTCCATGTACAATGTGTGAAAGCAAAGCATGAGCCCTTGCTGCCCTTCCCAACATCACAGAAGTATCTCATATATAAAGTAGCCTCCCTATCTCTTTATCATTTCTTCTCCCATAGTTCCAGTTACCCATGGTCAACTGAAAATAAGATATTCTTAGGTAGAGCTATCACATTTCCAGAATTTTTATTACCACGATCACGATCACGATCACGACCACCCTGTTGTTCATCGATTGGCTCGAGCAGGCCCCAGTAACGTCTCCTTCGTCCTAGCCCTGAGATTTTTTTTTAAAGTGCCATATTCAAGGCTCTTTCAGGGTTAGGAGAATGAGACCCATCATTGTTACTGGTATTTGGCATATTGGGTATACCACGGGGAGTTTGCCAGACTCTGCTGTGTGGGCAGGTTACATTCGGTAGCCTGCCAGTTTGTCCAAGGTAGGAATGTGATGATAAGATGTCGCTTCCGGGAGCTGAGTGTGATAATCTCTGGATCCTGGCCGTTGTTGGGGTTACACGGCAGTTGGTGGGTGTAACTGTCTAGCTATTGGCAGGTCCAGTCCCAAACCGTGCAGGCTTGGAGATCTCAGCCCTGGGTCCCACACACCTGGGTTCCTCTGCCAGTTCTTTTATGCGTGAGGCTCATCCAAGTGTGTGGAGAGTGATCCCAGCATGGCCTTGGCTGGGGCCCGGAGGTCTTCAGCTGTTGGGCCCTGGTGCAGACAGTCAGGCACAGGGTAGGAGACTCTGCCTTGTTCTTTCCCGGGAGCTGAGTGTGATAATCTCTGGATCCTGGCCGTTGTTGGGGTTACACGGCAGTTGGTGGGTGTAACTGTCTAGCTATTGGCAGGTCCAGTCCCAAACCGTGCAGGCTTGGAGATCTCAGCCCTGGGTCCCACACACCTGGGTTCCTCTGCCAGTTCTTTTATGCGTGAGGCTCATCCAAGTGTGTGGAGAGTGATCCCAGCATGGCCTTGGCTGGGGCCCGGAGGTCTTCAGCTGTTGGGCCCTGGTGCAGACAGTCAGGCACAGGGTAGGAGACTCTGCCTTGTTCTTTCCCGGGAGCTGAGTGTGATAATCTCTGGATCCTGGCCGTTGTTGGGGTTACACGGCAGTTGGTGGGTGTAACTGTCTAGCTATTGGCAGGTCCAGTCCCAAACCGTGCAGGCTTGGAGATCTCAGCCTCGGGTCCCACACACCTGGGTTCCTCTGCCAGTTCTTTTATTCTTTTATTCTTTTATTACCACATATTATTATAATTCTTCTACTTTATTAGTAGCTATTGTCATTAATCTCTTCGTATGCCTAATTTATAAGTAAAACTCCATCATAGGGGCATATGTATTGGGGGAGAAAATATATGTGAAGTCTATACAGTATTTGGTAAATCGGCGGTTTCCAGTCTTGGAACATACCCCCCCCCCCCCCCCCCCGGATAAGATGCCATGACTATAGGAACTCAAAGACTCTCAGTGGGCAGAAACAGTATCTTCAAACAAAATGCATGGCTCTGCCATTTGGACATATCTTTAACAATCTTAATCCCACTTAAACTTTGCGGAAAACTATTGAAAATTTCACCTTGTGCTCTTGAAGCTGAAACTGATCAAACTTAATAGCAACGAGGCAGTGAAACACACTAATAAACTCATTATAGATCACATAAATGGGACGTCTGCCTGGCTGCCAGATAGCACACAGGAGCAGCGTCAGTTGTAAATGGCAAAGGCAAGCAAGGTCTGCACAGGGCTGGAGGGAGAGGATTTGGTAACACTTCCCAGTAAGTTTGCTAAATGTGCTTGATTTGCAGTTCATTTAGACATTTTAGATGCTAATGACAGGAGACTGCAGACAAACAGGGTCTGAGAGCTCACGGGGGCCCACCCTGGACAAGGGCTGCTGAGTCCTCAAAACTCTTCCCACAGGACTCCGCTTGGTTTTGGCAAGATCCCCTCCTTGGCACTCACTGGATTTCTTCCAGTAGGATCTCTGGGATCACCCCCAAAGTTGATAAACACCAGAGGCTGCACCTTGAGGCCATCAGCCAGATTTCACTAACACACTTGTTAATGGCACCCGGCAGGTTGGAGCGATAGCACAGCAGTAGGGCGTTTGCCTTGTGCGCAGCCAGCTTGGCCGAGCCGGGTTCGATTCCTCTGTCCCTCTTGGAGAGCCTGACAAGCTACCGAGGGTATCTTGCCCACACGGCAGAGCCTGGTAAGCTACCCATGACGTATTCAGTATGCCAAACACAGTAACAAGAAGTCTCAAAATGGAGACGTTACTGGGCCTGCTCGAGCAAATCGATGAACAACGGGAGGACAGTGACAGTGACAGTGACCTAGGAATCATCAACTTGGAAAAAAAAAGATTTCGAGCAATATAAACATCCAAAGGTCTTATTTCCCTTCTCCAGAGGTCAATAAAACTCACATTCTCCTGGGCAACTGCCAGTGCATGTGTTGGCAACTGCCAGTGCATGCCGAGTGGCCCTCAATCCCGGAGGGGTAAAGCTCTTGGCCTGCAGCATCCGTCTGCAGCCCCAGCCTTTGCCTTTCAGAAGGAGGATATGGAAGGCGGTCAAGAGAAATTACCTCAAAGAAAAGCTAGAAGTTACACAGTCAAATCTGACTTCTTGCTTCAAGCCCCACCATGAAAATGACTCATGGATCAGTCCCACGCTAATTCCCCTGCAGAGGGTCTGGAGGTACAACCCAGCCCCCCACCAACATAAGATTCTGTTCATCCCTGGGGCCAAGAGGCAGGAAGGTGCAACTGAGCCTCTGCCCTAAAGTTATTCCAAGTGTGGGCCAGGAAACCAAGCATGCAGATGAGACAGCTAGATTCCAGGCGCTGGATGCAGACGGTGGGTCAAATGGCAGGAAGACCAGCAGGCAGACAGAATCACCACTCTCTGCTGGGACAGGGTAGCAATGCCACAGCAGGAGGAGGCAGTTGGTACCAGGACCCAAAAAATGGGATGGGAGGAAGGAGAAATGGAGCTGGCAGAGAGAGAGCAGCGAAGTGGGACCCTCAGAAGCTTCTTGCTCCCTGGGGTCAGCAACACAGGAGCCGCATTCAGGATTGCAACACACTGGTCCTCTCCATTCTCCATAAGCATTTTAGCTCTCACAGTGCATTCAGACCAGCTGCAGCACCACTGTCTAGAGGTTAATTCCAAACAAGCAGTTAAAACTGGGGCTCCAGAACCCTGAGAGAAGACTCCAAGGGCTGGAGTGAATCCATTGCATGTGGGAGGCCCCACTCATGCCCCCCAGCACTGTATGGTGCCCGAAGCACTGCCATGAGTGACTCCTAAGCATATTGACCCCCAAGGACCCCCCAAGTACCACCATATATGGCTCGAATACAAAACAAAAATGTGCTCTATCACACATCTACTGAATTAATAATACATTAAAGATGCTGATGGAACTAACGGAAACTGGAGGGAAGGGACTGACTCCTGCCCCCTTTCACTGGGTCCCACCATGTGTGCAGAGGGGGAGAGTGAGCTGCTAGAGCGCTCTCGTGAGGCCCACACGCACCTGGTCTGGCCACCTCCGTGATGTTCTTTTAGACCATCCATAAATATGACTTCAGAGTCCAATGATATTTAATTAGCGTTAAACCCTTTTATTTCATGTAAGTTAGAGTCCTGCCTGAGACACTTCATTTGGAGAGAAACCTGGCACTCAAGATTAAAATGAAATATCAGCATGGCCGTGAGAGGTTCATGCTAGTGACTCTCCTCCAGGCCTCTGACCTCCCGAGGAGCACCAGGTCCTGCTGCCTGGGGTCCCTGGCAGGCAGGATTTGATTTAGGGGCTTTCAGGGGGAAGAGGTCAGGCTCTCTTACATGGCAAAGGGGCTGAGAAATGGGGAAAAAAAATAAATAAGTGTGCCCTGGTCGAAGTAGGATTGAAATGAATTTTAGTTCCTCTGCCTAAATGTTCCGGCTCTGCCTCAGAGCCTCCCCTGGGCAATGGAGGTGCTCCTGTCACGCCAAACTCCTCAGAGGCCCCCTCTGAAGCAGTCCGGAGCACAGTCTCAGCCAGCCTGAGTCTCTCCACTTCCTGCTCCTTTGTTTTTTTTAACACAGTGAATGGCATGCATCATTACAGATGGTTTTCTGTCCCTTTTATCTATTTCTGTATTTGCTGCTCTCTACAACTGGATGGTCAGCTACATGAGGACAAGGATTTTGTTCTGCTCACTGCTAAACTCTCAGGCCCCAAATCAATGCCTGACTCATTAAATCAGATGGGGGAAAAAGAAGGGAAGGAGAGAAAAGAAGAAAATAGATGATAGATGAATATAGTAGAAATAGGTAGATGAGTGGTATACTGATGATAGCTGATGCATACAGATGTGTATGTATCAGACAGATGTGATAGATTCAAATGGTAGATGGTAGATAGGATTGACAGAGACAGAAAGGCATGATAGAGACAGGTATTATGTGATAAGCAGATGATGGATGGAAAGATATAGACAGAGATGACATAGACAATTGATATGAGGGATGCTATATAGATGGACTCTAGGTAGGCAGAGATGATAGACAGACAGACAGACAGACAGAGAGCTAGCTAACTGAAAGATAGACAGATAACAGGTGGATAAAGAGAGGCAAGCAGTTTGCTCAGTTGATCAGGTTCTCGGGCTGTTACAGAGGAGTACACACCGGTTCTCAAAACTTAGTCTCAGGAAGGGAGATCAGAAAGCAGGGGTGAGGTCTGCAACTGTGTGCAAAACTGTCAGAGTGAACAGAGAAGCATGTGACTAAATGACAATCAGGGACTCAGACATGCCAGGAGCTCAAAAACCTGCTGTGGAGTTTGTAGGGACTGGTACTGGGCTACCGTGGTGGGCAGAGAGGCTGACCTCATGAAATAACTTAAGCTGACTCTAAGAATTTGGTAGGATGTAAAGATTGCCAAGAAGGCCCCTGGGCCTTCCCAAAGGCTTATCTGGACTACTTTTACCCGCAAAAAAGTTCCATAAAACACAAAACACAATTATTCTGCTTAATATGAATATAGGACCACAGATTTCATAGATAGTATTATTGAGGACAAAAACTAAGTAAGATATTTAATTAAAATAAAAATAAATGTGTCCTTTTAACAGTTACATTGGATTTTTTTTCATCAAATAGCAGGCTCAGGGACCCCATTGACTGTGTTTTGTGGTGACTACTGGTTCTGTGCTCAGAGGGGACCATCTGCAGTGCTGGAGATAAAACCTGGGTCGGCTGCATGCAAGACAAGCATGTTACTCGCCAGACTAGAAGCAGGTAGTACTCAGCCTGGTCCAAAACACAGAGGGGACAGGGCTGGAGTTATAGTACAGCAGGGAGGGTGTTTGCCTTGCATGCAGCCAACCCAGGTTTGATTCCCAGCATCCCATATGGTCCCCTGAGTACTGCCAAAAGTAATTCCTGAGTACAAAGCCAGGAGTAACCCCTGTGTATCGCCAGGTGTGACCCCCAAAAGCCAAAAAACAAAAACAAAAAACAAAAAACACACACAGAAGAAATACACGCATATGAATGAGTAAAGAGCGCAGCTTATAGACAGGTCACAAGGTGCCCCCACCACGGTCCCAGGAAAGGTCCTATCTGTAGTACTTTCTTTGCTGAATCTGGTCCCTGAGTGGGCTATCAGGGAAGATATGAACTCAAACTCCTTTTTCTGGAGTGGGAAGAGGGATCCACTCAAATGCACCAGAGCCTTCTGAACCACAGCCTCATTCTACCACAACTGTGTGGAGAAAGTGAGTCCTCTAAGGAGGGGTCTACAAGAAGCCCCAACTCTCCCAGGGGCAGCCCAAAACTCCAGCAAGATTTTCCTCTTGATTAAGTCAGAGAGAGAGAGAGAGAGAGAGAGAGAGAGAGAGAGAGAGAGAATGAGAGAGAGAAAGGCCAGAAACAGGAAGAAAGAAACATTTTTTTTCTTTCCCTCTCATTAGAGGGAGAAATATTATCTAGAGATCAAAACCTGGCTAAAGTCCCTATCAAGAATTTTTTTTTTTAATGTGAATACACAAACTCTATTTATACCCTGAATAAACACAACAATTACTCGTTCGTTTCTTAAGTTGTGCCTTGATTTCAAGATCACCAGCGGCCATGGATGTTTGGATTTCATATAAGCATGTTGAAAATCCACGAGTCTTGACCCTCTGACCAGGAAGCTGAGCTCAGTCAACACTTTCACACTGTGATCAAGGCATAAAGCAGAGTTGAACAAACTAACATTTCACTCTGGGAATGGAGTAGAAGCAGAGGAGCTGGTGAAGCTGCTCATTATTCCACTGCGATTGCCTGCTCTGGGCATTGGCAGACACCCCTTGGATAACCTTTTTTGGATATGGATGAAAACATGTGCATCACACTGACGGCCATGGAGTACACCCTTGCACAAGGCCATTCCCTCTTTTAAATGAGTTTTTTAAGACCCATTTGCTCAGTCCACGAGCCCAGCGGCAGTGTGTGGGACCAGAGTCTGCACCCGGGCAGCCTGAGCACTGCGGATGTCACACACCCAGTGCTGTCACCCCTTTCTCTCAGAGATTCCGGTAAACCCCAGCCAAGAGAAGGGCAGGTTCCCATTCTGCCATGGAGCCAAGGAAAAGGCGTTCCAATCCCACTACCAGAATTTTGCATGTGTTAGCTCAGTCTTTCTCCCACCTTTTCCCAGACCCATTCCCAGTCATCACACACCTTCACTTAGGCTTATATCCATGTCATAACAGAACAGAATGCCTGCTCATTTCCTATCCCACACCCAGCTTTTAACTTTCTCCCTTGACTGCCTCCACCTGGAATGGTCCCATCAGCACCCTAGTACCTCCCTGCAAGTATAATGTCCCTGCACACCCAACCACAACACTTGCCCCCTGCTGAAGATGCATCTGACAAACTCTGCCTTCTGCTCAGGGGCTTCTCTCTTACCTTGTCTTCATTTCCATCTGTGAAATTCTTCCTGAGCCCTGAAGGCCAGCTACAACAGCAACTTCTCTAAGAAACTCTTTCAGAACCACAAAATTAGACCAAGTTTTGTTTTGTTTTTTTTGCATACAACCAACATGGCTGACCCAAGTTTGATTCCTCCGCCCCTCTCGGAGAGCCCAGCAAGCTACTGAGAGTATCTCGCCCACTCGGCAAAGCCTGGCAAGCTACCCGTGACATATTCAATATGCCAAACACAGTAACAACAGTCTCACAATGGATTTGTTACTGGGCCCACTCCAGTAACAACAGTCTCACAATGGATTTGTTACTGGACCCACTTGAGAAAATCGATGAACAACGGGAGGACAGTGACAGTGACAGTGTTTTGTTTTCTTAATGGCTATAGGGTTCAGAAAGCCAGTTCAGGGCTAAGACGCTTGCCTGGCACATTCCATCCTTGGAACCCCAGTTCCATCCCTGGCACCATGCTGTCCCGCAAGCACGGTGAGGTGTCCTGGAATCCCCCATACTGCCGGGTGACCCTTGTAATTCCAAAGGCCACAAGGCCTGACTAGCACCATAGCACAACATCCTCCAGCTCTCATGATGAGCTGCTGGCCCAGAAAGCTTAGTCACTGTGAGTGGCCCTGGGCTACTCGGGAACCTCCCCACTCCCTCCCACCCCAACCCCAATAAAATGACTGCAGAGTCCTGAGCTCAGAGCGCATACACATGAGCCTTAACTCCTTTCACTATTAATCAGCGTCTTCTCTGTTGTTTGAATTCATGATGGTGACACTTTAGTGTGGCATCAGTCAACGTTGGATCTGTGGCCTGTGTCTTCTTGTCCTCTCTCTTTGCACCTTTTGCACTTTCAAGGGTGGCAGAGAGGGCAGGGGGCTCTGAGGAGCCCTGCGCACTTGAGAAATCACACATCCTACTTCCCCACAGGGACAGCTCTGGGCCCAGCGCCCCTGTGCTCTGAAGGCCATGCTTCTCTGTCCCGGTCATAGCCGCCTCCTGGGAAGGCAGTGTCTGAAGACAGTCCAGGCCCAATACTCAGAGCAGATGCCAGCTTTCTCGAACCACAAATCCACATTATGGGACAAGATCCAAGAGCCGAGAATTCCAGGGACCTGCCCCCAGCTCAACTGGTGAGAGCTTGACCCAGGATGTAAGTCCAATCAAAGTTTTTAGTACACTTCAACCCCAATTTCTCCCTGACTCTGAAGTGGTAAGAGCCCAACATTGCATTCTGAGAAGAATAGAAGTATACTTTGGTCTTTCCAGCAGATAATTCTTAAATACAGAACCTTCATTTAAATCTACTCCAATGGTTAAAAACCCAAGTGCCCAAGAACAGATGACTGGTTAAAGAAACTCTGGTATATCTACACAATGGAATACTATGCAGCTGTTAGAAGAGATGAACTTGTGAAATTTGCATAAAAGTGGATGGACATGGAGAGTATCATGCTAAGTGAAATTAGTCAGAAAGAGGACAGAGACAAAATAACTGCACTCATTTGTGGAATATAAAGTAGCACAATATGAGACCAACGCCTAAGGATAGTAGAGATAAGGGCCAGAAGGATCACATCACCATTTGGAAGCGGCCCATGTGGGGGGGAAAAGGCAGTTGGGATGGAGAAGGAACCACTAAGTCAATGATAATTGGAGGGATCACCCAGGATGGGAGATGTGTGCTGAAAGAAGACCAAGGCCCAAACATGATGACCTCTTAGTATCTATATTGCAAATAATAATGCCCAAAATGAGAGAGAGAGAGAGAGAGGGAGAGAGAGAGAGTAAGAAGGATTGTATCTGCCACAGAGGCAGGGACTGGGATGGGGTGACGGTGGCAGGAAGGACACTGGGAACAATGGTGGTAGAAAATGTGCTCTGGTGGAAGGATGGGTGCTCAAACATCATATGACTGAAATGTAATCATGCAAGTTTGTAGCTGTATCTCATGATGATCCAATGGGGTCCAAGCACGGTCCTCCCGTTGTTCATCGATTTGCTCGAGCGGGCCCAGTAACGTCTCCATCATGAGGCTTGCTGTTACTGTGTTTGGCAAATCGAATACGTCACGGGGAGCTTGCCAGGCTCTGCCGTGCGGGCGAGATACTCTCGGTAGCTTGCCGGTTCTCCAAGAGGGGCGGAGGAATCGAACTCAGGTCGGTCATGTTGGCTGCGTGCAAGGCAAACGCCCTACACGCCTGATCTCGTCTGATCTCGGAAGCTAAGCAGGGTCGGGCCTGGTTAGTACTTGGATGGGTGATCCAATAAAATTAAAAAAAAAAAAAAACTATTCCAATGGCCTACCGAAAAGACAAAGGGCACGGGCCTTGGATCTCTGTGTATCCTTCGTTGGTACTTATGGCCAATTCCCCTTAGCTGGGAAAATGAAGGCACATTGAACTGTAAGAATGAACAAGGACCAGGGAGATGGCTCAGTGGTAGAGCACTTGCTTTGTATGTGTTTCATATCTGGTCACCACTCCCACTCATCCCAATCTCTCTCTCTCTCTCTCTCTCTCTCTCTCTCTCTCTCTCTCTCCTCTCTCTCTCTCTCCCTCTCTCTCTCTGCCTCTGCCTCTCTGCATGTACATACACACACTTGCCCTTATACACACTCTCATACACACATACTTGTGCACATTCATACCACACACACATACACACACACACACACACACACAGAGACTGACTGACTGTTCTCCCTAGAGGGCTGTAAGTAGAGGTGCAATGGAAAAAAAGTTGCGGTGCTTCTGACCCTTGTCACTTCTCCTGCACACAGAACCTGTTGGCCCTCCCATTCAGCATGTTCTACCCATGTGTGCACAGATCTGTATTTCCTACACAGAGCTAAAAGGCCGGCGCCCCTTTCCTCGTTGTGCTCTGTGTTCAATCTTCCTTTACAATAAAGACAATAATCCCAAACTATACCAGCAGCAGCGGGCTGGAGCGATAGCACAGAGGTAGGGTATTTGCCTTGCAAGCGGCCAACATGGCCGACCCGAGTTCGATTCTTCTGCCCCTCTCAGAGAGCCCGGCAAGCTACCGAGAGTATCTCGCCCACTCGGCAAAGCCTGGCAAGCTCCCCGTGATGTATTCGATATGCCAAATACAGTAACAATTGTCACAATGGAGTCGTTACTGGGCCCGCTCGAGCAAATCGATGAACAACAGGAGGACAGTGACAGTGACCAGCAGCATCACAAACCCACCAAAATAGACAATTGTTTCTTTTCACCAGTTTCTGGGTGAAGAGAGAGAGAACGGTCTCTTAGTTTCCCCACATGCCTGGAGAGAGATGGAGAACTCTGCAAGGGATGGAGCCTCAGCATCAGACAGAGGGGGCTGGATGTGGGCCGGCACACACCCAGGACCTTGGACCGGGGGAAGCCGGTGGGGGGGGGCATAGGAGCAGCTAGAATGTCCACTCAGGCTCGCCCTAGAGTCCCGCCCTGCCCTGGTGCTCAGACCTGGCTCCCATGCCCACTGGCATCGGAGGAAAGTGGCTGGCCTCTGGGCCCTGGCACTGGCCCCCTCTGCTCCTTTGCCAACAGCAAAGATGCCCCTGGCGTTTCGAGGAAAGGTCCCTCGCCAGGGTGAGTGTCCAGCACAGGGAGTCGACCTGGGTATGCTGAGAGGATTTCCTCCAAGTCAGCTTCCTTTGACTGATTTCTTCAGCTGCTCAGGCAGACAGACAGACAGACAGAGAGCCACCGAGGCCAGCCCCAGGAGCCAGGCACCATAGGCAAATGTGTCTTCTTTTTTTAAAATTTTGTGTTTCTATTTGCAAAGCTGACCTAATGCGCGGCTTCACAACTCTCATCCCTAAAGGGCCAAGAAGGACACAAGAGTCTTTGTCTAGTGACAAACAAAAGCAGAGTCATGATGGAGGGGCCCCTGAAGTGGGGGGGGGGGTACCCGCTCTGCCCTTGGGGGCGCTGTCCAACTTGGCCGCTCGTGGGGGTGCAAACTAACTGAAAGCAGTGAAGGAATGTCTAAGCAATGCCTGCCTCATCTCCCCCTTCTCAAGGGTTCACCCCAACAATGAAGGGGGGCTCCTCTCTGTCCGGCACTGGCACAGAACGCATCTCCTAGCAGAAAGCCTTGCGCCTGGTACCTCAGCCAAGTGAGTCACTTCTGCTCCTCCAGCCTCACTCTTCACACCATAGGAAAACCCCTAAAGCTCTTTCAGTTATGACCAGTGTCCAGGCAGGGAGGTCCATAAACTAATCAAGTACCACCAAGGGGAAAAAATATATTACCTGATGCTTTTATTTCCAGAAATGAAAGAACATCCAAAAAAAGGAAAAAGGGAAAGAAAGAAAGAAAGAGAGAGAGAGAGAGAGAGAGAGAGAGAGGAGGGAGGGAGGGAGGGAGGGAGGGAGGGAGGGAGGGAAAGAGAGAAGGAAGGAAGGTAGGTAGGAAGGAAGGGAGAAAGAGAGAAAGAAAGAAAGAAAGAAAGAAAGAAAGAAAGAAAGAAAGAGAAAGAGAGAGAAAGAGAGAAAGAGAGAAAGAAAGAAAGAAAGAAAGAAAGAAAGAAAGAAAGAAAGAAAGAAAGAAAGATGGAGAGAGAAAGAGGAAGAGAGGGGGAGAGAGAGATGAAGGGAGGGAAGGAGGGAGGAAGGGAGGGAAGGAAGGAGGGAGGGAGGGAGGGAGAAGAAAAGAAAGAGAACAGAAATAGAAAAAGAGAAAAGTAAGGGGGGAGAAAGTAGGGTGTCGGCATGGTGGCACCTCCCACAGTCCCCAGACACGGGAGCTATGGAGGCTGGGGCCGGATGGCAAGAAGGGTTAAATTTATGTTCCATTACAAGGCCCCCTTTTTTTTGGTTTCATCTTCTCAGTAAAACACATAACTTAAAATGAAATCAAATATTAAAAATGACAGACTATATAAGTGCTGTGAGTAACTTCAGGTCACGGAGGGAGGGAAAAGCCGGCAAGTTGTCAGGCACTATCTGTCAGAGTGAATTAGAAACAATCAACAGAGACTGAAAGGGAAGGTGATTGTTATTAAGCAGCGGGGCTGTGAGCAGGCTGCCCAGATGTGGTCATGCATATAAAGGACAGGAAACAGCAGTTTAATTCAGGAAGCCCTGGCGAACAGGGCAGCAGAGAGGAGAAAAGTCCTTTGTCGCTAATAAGCTGGAAGTTACTTTGATAACAGCAGGGTTAGACTGGAGAATAAAACGCATTTCTTTCCCTACCACACACCATTAATATCACAGAAATGTGGTAGGAAGAAGTCCCGGGCACCGCCCGCTTAGCCGCTGGCCTCCCCGGCCGCAGTGGGAGAGACGGGCCGGCACCCATCTCCATCCTCCCAAGGCCGGGCTCCCTCTGACCACACGGTACAGCCGTCCCTTCCCGAAATGTACTGTGACCCCAAAGGAGTGAGGGGGCTGATTCGGTCAGGCACCGTGCCCTCCCATGCTCGCGGCCCAGAGGGCAGGTACGAGCCCCGGTAAACAGCCTCGGCCTAATGAAGTCCATGTATGCAGCAACAGAAAACAATTTTATATGCAGACAAGGCCCGATTTCATAAGAAATTACTTATGCAGGCGTTCTGCAATTATCCTGTGATACTTTCAGGCAACAGTCTGACAGCAGTTGTGCAAACAATAAAGGGATTACAGAAATAAAAACAAATAATATTACACACACAGAAACTCCATGTTGCATGTGGACGGGACGCAGGGAGGGTGCAGAGATGAAGGGAGCCAGTAGGGGCCAGCAGGAGTGAGACCAGAGGGCCCCCTCACAGGGCCGGTGCTCCGGGGCACCCGGAGAAGCATGCCCGCGGCCACTTTCAGAAGGCCCCTGGCCTGCTCACCCACCACAGGGGACATATGAGCACCCGCTAGCCTTGCAGGGAGCTGAGGGCACAGAGGTTCGAGAGGAGGAAGAGGAGCAGGAGGGGGGGAGGGGATGAGGAGGGGAAGAGAAGGAGGAGGGGGCGGAGTGGGGGGAGGGGGAGGAGAAGGGGGAGGAAGGAGAGGAGAAGGGGAAGGAGGAGGAAGAGGAGGAGAGGGAGGGGAGAAGGAGGAGGAGGAGCAGGAGCTGGGGAGGAGGAGGAGGTGGAGAAGGAGGAGGAGAGGAGGAGGATGAGGGGGAGGGGAGGAGGAGAGGAGGGGAGGAGGAGGAGGTGGAGGAGGAGGGGCAGGAGGAGTTGGGGAGGAGAAGGAGGAAGAAAAGGAGGAGGGGAGGAGGAGGGGAAGGAGTGGGAGGAGGAGGGGGAAGGGAAGGAGGAGGTGAAGTAGGAGGAGGGGAAGGAGGAGGTGAAGGAGGTGGAGGAGGAGTAGGGGAAGGAAGAAGGAGAGGAGGAGAAGGAGGAGGGGGAGGAAGAGGAGGAGGAGGAGGGGGAGGAGGGGGGAAGGAATAGGGGGAGGAAGAGGGGAAGGAGGAGGGGGAGGAGGGGGAAGGAATAGGGGGAGGAAGAGGGGAAGGAGTGGGGGGAGGGGAAGGGGAGGGGAAGGGGGGAGGGGGTCATGGAACCAGGAGGAGACTGTGCAGCCTTGATCTTTCCTCTCACACCCCAATTGGCCCACCAGAATGGCCCCTCTCCTCGTGGGTCACACAGGCGGCCTCCCAGGCCCAGGGCAGGGCTGCTGTTCCCAAGTCACTGAGCAGAGTGAGTGGGTCCGGGCACAAGGACCAAAGCGTGGCTCAGAGAAGGCCAGGCCTTGGCCCCACGGGCTGGGCCTGATGGGGTGCTGAGACCTGGGCAGGCGCCCTGTAAATAAGGCGGGAAGAGTACGGAAGGGAGGGACAAAGACACTGGCAAAGGGGCGTCCTGACCCCTTCCTCAAAGATGAGCGCTCAGGCCCCCAACGACCTCCCCACACCACCAGGACCTGCTCTGAACTCCGAGCAGTCCTGAGTCAGGCTCAGAGTGAGAACTGGGCCCGTCCCGCACACAGCTGGGGCATCATGGCCACCTGATGAGGTGACCACAGTGGTACCAACCCTGGGTCCCTTGCTGCAGTCAAGACCTCAAAGAGGGGCGACAGCTCCACCCAGTCCACAGGAATTCTTTTTTTTTTTTTTTTTTTTTTTGGCTTTTTGGGTCACACCTGGCAATGCTCAGGGGTTACTCCTGACAGTGCCCAGGGGACCATATGGGATGCCAGAGATCAGACCCGGGTCAACCGCATGCAAGGCAAACACCTTACCAAAGCTATTACTCCAGCCCCTCCAGAGGAATTCTTGGACTTTCATAAGATTTTTTTAAAAAAATATATTAGTTGTTAGCACTGGAAGGAAAAATAACCAGATTTTTTTCATGCTTCTTTTTTCATAAAATCTATGAAGTCCTAGTCTGTCCACAGCCTCCAAGGGATGCCCTCAAGAGAGTAGGGTCAGAGAGTAGGGACGCCCTGCCCATCCCCAGTCCCTACCCAGCTTCCTGAATTTCCCACCTGAATGCTTTATTTATATTTGGTTTGGGGGGGGGGGGGTCACATCTGGCCATGCTCAGCGCTTTTTCCTGGTTTTTGCACTCAAGGATCACTCCTGGTGCGGCTTGGATTTACTGTCCGGCATGTCTTAGTTCGAACCCACACCAGCCTCATGCAAGGCCAGTGCCCTGCCTGCTGCACCATCTCTCCAGCAGGACCCCAGGCATTCCTCCCCCCACCCAGAATCCTGAATGTGGGTTTAGCACAACTCCCAGAGAGCATGAGGCCAGACGCATGCCAGACCTGGCTGAGGCGTGCACATGGGCACAGGGGCAGACTCCCGGCCCTCCCCAGGGAAACAGCATTTAGCACTTCTGTTCAAACCTGCAGGGGGGCTGCATGTCTAAAAGGTGCCTGTAGGGTGGGCAGCACCCCGGAAGTGCCAGTGTCAGGAACTGAACAAGACTCCTGAGAGCTGCCAAGGCAAAGGAACCTCCTGTCCTGCTTTTGCTGGTACGCCAAGTCCTGCAACCAGAGAGTCACCCAACCCTCTTGGTTGTCACTTGGTGCTGCGGTGTGGAGGGCTCTGCCAGTGGCTTGCTGTGTGACTTTGGGGCCATCCCCTGCCCTCTCTGAGCCTTCAGTCTCCACACCTCTAAAATAAAGGTCGCTTGGATGAAAAGGATTTCTGCCAGCCTGAGGCTCTGAGGGGCGCACACATTCCCTAGTATTCCCGAAGACAGACTCATACTTGACAACAGCCCCTGAAGAGCCTCAGGAAAGAAAGGCCTGACTTGTCAACTGGGCAGATCCGGAGAGGTCCCCAATGTGCTGCTCACCTGGTTTAGAGGTGACTGACGCCGCCTACAGTGGATGAGCCCACGGAGAGTGAGGCACACGCTGAGCCTTTAAGCCTTTCCACTGCATTTCTCTCCAGAACAGCGGGGGCACTGCCATGACTCAGGGCCCATGCACCCACCACCTTCCTGCACCCGCAGGTGTGCAGTCCTGACTCCCGGCTCAGATGAGGGGCCAGAGCCGGCCTCCTACAGCAGAGAAAGGAAGACCAAGCAGAAGCCCCTCCCGCCCAAGGATCTTGGAAGTCCTCTGAAAAATTCTAGTCTTCCACCTAAGAAGGCAGCTGGTTCCAGACCTACTCCTGGTTTCAGAGCAACAAGGAGAAGCCAGTGGCCCTCTTGGAACACAAAGCCGGGCAGAATGCAGACCCGCACCCCAGTTCACTGGGTCACCTCTCAGCTTTGTCCCTCCTTGGGATTGTGGCCCTTGCTGTCCTCTGCCAGGAAGCCTCTTCCCCAGCCCTCCGCCCAGCCAGCTCATCCGTGTCCTCTTAATTCCAGTGTTTTATCCCTGGGGAGTATCCTTGACCTCTGCTCCTCTCCCACCCACCCAGCTGACACCCTCCCTCCCGTGGCTGCCTGGAGACTGCCTCCCCTCCCCACAGCTGAGCTCCCAGAGACCAGTACGGCCAAGGCTATCTCCAGGATGACTCCACCATGGCCCTGGGAACAGACCTCCAGAAAAGCCTCACCAGCTGTCTGACCTGACACTTCTGACATCTCTAATGTCAGTCTCCCTAATCTGAAAAATGGAATGATGAAGAGTACCTGGAGCGGGGCTGGAGTGATAGCACAGCGGGTAGGGTGTTTGCCTTGCACGTGGCCAACCCGGGTTCGATTACCAGCATCCCATATGGTCCCCCAAGTACCGCCAGGAGTAATTCCTGAGTACATGAGCCAGGAGTAACCTCTGAGCATCACTGGGTGTGACCCAAAAAAGCAGAAAAAAAAAAGAGTACCTGGAACAAGGGCATTAGTGAAGGAACCCTGGGGGGAATCCCCAAGGCACTGGGGCTAGCACCTGCTACCCTCTCCCTTCTTCCAGAGTTTTACACCACCCGACTGGCGTTTCTCTCTGGCTCTGAGAAGGCAGAAGTGTGCAGGCATCTCTAGCTACTGGTGCTGGGAGGCCTCCTGATGAAGATCAAATACGACGTGAAGGCCTGGACCCAGATGCAAGCTTAGCGTCATTATCATGGGGAAATCACAGTTATCAGCTCGCTCCTCTGTGACCCCACTGCAGCAAAGAGCAGAATGGTCACTGCTGCCCGCAGACACTCGCTCTACAGAGGCTGGGGGCACGGATGGCCCTTCCAGGACAAGGGGGCTTCCTTGGAACACTCAGAGCCTAGCAGAAGCTACACCCTGAACCCAAGGCATCTGGTTCCTGCCAGTGCCTGAAACACCCTGAGGGTCATGCCAGTCTCTGATAGCAGGAAGGTCCAAAGGCCTCTGAGAGCCATTTCCTTCTAGAAGTTTCTGAACCTCAAGACCAAGCAGGGATCTTCCTGAAGACTGAGGGCCTTTCTGAAGTCTTTGTGGGCTGGTCAGCCACAGGCTTTCTCTGAGAAGCTACAGGGATGAGTTTCATCTGCAGGGCTACAGGGACACTTTTTCATGTATATGGCAGGTTCAGTCATCAAGAAGTCATTGAGGAGTTCTAAGTGAAGATACTGTCAGGGCTCCATTGCAGATCAAAGTGTAAAGAGTCAAGTGTCCTTATCAGAGCTTTGGGGGAGCACTACTGGGGTGGGGTCTCCAGCAGGTACCTTCAAGTGGCTCATCCTAGTCTCAGGCCCCTCTCAGAAATACTGAGAGTCCCGTCTCTTGGACAGGAGGTGCTGACACACGCTCCTCCTGTTTCTAAGGACGGTCGCTGTTCCTGACCTCTGGGGCCTGGGTTTGCTGAGAACGAGAATGTGCTTTGGGCACAGATTCCATCCCCGGCACTGCACGATCCTGCATAACCACCAGAGTGACTCCCAGAGCACAGAGCAAGGAGGAACTCGCAAGCACGTCATTGGCTTAGAAGCCAAAACTGCACTGTTCATCAATTTTTTCAAGCAGGCACTGGTAACGTCTCCGTTGTGAGACTTATTGTTACTGTTTTTGGCATATCGAATTCTCCACAGGGAGCTCTCCAGGCTTTGCCATGTGGGCAGGATACTCTCGGTAGCTTGCCGGGCTCTCAGAAGGGATGGAGGAATTGAACCCGGGTCAGCCACGTGCAAGGCAAATGCCCTACTGCTATGCTATTGCCCCAGCCCTAGAAACCAAAACTGTAGCACTGTAGCACTGTTCTCCTGTTGTGCATCAATTTGCTTGAGGGGGCACCAGTAACATCTCACAACAAATTGTGTTACTGTTACTGTTACTGACTTGTTACTGTTTTTGGCATATCGAATACATCACGGGAAGCTTGCCAGGCTTTGCTGTGCAGGAGAGATACTCTTGGTAGCTTGCCGGGCTCGCCGAGAGGGGTGGAGGAATTGAACCCGGGTCGGCCATGTCAGCCGCATGCAAGGCAAACACCTTCCCCGCTGTGCTATCGCTCCAGCCCTAGAAACCAAAACACTTTTTAAAAATAAAAAAATAAGTAAAGTTCTAAGCAGATTTCTAAACACATAACCCCCCCAAAGTGGATTCCAAAGATAGTACATTTTCCATTCAGAACCCTCCGCCCCCCCCAACAAGACCCAAGGCCCAAGACGCAAGACTATCTCAGCATTGTTCCTTCCCACCTATGAGGCCCTGAACAGGCTGAGGTGACAACTCTAAAATGCCTCGGGGCGGGGGAAGAAGCCAGCGTCTGCCACAACTGTATGTTCTGTAGAGGAAGCAGCCAAGTGAGACTGAGAATCACAGAAGACACCCAGCCCCTCAGGTGCCTCTTCCTCAGCCTCTGAGCCCCACCAGGCACCACGATTCTCCCTTTTCATCCCCACGTGGGTCATCGGGAAACAGTTCTATGCAGCGCCTCCTTTCCACCTCGAGGCAACAGAGCATGGAATGTTCCAGAACAAGATGGTGAGTTAGCCACAGCCCTCTCTCTCCCCTACCTGAGACCCCTGGCAGTGATGCAGAGCTGGGCCTTCAGAAGCTGTGAGCATCTCCGCGGCAGAATCCCTACCACCAATGTAGCAGCTAAATATTGTAAGACTCCTAACTCCCCCATCTGTGTTTTGCCTCCCAAGAGGGAAAATAGTCTTCACAGACATTCCCTTATCTGGCAGGCAAATTCTAAACCTTACTGGCAACGGCGGGCTTGTTTTCCCAACCAAACAGCGATGGAACCAAAAACTGCTCCTGCCTGCGATATGCCGAGAAGGGAACCAGCCAAACAGCTCAGACTGGAAGCCCGGGCCCCCGAGCCCACCGTTTCCACAAAATGGGGAGTCAGGGAGACTGTGGGGGGAGCCTCCGACTGGTGGAGTCCGCTGTTCCTTCTCTTAACACGAATACACCCACCAAGAAGCTGATGGGAAACACTCACCGCAGTGTGAAATCAACACTTTCAAACTCAAATAAAGGGGGGAAGGGAAAACTTCCACACCTCCGGCTGTGGATTTTCTCCTACAAGCCTGCAAAAGGTAGGCCCCACACTCACCCCGGCCCCATGACCAGGTTTACTTGGGCGCCCACACCTCACGTTCCCCCCTTATGGGATTCCCTGCCTTTCCTCATCCCCTTTCCTCTTTCCGGAACCCGCACCTGTGCAGGGGCTAATAAACCAAATCCGATGATAACTGTGGAGCCTAATTGATAGGGGCCTTTATCGACTGGCCTTGATGTCTATCTGGGGTTCTCAACAGCCAAGATTTAAATGTTTCATTTTATTTTTAACTTTCACTTTTCCACATTTCAGCTATGTCAGGCAAAGAGGTATGGTTTTACTATCAGAAAGAATCATGGTGCAGAATAATTTATGACTTCAGCTTGGGCTTTCAGAAAAGCTATTTCAAATCTTCACTTTGATTTGGTTGTATCAAAACTACTCAAAATAACAGCGGCACTTTCTTGGAACCAGAATATGTTAGCAGCACCTCAGGATTTTGAACTGAAGCCTCATATTTATCCCAGAAGAAAACTTGAGAGGGGAATTAAGCCACAGAGGGGAAAACAACATTTTTTTGGTTTTTTTTTTTTTCACGATTCCTTGTCGCCCCTTTCTGCCCATCATACACACACATACACCCCAATGACAGGGAACTGCTTCCCCTTGAGAGA